>NW_028270176.1:47083756-47396207 GCF_037043375.1 Chiloscyllium plagiosum
CTTTGATATCATTATAGGGGACTTTAAATGAAAAGGCTGGAGATTTTGCTCGATTGAAAAATTGCAGTTCTGAGAAATGATGTTTTAAATGAACATCAAACGCGACTGTAAAAATTCAGCGAAGGAACAAAAAATGCAGTGACACTGGTGGAAGAGTGTCACAGAGACCAGAAACACTTAGTGGTATAGTGGAGCTAATGGCAGTTAATCTCTCAATAATGATCAAATAAAAGGGTAGAAATAACAGTGGATTTTCATAACTCCAATGTAGTGTGTCATTGTAATGCAAAATGATTTTTGAAGTGATTTCAAGAGCACTGTTTTGATCAGTCATGGCAAGACAAACAAGAGCAGCACAATAGGAGGAATGGCGTCGGGAGAGCATCTTGGTAATAGAGATCACAAACCAGTCAGCTTAACGTCAGACTGAAGACACCTCGCACAAGAATTAGACTAGTATTTTTGACAAGGTGTGTGTTTATTTCACCATGGCAAACTGGTTAAAAGATAAACGTCTGTGGCATTAATGGAAACGTAGCAAGTAAGGTGCCATACTGGCTTAGTGGCAGGAAATCAAGACGAATTGTTAACATCTAATCTCTGGTCCATGCCAGTAAAGTCTCCGACATGATGATTGATTTCACAACGACCGAGATTGAAATGGATCGACTGGTTTCCTGTTCCCGATGATGGGATAGGACACGTTTACCCATCAAGAGTGACAGCAGCAACACAGACAGAATGGTGCCGATGTGCACGTTAGATTATGGAATGCCTCAGTGAAATGGCAGGAGCGATGTAAAGGAGGTTTAATGGCCTTGTAAGGGAGGGAAATCTCTGAAAGTGCGTGGGTTTGAATTCTGATTTATGAAATGGAGAATTGTGATATTCCACATAAGTAACCAGTGTTGCAGAATATCATATAATCTCGTGTTCCCAGGGCTAAACTAAGAGAGACTCTGTGGCGCAGCAGTGAAGGTCAAACTGGAAATTGGCATGAGGATGAGCCCGCTGTGTCGGTATAAAGGTGCATGAAACGCCGGGGCTGGGACTCCAACCTCACCTGTAGTACCTTCTATTGACATGGAGCAAGGCGCATTGTGATATCAGATTGGGATCTCCAACTTATAGGGAGCAGCTTCTGTTGGCATAAAGCAAGGGGCATTGTGGCAGCAGGCTGGAAGTTCCAACCTCACCTGGAGCAGATTGTATTGATAAGGAGCACGGACCGATGAGACGTAAAGTTGGAGAAAGGATACTCAGTTATTTTAATCTGAATTAAAGTAGTATTTAGCCGGACCCATGTTTGTAGATTGAGTGAATATCTGTCCCAGGGAAATCTCGCAAAAAGAAGGGAAAATGTGGCAAGGATTCAGCTCGTGGAGGAGAATCTGTGCAGAAAGAAACACAGGTAATATTTTCTTTTTCTGCCTTTTATCATAAGACTGACTGCGTATTTCGTTAAATTGCAGCAAGTGATTTTCAGCTCGTGCCATGATATTATATTTCCTGGAAACCCATACAAGTCATTAAAGCGAACTAAACTTCCAAAAATTAACGGTATATACCTAGATCAAAGGGAGAGGACAGAGAGTGGTGGTGGAGGGTTGTTTTTCAGACTGGAGTCCCGTGACCAGTGGAGTGCTACAAGGATCCGTGCTGGGTCCTCTACTTTTTGTCAATTAACTGGAGTTGTGTTGGACAGCGAAGAGAGTTACCACAGAACAGGATCTTGACCAGTTCAGCCAATCAGCTGAGAAATAGCAGATGGAGTTTAATTCAGATAAATGTGAGGTGCTGCATTTTGGGAAAGCAAATCATAACAGGACTTCAAGACTTAATGGCAATGTCCGAGGGAGCGTTTCTGAACATACAGACCTTGGAGTGCAGGTTCATAGAATCCTGATGTTTGAAATTTAACTTGAAAGTGGAGTCGCAGGTAGATAGGATAGTGAAGAAGGCGTTTGGTATGCTTTCCTTTATTATTCAGAGTATTGAGTACATGAGTTGGGAGGTCATGTTGCGGCTGTACAAGACATTCGGCAGGCCACTGTTGGAATATTGCGTGCATATCTGGTCTCCTTCGTATCGGAAAGAAGTTACGAAATTTGAAAGGGTTCAGAAAGAAATGAGGATTCTGTCAATGTTGGATGATTTGCTAAAGAGGGAGTGGCTTAATTGGCTGGGACTGTTTTACCTGGCGCATCGGAGGCTGAGGCATGACTTATTAGAGGCTTTCAAAATTATAAGGGTCAAAGATATGGTAAATAGAAATAGTCTTTTCCCTGGGGTCTGTGGGTCCAAAATTAGAGGGCATAGTTTTACGGTGAAAGGGGAAAGATATACATGAGACCCACTGGGCAACGTTTTCACACAGAGAGTAATAAGTGTATGGAATGTGCTGCCAGAGGAAGTGGTGGAGGCTGGTACAATTGCAATATTTAAGAGGCATTTGGATGGATATACGAATAGAAAGGTTTTGGAGGGATATGGACGGGGTGATAGCAGGTGTGACTTGATTAGGTTTGGATATCTGGTCAGCATGGACGAGTAGGACCAAAGGGTCTGTTTCCATGCTGTACATCTCTCTGACTCTATGACTCTATTTGATGTTGACATTATGCTCGAGTTTATCTTGATTTATGGAGGAAAAGCTGGAAACTAATGTTGAAATTTACAGGATCAACGATGATCCCATTCAATGACTGAACAGACAAGAGGCTGAATGGAAGTTTCATCATGACAGATATGTTTTCATTATGAATCGCGCTGAAACACAACGTGGGGAGGATTGGACTGAAGCAATGGTGGTGATTTTCTTTCCTGGTTAAATTTTTGAATATGACTGCTATTTCTCCTGTCCTTGTTAACATCAAAACTCTGAAGCATGAAAGCGTGAAGAACATATGGGGCTAGTGGCGCCAAGTCTAACGTGCCTGACTCAAGATCAGAACATTGTAGATTTCACTCCGCTCTAGCTCGAGGTTAACACAGGTATTTATTAATCTCACAACCTAATCTTCCTCATTGTTCTGAAGCCGAGATGAATCTTGAGCTCCTGATATGCTAAACGATAATCTCTTTCAGTACACATCCCGGAGAACATCACAGTCAATGTCGCACAAGTGAGGAAGACCAAATAGTCCCACACACTGCGAATCGGCACTTTTCAATTTCACAGAGCCATCGACCCAATCGCTGCGGCTCATAGTAATGGCAAGGAAACAAAATAAATATCTCAGTCTCATGTTGGTTCATGGAGTGCCGAGGCACCTTCTCCTTCTTTAAGAGGCTGGAACATTGACTCTGATGTTCGTGGAGACATTGATTGATTCGAAGCATTGTAAGGAATCCTATCACAGAAGCCTACGCTGTTGATGCTGAACAAAACAGCCCTTACTGGGAATTGAACGCGGTCTGCATTGGTAAAAGTGCCAATTCAGAACCACGACACGACCAGGGACGAGTACAACGGTCGGAGGCACGTAGTCTGACAGCCCTCAAATGTGTTGGACGCGTTCTTTGCAGAAACAACCGCTTCACTATCCTCATTCCATTTTCCATCTCTTTGCCTTGTATGCCTTAGCATCACGAATACAGATTGAATATCTCTGAAGGTTGTGTTGATTTCATCACAATGAGTTGCAGATTTATCCACCACCACTACTGGTGGATAAAGTTTTTACTGCTTATCTACTGAAAACTTTGTGCCTCGTACATTGAATCGACACCACTTGGCGTTTGTCCGAGAGGAAACATTTCTTTCAGCCGAACATGCTTTTATCTCTCATTGTTTTGCACATTTCAATCATGTTTCCTCACAATCTCCTCTTCTCTATTGAAATTAGAACAGAAAAACTGATCGTTTCCAAAAAAAAAACAAATATGCATTGTGTAATTTTCCTGAGCCTGATGTTCCAGTGATCTCCGGAACATGTCAGTAAAAATTGCTACATGAGCACTGATCTCACAACAGCAGTATGTAAATGGATCGATTGGTTTTAAGGTCCTAATTGTGGGATTTGGTCACGTTCGCCCAACAACATTGACTGCAGCTGCACAGACTGAACAATGTCAATGCGAGTGCTTGATAGCCAAATGCCTCAGGGAAATTGGAGGAGGAACCTAAAGCAGGGTTACTGATCGTGGGATGGGGAGAAATCTCCGAGAATTGGTGGGTTTGAATCCTGATACAGAGACAGCAGAGATGTGAAAGGGCGAGGGTTTGAAGGAGCAAAATCATCACCTCGACGAATATTTTCATGTCAAAAAAGATTGATTCGCTCCTGCTTTTGTTAAGCATGTCTTACTCTGCATAAAACGGTAACAAGTGACAATACTGGAAGTCAAATTGCAGATGATCTTTCTGCTGCCACTACGCAAAGCGCGAACCACTGCATGATACCGGCACCGCATGGAATAGCATGATGCAAAAAGCAGTAAAGATAGTGGCAGAGGATATGTTAGGAACAGGACCACATGAACAGTAGTAATACTTGACAAACAGTGACTGAGACATGCAAACTCATGGTGAGCTGAATGGTAAACTTCGGTATCTCTAGAGCCGATGGATATTTCATCACTTAGTTTGTTGAAGGTGAAGATTGATATAGTTCTCCAGAAAATGAAAGCATCAGGGAATAGCGCAGGGAATTGCTGGAATGTATTTCTGCAAAAGAAATGTAGTTTACCATCGGTTACTTTAGCAATTTCGTCATACAAGGAAGTGACCATTGCTGTGGAATATCATATAGTGCCAGGTTTCATGCCTGGAATACGAGAAACTGTGTGGTGCAGCAGCGAAGATCAAACTGGAAATGCGGATGAGGATGAGGCAACGGATATGAGTTCAGAAATGAAATCATTGAGTGTGAAGTATTTCACTGAAAGTACAGAGTGAATTGAAATGCCGGGGACTGGGAGTTCCAACATTGCGTGGAGCAGTTTCTATTGACGTGGTATACGTCGCATCAGGCTGGGAGCTCCAACCTGAACTGCAGCAGCTTCCATTGACACGAAGCAGGGAGCACTGGGATATCAAGCTGGAAGTTCCAACTGTATCTGGAGCAGCTACTATTGACATCTGCACTGAGAGAAATGGAGGTAATGTTTTCTCTCTCTGAGCTATCTCATATGGCTAACTCTGCTCTGGGCAGAAAGGGAATTTTTTTGGTCATTTCATTTTATTGAATTTCTTGTAAACTCGCACAGGCCGTTAAAATACGTTCAGACTTCGAAAATCAGCTTGAATACGATGTTGTGATTAGGCATTAGTTGATCAAAAGTGATGGAGCAAAATCAGTGCAGTGAATTTGAAATTCATCAGATGAGCGGAGATCCCATTGAATGGCTGAGTAGACACAAAGTGAATGGAAGTTTCATGAGGATGAATGTCTTTTCGTTACAAAACCTCCAGCTGCACAAAGAGTGGATCATTGGAGTGAAGCAGTAACGGTGGTTATCTTTCCTGGTAATTCAACTTGTGAACATGAGTACGATTCGTCATGTCCATGTTGAGATCACAACTCTGCAGAATGCCAACCTCAAGCACGCGGGAGCACAGTGTCACAATGGAAAATGCGCTTGGTTACGGTCCAGAGATTGTAGTTAAGGTTTCGACTTGGTTCAAGAGCAAGACTGGCAGGCTTCAACTTCACATACAAGTTAATTTACCGCACAATGTAGCACATACAACGGGTCAGTGGCACAATGGATAACATATCTAACTACAGATCTACTGTGTGGAGCTTCGATTCCAACCTGGCTTGCGGGCTGCGCTGACTTTATTGCACTTAAAACTGACTGTTCTGAAGCCGAAATGAGGTTTGCACCTTGAACTGCAGGGACAGGAGTCCCTTCATTAAATAACCCTGCGACCGTCAGAGTCAATATCCCAGAGTCATCACTGGGGGGGGGGGGGGGGGGGGGGGGGGGGGGGGGGGAAGCTGAATTCTTCAATCAGGTTGCCCTCTACACCTTTCAACTTTCCGAGGTTCACTGTGGCACCTGCGATTGTGAAGGAAACGAGACACAGAGCCAAGTCTCAGCTTTGACAATTTTGGGAAAACCTTTAGGAAGCGGAATCAGAGGAGAATGGCAGGTGATCTGTCTGAATGAGCAGAGACTGCCGAGGCACCGTCCCCTTTATTTAAGAGTCTGGGACATCGTCTCTCATTTCTCGACGTCATTAATTGATCCGAGGTACTAAAAACACTCCACTTGCAGGGGGTCTGCTTTTGCTGATGTCACTGTCAGGATCAAAACAAACCCAACTCCCGGACTTAGAATCAAAGCCGGGTCACAGCGAAGGAAGCGAAAAAAATGGACCTGCTAGCCCACCATGGACAGCTACACGAATACCACGTATGTGTAGAATGACAGCCCTCAAGGTCGTTGTACATGCTTTCGTCAGATGCAATCGCTTGACTATCTTTATTCACTTTCATCACTTGGCCTTATATGCATTAACAACTCAAGTTCAGATCCGTGTATTTCTGAAGGTTATGTGGGTTCAGACAGTGAATCCAGATTCAACCATCCGCTTGCTGATTAGATTTTTCTGCATATATCCTCAATCCTTTCCACTTCTTAACTTCAGTCTACGCCCCTGTTGATCGGTCAAGAGGAAACGTTTCTTTTAGTCTGCATTGTCCATGCCGCTCATTACTTAGTGCATATGAAACATGTTTCCTCACAGTTTCCTCTGCCTTAAGAAAACAACCCCAGTCAAAACAATCTGTCTTCATAACCTAAACTTTTCCACTTGGTAAATTTCTGCATGGTTTCCAGTGTGATCACATGACTCCTGTAATGTGAATTGCAGAACTGCACGCAATATTTCGGGGGAACCGAATGAGCAAATGAAATAATTGACTGGAGAAAGCCACAGAAACTTGTCGTTTCCAATAAAACATCATTTGCTCAATCCTGCGCTGTACACTTACCCTGAGCCCGATGTTCCAGTAATCTCTTGTCCGTGTCAGTAAAAGCTGCTCCATGAGGATTAATTACAGAACAGCTGCAGCTAAATGGATTGAATTGCTTGAAGATGCCGACCATGGGTTTGAACACTTTCACCCAAAACAGTGACCGCAGTAGTACAGAATGAACAGTGTAAATGTGAGTATTATATTGCGCAATACCTCAGTGAAATGGGAGGGTGGACGTTTAGGCGAATTAGTTCTTGTGGGAGGGAGAGATTTCTTCGATAAAGGGTGGTTATGATATGTGAAACGCAAAGATGTGAGATAGCGGGTGTTTGAAGAAGGAAACTTATCACCACGTAGAGTATTTTTATGTAAAACATAGATTGATTTTCTCAACGTTTGCTAAGCACATATTACATGGGGTAAAACGGGTAAAATGCCGATTGCTGTGACAGTGATTCGAGCAGAACTTACTGTGTTGACAATGCCAAGGAAGAACCATTTCATGATCCTGGCGCCACATGGAAAAGCACGATGCAAAAAGCAATAAGGATCGGGGCAGAGGTTATGCCAAGAACAGAAACACACGCACAAAGGAATACTTGTCAAACAGTGACTGAGATGTGGGAACTCAGATTCGGTTGCATATATATCGCTTCTATGTCCGGAGAGACTGTAGAGATTGCAACACTGAGATTGTAGGATGTTATGTTTGCGAGATATCTACAAAACTTCAAAGGGTCATGGGATACTGCAGGGTATTGCTGAAATGTATTTCTCAATAACACTGTATTTTAACATCGGTTACTTCACCAATTTCCTCACTTATTGACGTAATCATATAATGGCATGTCATATAATCCCAGTTCAAGGGCGTGGAATCAGAGAAATTGATTTGCAATGCACCCAAAACTAATTGGAAATGGTAATGGCGTTCAGCGCGAGCATGTGGCTGCGAAAATGCAATCGGTGAGCGTAATGCCATTCTCTGATGATATAGAGGCGCGTGAAATATCGAGGCTAAAAGCTCCCGCCTTAAGGAGACCGGCTTCAATTCCCACGCATCAAGAAGCAGTGGGACATCAGGCTCGGAGCTCCAATTTCACCTGCAAGAACTTGTATTCACATGGAACACGGAACTTTGGGACATCAGCTGGTCGAATAGATACTCAACTATTTTATTCTTAAGTCAGTAGTTTTCAGCAGGATACTTGTTGTGGATTGAAAGAATATCTACAACCGGGACAGTCAAAATTACAAAGAAGAATTCTGCAAAGAGTCAATTCTTGGAGAAGCATCTGTGCAGAGTGATGCAGAGGAATGTTTACGTCATCTGCCATCCTCATATGTTTGACTTTGCACTGGATTAATTTCCATGAAGGGATTTTTTTGCTCGGTTCACAGTATTCACTTTCCTGCATATTCGCAAAAGTCGCTACTGTACTCGAAACCTCTGAAAATTAACTGGTATATACAATGTGGTGATTCGGCTCACATTCACGTGAGTTATGCTGAAGAAGTGGATTCGAAATTCATCACATCACATTCCATTAAATGACTAAGCAGACAGAGTGTGAATGGAAGCTTCATGAGGACATATGTATTTTTTTTTGGAAAATTCGTTGCTTTGAAAGGTGATGAAGATTAGACTGAAGCAGTGACAGTGATTATCTTTATTGCTTGTTCAACTGGAGAACATGACTGCTATTAACCGTGTCCGTATTAACATCACGGCTGTTAAGGCTGTGCATTGGGCCAGTGGCGCAATGGATAACGCGCCTGACTACGAATCAGGAGACTGTAGGTTCGAATCCTACCTGGCTCGCCAGTAGCGCAGATTTTAATCCCGCTTAAAAATTGATTTTTCAAAAGCCGAAATAAGGTGTTAGCTCCTCATCTGCAGGAACGAGAATGCCTTCATTAAATGCCCCCGAGAACATGAGAGTCAATGTCCCAGCGTCATCACAGGAGGGAAGCCGAATAGTCGCGCGGGTGACTTATGGGCACCTTTCCATTTCATAAAGCCACCGATCGAATAACTGTTGCTCGCGGTGATGCTCTGCTTTGAGCATTTTTCGAAACTCTTTGGCCAGTGGAATCAGAGAAGAATGAAGGGTTAACTGTCCAACTGATCTTTATAGAGTGTGAGTTCTCGAGTCTCCTACCCGCTGACTGATAAAGTTTTCCTAACAGTCTATTCAAAGCTTTCTGCATCTTTTCTGAAATCTACCAACCCTGGTGATCGATCAAGAGCAAATGTTTCCTTCAATCTCTAATTCCTTGCTCCTTATTATTTCGTACACATCAATCATGTCTCCTCACAATCAGCTCTGCTCTGAGAAAAACAACATTTTGAAAGTCTTGTGTTCACTGAAATTTCTTGCCTGTTTTTAACCGTTCGGTGAATGGAATAGTCCCACTGCAAGCATTCAGCACAAACTTTCAGTAGAAGCCACTCAATGCGGGGAACCGTAGTACTGCTCTTTTCGTCAACAATGTGTAAAAGTCCCCTGTAACTTTCGGTTTCGCATCCCGTGGGGCTATTTGTCCGTGTTCAACGACGTTTCCCAGGAAGGTGACTTTGGCTTTGGCAGATTCACTTTCAGCTAGGTTTACAAACCAGTTTGACTTCCGAATTCGATCAAAAAAGCCCGATAAATGCTGTAAATATTCAATCCACGAGAGACTGAAAGCCACCAGGCACAATATACACCAATCAGTTGCGTATTCGGCAATTACCCTGTCAGTTAACCTCTGAAATGTGGCTGAAGTGTTTTTCGTACAAACGGCATTACTTTAAATCCAGTTGGCGTTTCAAATTTGCCTTTGATCTTTCTGTCAAAGTTCCATACCAGTAACCTTTGAGGAAGTCCAACTAAGAAATGCAAGTTGCTCCTCCAATCTTTTCCACACAGTCCTCCAACTGCAGATATGTATACGCATCAGTCTTTCTAACAACATTGATTTTGTGGTAGTCCACACATAACTGTTGGGTCTTTTCTGGCTTTGGCACCATGTTGATGGGTGAACTCTATTCATTGAAACTCACTTCGGTTATGCCATATTGGTGCATACGTGATATCTCCTTATGAACTTGTACAACTTTAAAGGGTTATGCCTGCAAGGATGTTACAAGTCAGAACAGCATCTCCTATATTTACATCATCTACAATTAGATTATTAATTCCCAGTATATTTCAGCAGATCTCCCCATGCAAGAGTAATAACTCTTTCGATTTTCTTCTGGAAGATAACTGAATAACTTTTTGGACAACTTTTGCATTGTCCAATTTAATTTCAGGAACGTCCAATGCAGAATTTCCTGACATTGGTTCTTCCCAGTGTGTCGCAGTCAAAAACGCATTCTCCTCTTGCGTTCGTTCTCTGCCAAAATACAGTTAGAGCATATCCCATCACATTCTGTGAGATTCCTTCATGACTGGAGTCCCTATCAAGTAGCTAACCTCACTCAATTTCCTCTCAATTTGATAAGGTCTTTTAAACCTTGCTTTAAAGTTTCACAGATTAATGAATTTTAAATAATTGCATTAGTCCCAGCGGCAAAATTGTGATTGTTTGATTTCTCATACACTTCCTGCTTCACTATTTGCTGCGATACTTTTAAATACTGTCTCGACAACTTCCCAACATTATTTAGTTCAACTCTAAAATTTGACACATCATCCAAATGCGTGGTCTCTGTAATCGGACTTATTAATTTTTCCTTAATAAATTTTAATGGTCCTCTTACTTTATGCCCAAAACTGGTTTCAGATGGACTTAGTTTGGTGGATTCTTTTGGTACATCTCAGATCGCAAACAGCACTGACGCAACTCCCTTATGGAAATAATCTGGCTACTCCAAACTATAAAACCTCAATATAGTCTTTAATAATTGACGTCACCTTTCCAATGCACCCTGTGATTCTGGATTGTACACAGTAGATTTGAATCGTTTTATTTCCAAGCTATCTAAACACTCCATGAAAAGTTTGGACGTGAAGTTTGACCCTTGAGCTAATTGTATCTCTGATGGCAGTCTTAATCTAGTTTAAAAAAAAACCGTAATTCGTCCACTATCCTTTTAGCTGTCATATTGCATGATTGAACAACATTTGGAAATCTCCTCAATACATCCTTTTTCTGTTAATTAATACTTATTCCCATCTTTTATTGGATGTAGGAAAACTTCACAATGAATGAAGACACTTAAGAAAGATTCGTCGAACGCTGGGATAGATATTAAAAGTGCAGGCTTTATTATTTCCCATGGTTTTCCTATTAGTTGAAATGTATGACACGTCTGGCAAAATTCAAATGCATTCCCCTGCAATCCAGGCCGTAAAAATGTCTTGGTATTTTAGCCTCCGTTTTCATCACGCCTACGTACCCTCCAATTTGTGGCACATGCGGCACTCGCAGCATCACTTTTCTGTCCCCTATTGGAAAAATAAATTCTGCCCATTTCTCACTTGCTTGAGTATGTGTTGCTCTCCACTTCCTCCTTAACATATCATTTGCTAAGTAATATCACACGGGGATGCATTCACTCTCCTTCCAAGTACATGTCTTCTGATCCAACTGCTTTAATTATTCATCTTTCTGCTGTAACTCAGTAGTATAGCAGAGCTGAATATACTTGCATTTTTAACGCTTGTCCCCTGCTGTGTCCCACCTACCTGACAAAAAAAATTGTAATCATATTTCAGCTTCCATATCCGTGCCTTTTGATTTGTCCTGCTTCTGCTTGTGACTCTGTGATCACGTTAAGACACAATCTGGGAAAATTCCTTGATAAACATCCTGCATTGCTGCACTTGCCTGCATCTCGACTGGCTTTTCAACTGGAGTAGGCAGCACGCTTACCGGTGATTGAGCTATATCATTTGCAAGCACAAATTGTATTCTTGGAGCTGAGAGTTTGTCCAGACCTCCCAGCAGAAATTCCCCACTCTTTCTGCCCACTCTAGCCTCACTGTACATAACTGAGCAATTTTTCGTCCCACCATGAATTCCCGTACACACAGTTCTTCAGGAGTATATGTTTCTCCCTCCTTCTGAATCACAGACAGGCACGATCCTATGTCCCTCAATATTGTTAACTCTCTATCTGCTACTCCTGGACAAGGGAAATAAACTTTACCTTTGCAGGTATATTATTAAAGCAGATGTGGCACTTCCCCCTTACCAACCTCTGATCGGCTTGTGCACTCTGATGCAGCTTTCCACCCTCCACTGTGCTTTCTATTGCCACGCCAACAAAACATCCAGGCTTGTTTCGTTTCCCTGCATCTGAATTTCCAGTGCTTTCCCTAGTTCTCCAACACTGATTTCATGTGGCCTACTTTATTGCAATGAAAACCTCAGATCTTGTACCCTTCAAGAGTTTCCTATTTCCTCTGTGATAAGTTATCCTAATGATTTTCACAGAGATTTAGCTTTCCCTTTCCACGTATGGATTCCTCTTTGCCCCAATTTCTATCCTTCAGGCTTAAAATGATTCTGGAAACCCATCCCTGTTTTATGGACCACTTCATAACAATCAGCCATTTCAGCTGCTAACCTTGTCGTTTTAACAATATGCTCTTCCAGAGTAAGGGCTAATCCTGAAGAAGGGATAATGCCCGAAACGTCGATTCTCCTGTTCCCTCGATGCTGCCTGACCTGCTGCGCTTTTCCAGCAACACATTTCCATCTCTGATCTCCAGCATCTGCAGACCTCACTTTCTTTTCCAGAGTAAGCTTGTCTTCAGCCTTTATCTCCAGCCTTTTAAGGTCAATTCCTTTAATAATTGCCAATTTCTGAAGTTCAAACTGTGTCTCCCTTTCTCTCTGCTCTGCTGCTCTCTCTTCTTCCCTCTTTCTACTTCAAATCGTATCTCAAACTGCTCAAATCTGGTGTCCTTTCCTTATCTCTCGAGTCTAACTCAAGCTGCTTCATTTTCAAATAAATTTTCACCATCTCCAAAAATTTCATGGATTTTACAGCTTAGTTAAATGGTGAGCTACTGCGGGAATGATCTCTCCTTTCCTCACAGAAAGAGGCAAATACAACCCCAGTATGTCTGCTAATTCCAGAAACCCGGCCTGAATTACTTTTTGTAAAAGTACCAACTTTACATCGTCCATAGCAAGACAGCTCTTTTTACCTAAATGAGACATTGCTTTCCCAAGCATTGCCTACCCCAATCCAAATCAACACCCGAAATAAAGACGCAAGCACCTATCAGTTGCTCTTTTAATCCATCAACTAATTCCCAATTTATTATGGACGAGGCTAATCCATTCAAAACGTTATTAAGCAGACAACCCAGACCGTAACGTTGTTTTTTTTCGTTAAGCGTACAGTGAAAATTACCCGAATAAGCTAGTTTCAAAAATTATTCACAAAATGACGGATTGAAAAACAAAAGACAGAATATAGAATACCCACAGAACTTCGTCTATCCAAAGTAGACTTACTTATGCTGTTCTGAAAATACACAGCAATCCTTAAAAAAAAAGTACCTTAAAAACAGTTAAAATGAAACAGAAGCTTACAGTTAAAAATTAGAAGGGCAGAAGGAGAGAGGTTATTAGTTAGTGCACCACTGCTGCAGGATCTCAAAACCGGAATTCAGCTTTCCAGAATGACCACTCCTTTTCCATTATACAGTTCATTTCTAAAACATTAAATCTTTGGCCTTAAGCCTTAGCTGTTTACGGAGAAACGAAAGGCCTCACAGTGAACACTTTCATCTCTGTAACACTTCATCCGATTCGGAGCCCGAACTGTTTTAAAATGCCTTTGATAAAAAGTTATCAAGAGACATTATCCTTGAGAAAAAGTACAGCTCCGTTTCTTTTTTAAAAAGAGAACATCTTTGTGAGAGCCCAGTCCGTCCAAACTGCCTTCATAAGTGAAAATCTTCGAACAGACAATATCCTGGTAAATCTGTTCTGCACCGTTTCCAATGCTATCACATCCCTGCTGTAATGATAATTGCAGAAAGACACACAGTACTCCAGCTAGAGCCGATTGAGCAAATGAAATTAACAACTTAGAAAGCCACAGAAACTGCACTTTTCCACTAATGTGACTTTTACACAATACTGCCCCGTGGAGACAGTGAGAACTGCAGATGCGAGAACTCAGAGCCGGCAGTGTGGTGATAGAAAACACAGTCGGTCAGGCAGCATGCGAGGAGCGGGGGAGTTGATGATTCGGGCATAAACCTTTCATCAGGAATGAGGTTTGTGGCCGTGGGGACTGATAGATAAATGGAAGGTTCGGGGGTTTGGGGGCGTGATAGCTGTGAATGCGAGGAGTAGATAAAGATGGAGAATAAGATATTAGTTCTGACAGGAGGTGGAGCGGTAGGTTGGAAAGGTGATGTGCAGGTCATGAAGACAATGCTGAGTTGGAATCATGAAACTAGAATAATGTGAGGGAAGGGCGAATGAGGAAATTGGCAATCCCATGTGGCATCAAGGGCCCAAGGGGAAGATGAGGCCTTCTTCTTTCAGGCGACAGGTGTACAGGGAATGTCAATGAAGGAGGTGCAGGACCTGCATGTGCTTGGCAGATTGAGAGGGGGAGAATGAATTTCATCAGTGATGAACTTCAAACTGCATATCCAAACTATCGTTATGAACATGTTGTTACATCTTAGGAACAGTATCTAACACTACCCCGCCTGAGGAGAAAGCGAGGATTGCAGATGCGAGAGATTAGAGTCAGGAAGGATGCCGCTAGATAGCACAGCGGTTAGGCAACATCGGAGGACCAGGAGTGTCAATGTTTCCAACATTCCTGACGAATAACGTATGCTCGAAACATTGAATTTCCTACTCCATGGATGCTGTCTTACCAGGTTTACTTTGCCAGATCCAAACTTTTAACTCGACACCGCCTCAGCTCAACTGCACAGGAACATTAAGATGCACCTGTCACCACTCAGTTGATTCTTCTGTCGCATGCGAGACAAACTGCAACATTCATTTCCCCATAAATATCAGGTCATTCAGATCGCTAAAGAAAAGAAAAATACAGAGGCTGAATATCTGAGAGAAAAGAAATAATTGTTGTAGAATTCAGCATCCTGTCAGTTCAACTAAATGTTTGAATATTAAAATTGGTAAAGGAAAAGAGAAAGCTGCAGTTCAATAACTGCTCCGGTCTGTTTCTCAAAAAAAAAATGAGTTTCATGAACTGGAATGTTTCGATCAGGCAATGCATGCTCACCTTGTCAAGTGCTGATAGGAACTGAGGAATATATATTTGATTCGCCACTGCTGAACAGATGAAAAATATCATTTTGCCTTCCAAATCAGTTGATGCTCCTGCAGAAACGTCAATGTGACTCATAAACCCAGCACAGCCAGTTCGGTGTGCATTTCAGAGTCCTGCAACATCACATTTTATTTAAAAGATCTTTATTGATTGTTCCTTATAAATATGGTATTCTCCATTTCATTATGCATTGGACAATATTGTACCCACTCAGTTATTCATTGGTTCATCACTCAATTTTAGAATCCCTAACGTTCCATTCAGGATTTAACTACCAAACTACTTTCACGAAAAAAATGCTTATTTTTAAAACCGAACACTGAGCTGAAGCAATGCCTGTTGGAAATCAACCATCATTCTCTCACTCTCTATACCTTATTTAGTGTGTCTCAGTGCCTGTCACCTTAAACCTGTGCCCTCCAGTTTTGAACTTCACCATCCTGCGCAAACGATTTAGTCCAGTTGCCTATCCATGCCCCTCATGATTTTTTAAACCGTGAGAACGTTACGTGCTGCCTGGAACATTCCAGCGAAAAAGCCCCTGCCTACCCCATCACCACGCTTAACTCAAGCCCTCAGGTCCCTACAACATCCTTGTAACTCATTTGTGCACAGTTTCAATTTTCACAAAATCCTTCCTGTAGAAGTTGACCATCGCTGCAAGCAGTATTCTAAATGTGATCTCACCAATGCTCTATATCGCCACAACATGACATTCCAACTTGGATAATTGACTTTCTGATTAATGACAAAAAGTGTGCCAAGTACTTTCTTCACAATCTTGTCTAATTGTGACACCATTTTATCTGCTTTTATAAATTTTGCCTTGACTGATAAAGTTTTGATTGTCACGATGTTCTGCTGCCTTCATGGACATGTGGCCCAACATGCAAAGTCTCTCTGTTCCTCTGGGTTTCCTCGTGTCCTGCCATTCATTGAGTAATCAGTTGACGTGTTACTCCCAATGTGCATCACCCCATGTTTTTCATGGTTAAATTCAACATCCCCTATCTGAATTTGACATTTGACAAATTCATCTCTGAGCTCCTCTATCCTAAGACCTTCCTCCTCACTATTAACCATTTTGCTAATATTCGCATCATCAACAACTCTGCTTCTCATTTCCCTCGACTTTGTTCTATATTCTTTACACACACCCACAAACGACATAGGACCCAGCATTCATCCTTGTGTTACACCATTGAATGCCAGTTCCAGTCACACAAACAGCCTTCTATCACTATCCTGTGTCTCCTACCACCACCAAATTAAGTTTGGATCCAACTTGCCAGGGGACCTTAAATCCCTTTTCACTTTTATCCTCTTACCAGTCTCCAGTGTGGTGTCGTGTTAAAGGCGATATTGAAATCCACACAAACAACATCAACTTTACTGCCCTCGTTAAAAAAAACCCGATCACTTGCCAATAAAATATATTTAATCCAATCTGTTAGGCATGACATTCTGTAACAAAGCCGTGATGACTCTTCCTGATGAAACCTTGACTGGACAAGTGGCAGTTAAGTCTCTCCTTCAGGGTTTGCTCCAAAAGGTTCCCTTTAATTGATGTGAGACTCACTGCTGTGTGATTCTCTGGTTTATCTCTCCCAATCTTGCTGACAAGTGGAACTGCGTTTGTCTAGTCCACTACAAACCCAAAGAGTAAAGTAAAATATTTCCTCCATTGAGACAGAGAGGAACATAAGATAGAAGTCCGTCTTGAATTGGGAATATGCCCACTTCAAGCCGCTCAGAACCACGAACACTTCATCAGTCCCTATGTCAAACTTCTTCAGAACTTTTCCATCCCACGCCCTGCATTCTGTCCCTATACCTTAGCACAAGAGGACTGTTCGATTGCTGAACAAGTAAAGTGATTCACTCAGTTATCCCATTTGCTGACACAACTGTACTGTCACACTGGAAGGAGATCATTCAGATATTTTAACTCGAAAATGCTGTATTAAGCCTTTGTGGTCATAAAATAATTTGCTTTGATAGCCACAGTCTATTACAGTGAGAAATGGTGTGAATTTTCTCTAACTGAAAAACATTCACTTAATTCCACCGCTTGTGGAGATTCCTATCTGTTCCCATCTGACATGACCGAGATTTAGCTCTCTGTTGTTTACCATATCCAGAACAGAACTGCGGCACAAATCCAAGCACATGATTTCTATATTTATTGACCTACGAAATCGATGCCAATGCCTCACATTGTAATGGGATTCATCAACAAGAGAACTTTTCAGGATTAACACAGTTGTGTCTTATGTGCAGGGGGTCATTACACAAGCACAGTATCAAGCTTCCTCAGGGACAAGACCAAAAGATGCTGGAAAGAGAAATCGGAGTTAACATTTTCAGTCCATTGACACCGTCCTTAGCATTGATGGTTTCCAGGAAAGGTTTGGTCTATATGCAGAAGATATGTGTTGGCGCAGTAATTAGGAGGGAACGAGATGTCAGGATAGAGCCGAAAGAGAGAGACTAACAGTTGGACATAGGAATTGATAGTGATTTGTTTGGAGCATTAACAACTGTTCACGGAGACTGTTTATGACTCACCATAAATATTGTGTAATGGCTGCTGTGCTATAACTAGGCCTGGTGGGTGTGTCGGGGGCAAGGACATGGGAAACTTCAGGCCTCTAAAATGATTGAAATTGGTATGGATGGTCGCGGGGTTCTCAAGCTGAAAATTGTCTGTTACTTTTTCAGCATGCGCTGAGCTGTGGTGGAACACTGCAGTCAGCCTGAGATAGAGACGTTGGCTAGGAAGCATGGTTCTGTGCTAAAGGAGCAGTCAACTGGAAGCTCAGGGACATATTTGGCTCTGGAACTTTGTATTCTGCAAAACGGTCATTCAATCCAGACTTCATTTCCCAAGGTAGTGGCGACCACAATATGAGCAGTGAATCTATTCGACTGGATTGTGCAAAGTGGAGGCAAAGTGTGGCTTCACCTAGAAGGTGTATTTGAGCACTTGTGTACTAAGCAGGGAGTTAAGAAATGGACAAGTGAGGAGAAGCAAGAAGCAATAAGAAAGGATAGCGTAGAAGATATTATTAGAGATGTTGTTAATAAATGGGTAAGAAAGCGACCATAAAGGCACTATACCTGAATGCTCGTACTTTTCGGAAGAAGGTTGGGGATATAACGGCATAAATTATCACGAACGAATACAATTTAGTAGACATTGCAGAGACAGCATAGTCAAGACTGGTAGGTAAATATTCACGGGCATGAGACAATTCGGAAGGACAGAAATGGTGGTAAGGAAGGCGGTGTAACTCAAACATTCAAGGACAACCTCAGACCGATGCTGACAGATGATATACGCTCGGTGGAGAATGAGTTTAAATCCATTTGGAGGAAATTAGAAGTTCGAAGAATAAAATGTCATTGATTGTCGGAGTCTACCGTTCCCAAATTTTAAGATCACACTGGGGAGGGCAGGAAACAAAGACATAAATAACACCTGAAAAAATGGTATGGCAATTATCATGCGGATTTTAATCAACATGTCGATCGGTCGAAGCAGCTCAGTCAGGGTAGCCTTGATGAGGAGAGTATTAGGTGTCTGCCATAGATTCCTTAACTACTGTGTAATGGAACAGGCCAACAAGGGAAGAGGCCAAATTAGATTTGGTACCGGGTAATGAACAAGGCAAGGTGATAGATTTGGCGGTAGGTGAGCACTTTGGTGATAGTTACCAAAATTCAATTATGTTTACTTGAGCTTTTTAAAGGGATATGTATACACCATAGAGCTACAAACTTGTTAAAACTCGCCAGGTGACTAAACAGATAGATGTGGATAATGTCGTTCATGTAATGCACGTTTGGATTTCAGTTAGCCGTTTGATAAATTTTGCCATGGTAGATGACTGCACAAAATACTGAGGTATGGGCTTGAGGAGGATTTCGTGCTTTGGACTAGAAATTAGCCAGCTGAAAGAAGACAGAGGGTGTTATTTGATGGGAAAACGTCATCCTGGAATTCAGTTGCTTTTGGTGTAATGCAACGATCTGTTTTGGGCTCACTGCTTTTTCTCATTTTTATTAACAACCTGGATGGGGGGGTAGAAGGATGGGTTCGTAAATTTGCGGACGACACTAAGTTCGTTACAGTTGTGCATAGTGCTGAAAGATATTGTAGGTTACATAGGGACACAGGTAAGATGCAGAGCTGGTCTGAAGGTTGGCAAATGGAATTTAATGCAGAGAAAATGTGAGAAAGAGCATGGCATTAAAATTAGCACAGAATATAAAGATCGATAGCAGAAGTTTCTATTAAAATATAAAATGAAAAAGAGTGGCAAAAGTAAACGTTGACACTTTCGTGGATAATAAGGGGCATTTACTTATGAGATATGCGGAAATAGCCATGACATTGAACAGGCATTTGCATCGGTCTTCACGGTGGAGGATATCAATAACATGCCAGTAATTGACAAAGTGATGACGGTTGGTGACGACCTGGGAACAGTCATTATAACAAAAGAGCGAGTGTTGGATTGTTGGAGCTAATTAACACGATGGTGTGTTAAAAAGAAGTGCGCTGGTGGTATTTTTCCAAAATTCTTTGTTCTCTGGGGTAGTCCCAGCTGATTGGAAAACACAAATATGACATCACTGTTTAAAAAGGGAGGCAGACAGAATATGAGGAATTAGATCAGATTACTTACAGTGTCGAAACAGGCCCTTCAGCCCAACAAGTCCTCACCGACCACCGAAGCGCAACCCACCCAGACCCATTCCCCAACATCATAGAACTTTGTTTAACCTCTGTAGTGCACCACGGTCCCGCGGAGGGAATGGTTCCTGGTGAAGGTGGACAAGGGCGGGGAGGGGAATATATGTTTGGTAATAGTATTTCGCTGGAGGTGGTGGAATTAGGAAAATACTTCGTTGATGACTTGGAGTACCACAGCGCTTAAGATTCCAGACCATGTTCTGAAAAACATGGGATGAGAATGGAACGTTGCTCCATGATGGACATTTGAAAGATGTGTCCAAAGTCCTTCTTTGGTTCAGTGAAAGTCACAATGTCTTTGAGAAGTTAACTTTAGCAGCCAAAAGCATTGTGGCCACAAGAGCAGGTCATAGTCAGAGATTTTCGTGACTCCCGAAAGCCTGTCTGACACATAGCCTGCGACGACACGCCACCTATGATTTGTCACCGGCAGTCTCCACTAACAGCTGTTCACTCTCCGAGCGAGAGCGTTATTCACCTCATTGACCAAATGTTCTTCTCTTTCTTTTGTTCTTTCCCGACCAACTGTTTACTCCTTTACAATACAGAATGAGACATGATGGGATAGTTCCTGTTCGCCTGGATGATTGCAGTGTTAAAAAAAATGCACAGGAGAAGCACAGCAGATTAGTCAGCATCTGAGTTGCAAGAGACATTTAAATCACAACCTTGTTGAGGATTCCTTAGTGCAGTTGCAACAAAACTGAAAAGCTCAACACCGTCCAGAACAGAGCAACTGAATTGAGCCACAACACACAACTAATAAAACATCGACAAACATCCATTCCCATCACAACCAAACACTCAGACATGCAGTCTGCACCATCCACAAGATGCACTGCAAATGTTCACCAAGGCTCCTTAAACAGTACATTACAAAATCACAACTACTTCCATCTAATAGGAAAAGTGTAGTAGATAGGGAGGAAAGAGCTACAACCCACAGACCATCCTGCTCTGGAAATATATTGGCGTTCCTCCAGAATAACTGGGTCAAAACTGTGGATTTCACTCCCCTTTATTTTGGGTCTACCAACAGCACACGGAAACGATGGTTCAAGAAAGCAACTCATCACCACCTTGTCCAGTCAAATCAGGAATGAACAGTAAATGCTGACCTGTTCTGGAATACCTAAACCCGACGAAGAATGAAAATCATACGCTTTGGAGTTTTGAGTCGTTCTCTCTTACTGAGATATATCTGGTTTTATTTGAGGGGTATCAAAGATGAGGATTTGCTGTTGGGAAACTGAAACGATGCATCACATCAGAATTTGATGGAGCTGCTTTGTTCCATGTAGCCTGATCCTCACCGGACTTTGAAAATGAAAGCAGAATGTTACATTCACAGTGGAGTGAAAGCATTCACTATCTGAACTATCGAGACATAATTGGAGGGGCGCTGGAGAGGAACTGGGGTAATGTGGTGACGATTCAGTTACTTATCTATACTGAAAATTCATCAGTGCAACCATACCGGGGAAAAGCCATTCAACTGTTCTGAGTGTGAAAAGGGATTTGCTCAGTTTTCTAACTTGCTGACTCACCAGTTGGTTCGCACGGAGAAGAAACCATTTAATTGTCCAGAGTATGGAAAAGGCTTTAAAAGTTCTCACGAACTGCTGTACCATCAATGTGTTCAAGTTGATGAGAAACCATTCAAGTGTTCTCACAGAGGGAATGGGTTCAGGCCGTCACTTGATCTCACTTTACATCTGCGAACCCAGTGGACAGAGGCCGTTCGCCTGTTCTAAGAATGGGAAAGCATTCAGTCAGTCATTCAGTCTGCTGAGACACCAGTGAGTTCATACCATTCGTATGAGACCATTCGTCCGCTGTGATTTGAAGTAATTAATTGATTCCGGCAATCTGCTGAAATACAAGAGAGTTCAACTGGAAAGAGACCATTCACCTGCTCTGACGTTTCTCAAACTTACTGAAAGACGAGTGAATTCATATTGGCGAGAGGCCATTCATATGTTCTGAATTGGGGAAAGAATGCACTTAAGCCATCCATCCTCCTGATACACCAACGGGTTCACTGTGACAACAATTTGTTTTAATGACGCAGTGTGGGAAATGCTTTCTAAGTTTCCAGTATTTGAGGTCCCATAAACATGTTCACGCTGATGAGAACACAATCTTATGCTCTCACTGTAGGATTGTTGTTTCTTTGATAAAAGTGAATACACTTCACGAGGTCTTCATTTCGATGCGAAGAGCATTCAGAAATGCTGAATGCATCGATATATCTTTTAGTACAAATCCACACTTAACAATGAAGAAGAGGATCAAGAACAGGGCAGTCAATGGATATCTACCAGTCTCCTCTAATTGTACGGAAATCCGGGGAAAAGAATCTTTGAATTTGATGTGATTGAAAACTGAACAATTAACCATCAGATCAATTGAAGAGATTAAATACATTCAATGAAGTAAACCCCGGCTGACAGAATGAACACAGTTCAATTCTCGATGCAATAACACCATATCGCATTCACATGCGACCTCACTGGATTGTTTGCACTATTACCATCTTTCCAGATCGTAGAGGCTACTGCCTTCATTTGAGAAAGAAGGGGCTGTTGGTGATTTAACCAGGTCAGAGAAGATTTCGAGAAGGACAACTTTTAAATTAACCTCAAACCAGTGATAGGAATTGGAACCACGCTGCGAGCATCACACTGTTTTATAAGCCAACAAAGCAGCCAACTGACCGAAACAGATTCCACCTGACTGGGCTGTCACACGTGCGAATGAGTAATTGAATCCCTTGCTACCCACAGTGCAAATTAACTGCCTCGCCACGCACGGTGGATCATTGTTTAGCACTGCTGCCTCAAAGCATGAGGGGCTGGCTTCGATTCCAGCCTCGGAGGATTGTCTGTTTGGCGTTTGCACGTTCTCCACGTGTCTGCGTGAGTTTCCTCCAGGTCCTCAAATTTCATCCCACAAGACAAACTGGTGCGCCGGTTAGTTGAATTGGCCATGATATATTACCAATACCGTAGGTTAATAGTTGGGGTAAATATAAGGGAGGGTAATGGGTTTGAGTGCTTTTTGGAGGGTTTGTGTGGACTTGTTGGGCCGAAGGGCCTGATGCTGCACTGCAGGGATTCTCATGTGTTTTCTGGTGTTTCGTCACATCATTGCTACTCCTTAAGCTCTTTTCAAAGTCAGACCGTTAAAATGTTCTCTCATTTGTGGGAACAAGTCCATATCTGCTGAGATTGGAAACCCGAGTTAATCACTTCCCAGGCAAGGAGCAAGTAAATATTTCTCGCTCGTGTGAATATACTCGTGCTCGCTGAATAGAGATGACCAGGTGAATCTCTTTCCACACTCAGTGCAGGCCTCTCTATAGTGTGCCCATTCATGTTTATTTGAACCTTTGCTGATTTAATAAATTCCTTCTCATACACAGAACAGACGAATGGTGTCTGTCCAGTTTCATGTCGATCGGATGACATTCGGCGGTGTTGTGAAGATAATCGCTTCCCAAACAGAGAAGACAAATCTTCTCTCCCTTTGTTGAAGTCGTCTGCGTGCCATTAGGATTGATCCCCGAGTGAATAGCTTCCCGTCATGGAACAGCTGAGTGGCTTGTCCCCATGTGAACAGGTTGATGTTGAATTAAGATTTTGAATTTACAACCTTTGCAGATCTGAAAGTTTATTTTTCAACAGTATGGGAAATGACATGCAAACCTGCCTACATACAGCATGGCCAATAAGAACACAGAAAATCAAGCCTGTCCAAGCCATACAAGAAACACCCAAAATGCCTCAGCATTGACCAAACAGGCTGACAAGGGAAACCATACATGATCAGATTTATTCACAAACCAGGGAATACACTTCCCAAGACAATCTACCAATAAGTTTCCTCGACCCGATAAACACAGCTGAACCAAAGGCCGAAGGGTAATATAGTACCCCAGTGATATCAAAGCCACACGAAGCTCAGGTCAGCCAGGGATGCACCAGAAAACCTTACTCATCTCTGGAGAGCAACAATGGTATCACCTTACTGCCAAGGAAAGGGACATTCTCACATACCCACGAAGAGAGCTGGAACCCCCGATCCCATTCTTGAACTGATTAATGCTGAGAGATGCTTGATTCAGTCCAGATTGTATCAATCACGTCCAGAGCTTGTGCCGTAACCCGGATCCAGCCAGGGGAGAGCCGGATGGGCAAGGGAAGCCTGGCAACATAGAATGAGAGACTGCTGATTAAATTTTTCGCATCAATCCTAAGAGATTCCTCAGCTCAAAGGAAATTGACCGGGGCTCCACCAGTTCACTTTTTTTTCTGTCTTGTGGTTTCTGAGCATTTGCTTTGGATGTGTCTGCTTGTTTTGTGGTTGCTGACTGGAGGTAATTGTCAGTTTCAGTTGTCTCGTCTAAGTGTGTTTATCCATCAGACAAGTGTTTGTTTACAGTGCAGTGCGCGATAATCCTTTATTGCTTGACCTGTCAATCACTCACTGCTTGTGTATTCTGTGAAGTGCAATGCTAAGCAGTCAGCGCAGGACGTCCAGTCCGCCATGGGGGCAGGGAATTCCACCCACTGCTGGAATGTGCTAGCTGGGCAACCCCAACCATGTGGTGAGAACGGCCCAGGACCGAAGTTGTACAAGACAATGTTGAGGAGGCATGTAAGTTTCGATTCCCTACAGTGTAGAAACAGGCCCGTCGACCCAACCAGGCTGCCCCGACCCTCGGAAGAGTAAGCCGTGCAGACCCATTTCCCTCCCACTAATGCACCTGACACTATGGGCAATTTAGCACGGCCATTTCACCGGACTTGCACGCCTTTGTGATTGTGTGAGGAAACCGGAGCACACGGAGGAGTCCCACGCAGACATGGGGAGAATGTGCAAACTGCACACAGACAGTCGCCCAAGGCTGAAATCGAAGCTGGGACCCTGGCGCTGTGAGGTAGCAGTGCTAACCATGCCGCCCTGTAAATATGTGAAAATCAAAATAAAGATAGGAGATTCTCTTGTTATACCAGGCTCACTGGCAGACACTGTGCTGAATGAGACAGGGGATGGTGGTTACTTTACCCACTTTTACACATGTGCACAAGGAAATTGGCCATATGGGAGATCCTTTAAATTCGATAAGCTTGATTATTTCAGCACGGCCATTACGGGAGGGCACGTTGACCCCTCCTGAGACCCTCTATACATGCTGAAGTGTCTTGCAAAGTTTCGGCAGGTTGCACAGCAGTATCAGGCCGCGAAGGCGAAAGACTGCTGCAATAACAAGCGACACTGTGATCAAAATAATTCCAGATACAGCCACACCGCCTTATGCCCCACAGTACCCGAAATTTCCCATACTGGCTTCAAAGCCAGACCCATTGGGCCTGAATGAAGTGGCTCAATTTTTTTGCAGTGCATTACACAGCAAGCCCGCGATGGGACACATTAGCCCCCGGGCAGTATGAATCACCACTGCTGCCCAACACAAACGATAACTCCAGACTCACAGGAAGACCGAGTGCTTGCCGAAATAACCAGGCCACCAACTGTCAGTTTTCCCGCATCATGATTGGGTGCACTCCCCTGTATAAGATGTGGATCCACGCAGAGGTCCGGGCCATGCTACAAGATGCCCCAGACCCGTTGAAGTGACAGCTCCCGTTCTACAATTGGGTCCTCGAAATTGCCTGCATTTTCAACTGTCGGTCCCAAGATATGCAGACCGTATTACAGCTTGTGCATATGACCCACTGGGTGACCATTAGCCCTGTTATTGACATCCCCATCCAATCCTGGGACACCGCATCAGACTGGGAAAATGTGGCTGGACAGCACCGTGAAGGATGCAATAAAGGCCAGTGCAAGACGGCACGCCGATTTTGGGTTGTTATCCAGTGTCTGCAGAGCAGCGAAGCATTTGCTCGATGTCATTGTCCGCTTTAGGGAGATCTGCGACTCCTCGTCCGACATTCCATTAGCAGAGAACGAAAAGCTTGCCGTGCAGACCTTACATATGCTCACGTTTTCACGTTGCACAATCGAACGACGAGCAGGACGGACAATTTAATTGTGCTTAATAACTTGGACGGGAATGGGCTGTTCACTACACCAAAACCGACGGGGGCATTCGACTGGCTCGCACAACCTGACAACCACAGGGACACCGCCAGGCCAGTACAGCAAACTAGGGCAATTCAACGAAGGCAGTGCTGGAACAGTGTGAATTTGGAACACTGAGTGACACAGTGCTGGTCCATGCAATGTCGCCCAGGGCCATCTACCCTCTCCCTCTCCCCTTAGGCACGACAGCAGTCCACCAGACAACAGAGGCAGCTTCAACAGGCTGCCTACACTGTGGCTGATCCCTTCCCCCGTGCTCCAGAAACAAACTCGGGCTATCGTGAGAGGGAGTTTTCACAGGCGATCTCAATATGTCTCTCAAACGCCCCGTCTGAAATTCCGATGATGGATGTGGAGGTGGTGGGGAGCTGGTAATTTCTTTTGTGTTAGATACTGGGTTTGTCCAACCGTCTGCGGCTTCCGACTCGGAAAATTACCTGAGTTGCAAGACCGTCTGCACTATACGGTTTTTGAGAATACCCATAACAGACCCAATCTCCTAACCCACTAACTCCAGCATTGGCCCTGCCACTGCGACTGATGCTGCCATTATTTCAGACTCTTGCTCAGTCGCCCTCCTGAGCTGGCAGACCTTATGTAAATTGAATGCCAGTATCCACTGTTCCTCTGAGGATCTCACATTAGAGAACCTGGACGTCCATTATTCCATGCTGCGGGCAGTAATTTCACACAGCCCTGAACCCTCTGACCAGGTAAGCTCTTGGTCATGCTCCAATTCGCCTATCTGCGCTCTTCTCGACCCCTACTTGCCCTGTTGTCAATGGCCCCTTTCTATAGACAGTTCACTGACTCCCTGCTCCCAGTGGGGTGCGCAATTGACGGTATTGAGTTGTCATGCATCCCACCAGAATTCATTGAAAATAGCGACACACCACGGTGATATGTAATAACAAAGTAGATACTTGTGAAATCTAAGGACTTCAAGGTGACCTTCTTAGCAAATGCGGGTGCTATGATGTTGTTGTACCTCTGCACTGACAGCTGAAGTGACGTCAAGCTGCTATCTGTGTTCTCCGTTGGTTTTGATCATTCTGGCTCTCCTCTGATTGCCTGTGGACGACAGGGTGCCGACAGCCTGGGTGCTATCTGCGTGGTTTCTGCTGTAATTTTCAGAGGGGATGAGGAGCTGCTGTTGGTCACGGGAAGTGACTGTGAAGCCCCCCACCCCCACTCCCCCGAAACCCCACAACTCCCCATAATCCAGTTATTGCAGTCAGCAGCTGATCTACCCTGTCAGGGCACACTGGATCCTCCTTACCCTGACCTTTTGGAAGGACAGTCTGCTGCCATGGATTTGCCAATGGCTGAATATGATGTGTTTTGCTTTCAATTTCACTTTCATGTCTGGCCACATGTAAGTTCTTCAGTTTAACCTTGTAGCCCTTCCAGAAAATGTCCGCTCGCTGATCCCTTTTTGTCAACTTAACCAGGTTCCCCACGCGTACTCACCACCTCAGCACTCTCTACTTGAACTTGCCCACATTGACTTATTGGTCTTCTCCAGCCTCGTTCCTGTGCCCAAGCACCCTGCAGGAACTTTAATGAATCAGGGAGCAATCTGAATCTAATTGATGTTAAATGTTTGTTAGTAGCCAATGTCTCTCCAGAGCTGTTGTTTGAAAGTAGAGGTAACAGCCTTTATATATGATTGCTGCATTCTCTGAACCGGAACATCCTCTGCCCACATTGATTGAACGACGCCCCCTCCTGACCGACTGTTAAATGACCAGTTCTGACAATGTTGCATTCAAGACTTTACCTACCTTGCCCACGTAGCCACACCTCCTAATTCCAATCCTGGTCCCAGTATTTCATAGCTTCCAGTAATACTTTGGCACTTATGCTCAATTCCACCACAAACCCCAAACCCGACCTATTACTTTGTGCTTCCAAGCAACTTTGGACAATAAAGTTGGGATGCAGATGTTCCGTTTTGCACCCTTATCATTTTGTTATCTCATTCGAGCACTTCCATTTTGTTTTCGTTCCCTCCGGTTCCCCTCTTTGTTCTTTGTCACTAAATCCTTTTAAACGCTGCATTTTTAATTTTTGACGAAAGCAGATGGAACTCAGACAAAGTAAGAGTCTACAGCAGATTGTGAACATTTGTTAATTTGCAATATAATAAGTAACTTATGATTAGGATTCATTAAAAATTACGCTTAACACTTATTGATGTTGGAATATAAAGTCCACTTTCCCCCTTATTGACACGAAGTATGTTCCTCGATTTAATTTTCATATTTCAGAATCAGTTCAGTTCAAATGTCAAAAGACAGCTAGATCGCTGAAGTCACTGCATTCCAACCTGATTTTGGACACGTGAGAACTTCAGTTTCTCTCCCTCCTGCTCTCTCTATCCGAGCAGCTTTCTCTGATTTCCTTTCCTTCACTTTTAAGCGGCCGTGCTCCAGGGGGAAATACTATTGGCTGTTGTTGAATCTCCAGCTCGAGCTGAGAGAGGGTTATCTCCCATTGTGAGGTCAGAGAAGCAGCTGCAGGTTGATGGGACTCAGGGGTCAGGCCCCACTGCGTAGCCTCTGTAGAATCTCCATGTCTCAGTGTTCCCCAAGGGGAAAGGCACATCCAGGAAGGAGTCACTGCGGGCCTAAATATAGGCTGCACAGAGGGACACTGAGAATTACACACGGAGCTTGGACAGCTAGTTCCAAGGGAACCGACGTGAAACCTGTGCCCTGTGACTTTGCTTTGTAATTCAACCTGCGTGTGTTTAGGATAGGAACTCTTCCACTGCGTTAAATCCAGCCATTCAAAAGGATCGAATATCTACTGTACGAATACCTGATATACTTCCAAACACCTCATGGAGACTATCATTTACAGAAGATTCTAGTCGATTGTACAACCAGAGAATTACACTGAAAAGTATAAATATTTATCTGCATTAACTCATTCATAAAGGAATCATTCCATTGGTCAGGTATTTGTTGGAGAAGCACAGGCTGGCGTTGCATGTCAGGCCTCTGCAAAAACCTGGACATAGACTCTGCTCTAATCAATTGGGGACCTGAAAACTCTGATGGGGAGACCCTTCTAAAGAATGTGGCCTTCACTGTCTGTGCTGTCACTTATTCCTCCCGAGAAGGTGGTGGAGAGTGAGCTCACTTCCTTAATCACTACAGATTACTGGAATATTGTGTGCATTTGTTCCTGGGTCCGCACCTTCAATCATGGGGATGGATTGGAAAGAATGGAATTTTTCAGATTGGGAATCTGATGGGATTTTCAAAAATCATGACACCTCTGAGAGAAACTGTTCCCCGAATATAAGGTTCAAGAATGAGACAACACAGGCTGGAATTATATGCAAAAGTACCAGATGTGTAGTAAGAGATGTTTTTTTGTTGACAGAACGCTTGGTGTTTGTGTGGAGAGCCCTGCTGGAGTTCTAATGGAGGCGGATCCAACTGACGCTTTTAACAGGGAACTAGGTCATTATTTGAATTTCACTGTGGGGTGGAGAGTCAATGGACAGAACAGAGTGTCACAGTTATTTAGTTTCTGAATCTCAACCTCCCAGTTTGTCAATGAAGACTTGGTCACTGACATCAAGAGATGTCAGCATGCTGACGCTTGGCTTGGGAGTCTTTGTTGTGGACATCGAGTTTTACTCACTGTTAACCTCCAGACAACAGGACATGTCTTCAGAATTTGCAAATGACACAAATTGAAAATGCAGGAAACAGGGAAGAAAAGAGTAGCAGAATTTAGGAGGACACATGCAGAAGTTATTTCTAGTCGGTCTGAGGATGCACGTGGTCCACAGGATCCTGATATCCTCACAATGAACTAATCAGAGCCAGACTTCCTTATTGTTCGTGGCCAATTAATATGAAGCACAGACACGAGAGAGGCGAGAGCTTTCTGTTTGTCATAAAGAGCAAAACAGTCACCCAATGACCGTGGGGGAGAGACATTTCCTGTATTTAATCAAAATCACACTCTGACATGGCGAACCCTCCAGCTACCTGAGGGATTGTGATTTGTAAAGCATATTCCACGTGAAGCTTGTTCAGAATCAGTCACAGATTTTTTAAAATCTGCAATCTGACTAGATTGATCCTGAAGTCACAAGTTTTAGAGACGCTGCAGAAAAGATTTACCACCATGCTTCCTGGACTGGCGGGCATTTCTTATGAAGTAATATTGAGGGGCCGAGGACTTTTCTCATTGAAGTGAAGAAGAATGCGGGGTGAATTGATAAGGGTGAATATGATGATCAGAACCACAGATAGAATGAATAGCCAGAGACTTCTTCTCAGTACAGAAATGTCTTCATAAGGGGGCATAATTTAAAAGTGATTGGAGGAAGGTTATTGGGGAGATGAGAGGTAAGTTCTTTCTATGCACTGACCAGACTCGGTGGCGGTGGTAGTTCAATCAGATGCATTATGGATGTTTATGCGACTCTTGGATAGGCACATGGAAGATATGTTATGCAGATCAGTTTGATCTTAAAGTAGATTAACCGATCAGCGCATCATCGAGGGCTGAAGGGCCTGCACTGTACTCTTCTGTATCAATTGTCCTCCACATTATTGAGTCCACTGTCAGTTCAAGTTCTGATACCATATACCCCCCTGAATGATAATGTTTAAGAACTTCTCACTATTTTCAACGGGATCATTCAGTTTCTGTTCGATTCCTCCGACAAACGTGAACCAATTGTTGTAATTGTACCATTCTCTACCACGACATCTGGAGAGCAAGTGGGAATATAGCGTTGAGATCGGGAATCAGGCATGATCACATTGAATAGAGAGCAGATTGTAGGGGCTGAATGGCTTCGTCCTGCTCCTTGTTTCATGCAGCTAAATCTCATCCTAAAAAGTATCAGGGATTACATTGGGGAAGCACATCAACAGTTGTTTTCGTTGAGATTTTCCTGCATCTTGAAAATTTGATTTTTCTTTGCAGTCAGTCTGAGAATCAAAGTGGTCCTCAGGATTCCTGATGGCGTCTCAGTGAAAAAATTCATAGGAACGCTCCCTTACTGTTAATGACCAATCGCATTGAGAGACACTTCATGGAACTTCCGGATTGTTCATGGACCCTGGATGTTAATTTGCTTTGTGGATTACGGACTATATAAATGTAGAGGAATTACACTGGATATCCGCAAGTAACGTGAGGATGGATATTTATAAACCCTGCAAAAAATCTTAAGGGTATCCGAAAATGTTTTAAACGTAAATGAACGGTTTTGAAATTTATTCAGCATTGTCGAGGGAATGGGAGGTAATTTCAGAAACCGAGAGAGACTCACAGACACAGATAGAGAGCCACAGCCACAGGTACAGGATAAGATTGTCCTGGAGTTGTTTCGGAGCTCACTCTGTGGCCCACAATAGGCAAGGCAGCAACAGATGGAATGCAGTCATTTTCTGGTTAAATGGACGATGTTTTGTTTACTATTTGTCACAGTATTGTCCCTGTCCTGGGAGAGTTTGATGTGGAAAATGCAAAGGGAGATTTATTCTTTATCTAACTCAGTGCTGTTCCTGTCCTGGGAGTGGTTGATGGGAACAGTGTAATTGGGCTTTAATCTGTACTGAACCGTATGCCTGTGTTAGAGATTGATGGGGACAGTCTCGGATGATTAAAACAAAACCTAACCTCATGCTGAACGTGGCCTGAGATTTCAAAGGGTTCCAGTCTATTGTTAGATTACTGGACACTGAACCTATTTATAGATTCCAGAAGCAACAACGATATTTTCTCCCTATCTAATCCTGCAGTTCCTGTCATTGACTCTCAAACTTTCATAATTTTAGACTATGCAAAATTCCAGGGATACAGTCCTGGGCTTGTGTCATTTCCCTGGCCATTGAACCCGTGCCGTCCAACTATAGTTCTTTGAACCTATGCTGCATTCATTTGCACATGGACTCCCAAGTCCCCAACCGTTCTTGCCTTTCCCTGTTTATAAAGTCGCTGTCAGCGCTGTGCTGACATGAAATGGCTACCTGAAACAAACCTATAATGGCTACTGACACTTTAGGAATCATTTGTCCTGGTTTGGCAGATTAAAACACATCGTACACTTTATACATTTTCATCTCTCGGCGTCCTGCAGATGAAATAAACTGGGATGTGAATCGATGCAATTTCGATGTTAGAGGAGGGATAATCTAAACCAAATGGTACAATGGTAAACTGGATGCAGGAGCAGAGAAGCTTCAGCTTGAGTCTGAATTCTGTCAGCACAGGTGAGGGGCAAATGTGTGAAAAGCTTTTTTTTCCATTCATACATTCCTACATTGTAGAAATGTTAATTTATAAATTAAACTGTAAAAGCTGGATATGGAGAACTCTGTTACAAATTCCATTGATTAAGATGCAGATTCCAGAATTCATTTAAAGTCCGTGCCCTGAGATTTTTAAAAGTCTGTCTAATTTTCCAAACCTCAAGACGAAAATATGATAGTAATGTGACAGGTCAACTACTGAATTGTTGGTGCGTGGTCTTGTTCAGAATCTGTCAGAGATTTAGCACGGAGTAAGATGTATTTCATCCAGATAACAGGCTTTTATCAAGGACCAGCCTGACGTAATTTGCCTTCAAATTTTGTGTTCTCTAAAAATAAAGAAAATGATTTACCATTAAGCAAGCCTCTCGGATTGAGTATCATTAGTATACATTTGTGAAAGAGTAACTGTGTATGTGAATGAGATAATGTGGCTTTGAGGTGTCTGTGACTGATTGACTGAGAGTTGGTGGCTGAGATTGGCTGAGTGAGACGTTGTGTTCGAGTGTGAGGTTCTGAGATCGGGAGTTTGCAATGCTCTACTCTGCGTGTGACTGAACATGTGTGACTGCATGACAGTGTGTCTTGGCGTATGAGCTATGTACGAGTTTGTGATAGACACTGTAGAGGCAGCTTTACTCTGTAATCGAACACAGAGCTTCCCTGACACGGGAGTGTTTGTGGACATATCTGTATATTGTATGTAACCCTATTTTTCCAGGACCCTAGGAGGTTTAGTTGGAGAAAGTGTACAGGGAAATGTACTCTGCCTATAAGCCAGTGATATAACTATGCTAAGTGCATTTGATAGGGACAGTGTGGGGATAGGGGTTGACTTCGTCATTATCTAATTCCACGGTGAACATGATCTGGGAGTTAGAAAAGCTGAAGTGCAGAAACAGCTTTACTCTGAACCTAACTCCATTCACTACCTAAATACAATCTGAAAGAACTGCAGATGCTGTCAATGAGAACCAAAAAAAAAAGTTACTGAAAAACCTCAGCAGGTCTGGCAGCGTCTGTGAAGAGAAATCAGCGTTAAAGTTTCAGGTCTGGCTCAGATAAACGGTGACCGGATACGACGTGGTAACTCTGGTTTCTCTGTTCAGATGTTGCCAAAACTGCAGAGCTTTTATCAGCAATTTGTTTTTTCCCTATTCTCTCCCTGTTCTACGAATTGCTCCCCTCAATTAGCTAAGAGACTTTGTTCTGCTGTACATCAGCTTGCTGACAACACATGGAATTCCAGTCTCTCACTCAGACTAGAGTAAATGAATATATAATCCCAGCGGTGTGAAATTCCCCTGCCCTATCACTGCACATTTCCCTGACTCATGCACCTAACCTTCACATGTCTGATCACTATGGGCAATTTAGCATGGCCAATATTACTGATCCGCACATGCCGAAGCAAACCAGACCATCCGAAAGAACCCCACGCAAACACGGGGAGAACTTACAAACTCCATTTACATTCGCAAGATACTGGAAACAAACACGATTCCCTGGAACTCTGAGGCAGCAATGCTAACCACTGAGTCACTGTGCCACCCAAACTGTTAAGTTTAAAATTGGGACTGGAAATATAAAAAGCTGCATTTTAATTCTGCGATATTCAGTTTCTCCAAAACTAAAGTTTTATGGAGTACATCAGTTCAATAAGCCAGTTCACTACCATCTTCTCAAGGGCTCATGGGAATGAGGGATAAATGCTGAGTCCAGCCAGTGATGCTCTCGTCCGATGAACAAACGAAACCTTTATCCCTTTGCCTTGCTAATACCTTGCTGACCCTGCAGATTAACTCAATGTGTTTAATATCCCAGGACACACAGATCCCTCTCTACGTCAGAGTCCTAGAACATCTCCCCATTTAAACTAAAGTCTCTGTCGATTCTCCCTGACAGTCTCCACTTTATATTGTAATGGACAGGGCTTTGCCCATTCACTTACCATCGCTACATCGATCTGTTTGACAGCAGCTTACTTCCACTTCACAATTTACTTGTAAACTAGTTTCACCAATAATATACTCAGCTTTTAGAGTTTTTAGATACTCAGATTTTGAGCAGATGCCTTTTGGAAATCTCAAAATCTTTCTGTCACTCTCTGTTCCTTATTCAGTGTGTCTGCCTGTTTCGCTCTGCCCGCCCAGAATATCTGTGAATTGCCACATTCATCCGTTATCATTTTGGAGATGCTTCATGGTGTCCATATCTCCTGTACGATCACAGTAAAACCTCTTCACATCCCTAGGCCCAAATCCTGGTCATAATTGCCAAACTGTCCAAATATTTGGTGACGCCATCACTTTAACTCTCCCGATTTGTGTCCAAGGTTGTGGACAATGATGTTGAATCAATTAATAAGATCCAGAATAAAGGTGTACTTGACTGAAAATAAATACAGTTCTATTAAGGGACTGTAAAAAAAATAACATCGGGATTTCCAAACATCAAAGCTTCATTAAACCATCCTGGATGTCAGATAAACAGGACATTCACACACCTGGGTCGGACTCAAGACTCAATCCTCCCGACACAGAAAGGTTCCTGTATCAAACAACATACGGTACTGGAATCAAATGCAGTTTTTGTGAGCAGGACATAGCACGTGGGTTGAGGAAAATTGTCCATGTGGATGTTCCGAATCAGGAATCTAATTTAGAATCCAAACTGAACAGAAACAATCCAGTAAAGAACTCTGTGAGTAAGTTCTGGAATACATCTATTTTCGTTGAAAATGGGAAGCCTCTTAGATAACAATCGAGAATTACTGCGTGTGTGTGTGTGCGCGCTCGCCCGCGCCTATGCGCGTGTGTTTCTGTGGTGATAGTTGAGAGTGAGTTAAATCTCTATCACTTCTCAGACTATACATATCTTCAAAATGTTTGGTTAGGCATCATCGAGGGAACTTTACTCTGTATTTAACCCTGTGTTGTCAATTGACCTCACAGCTTCCTATACACTGTTTTCAAGGGTACATCCGTTGCCACATCTTATATTTGCTCTATCCTTTTCAGACTGTCCTTCAGCCACTCAGTGACATCCCAGACTCAGGGAGGCAGTGTGCTACCTGGTGTCGCATCTGCACTGTCACAGATGCGACACCAGGTAGCCTGATGCCCGAACAATGCAATCCCCTAATCACTATTGCTCACCACTTCTTTTGTTTTCCTTCATTAAATTCAGAGAAGGTTCATTTAAACTTGGAAGCAACAAATGTAACTTCTCGATTTGAAAATGGATGGAGGTAGAAAACAGGACCAATGCTGAAATTCTGTCCAAGCAACAATGTTAAACCTTTTCATCGTTCTGTGGTTCCTAACATTTATACATTTCCTGTACTATAGTATTGAAGTATTTCAGGGGGTGGGTGCTGCCTTGTTACGAAATGATGAAATGAGAATAAACGATATAGTTCTCCAAAAATATCTAGTTGCTTTCATTCAGAAAGTGGTTGCTGGTTCCTCTCGTGGCGGCCAGAGGGGATCGCTATCCCTCACCTCACGGCCCTGGCACGAGTCACCTGTTGCCTCCTCTCGCTTCCTCGGTGTCAGACTTTCCCCGCTGGTTGCGGCCATCCTTTTTGTGACGTCACTGTGCAGCTACTTGCGCCTCTGCGTCATTCAGGGCATTGTGAGACAGTCAGAAATGATAGAATTTACAGGGACAGGAGCAAAGTGTCCCAGAGAGAAAAAAAAATCTGCTGCTTGTACAGTGACACTGCGAGGCCAGCAGAGGGCGGTATGTTATCACTTTTAAAAAAGAGGGACAGAGTGACAGAGCGAGTCAGATACATTTTTCATCAAATCTTAATTAATTCATTGGTGACGCCATCACTTTAACTCTCCCGATTTGTGTCCAATGTTGTGGGCAATGATGTTGAATCAATTAATAAGATCCAATTAATAAGATCACGTTAACATTTCTGGTAATATTGAATCTACACCCTCACTCCCAGCCCCCTCCCCCCCCTCCCCTGTCTTGGGTAGTTCTTGTGCAGATGTCCCTCTTACTAACAAAATTTGCAGCTCTTGGACTGCTTGTGCTCCTTACTCTGATACCCTCCTCTTTGCTGTTCCTGCTGAGGTTCATTTTACAGTCGGCTACCATACACCCAGAAGAACGTAAAGTCTCACACACTCTCATTACGAGGATGAATGTTTGAATCATAAGCATTCATATTACCTGTGGTATTTCAATAATCCCTACCATTGCTGAAACTTTCAGGCCGGTGGGCTTATAGCCGAGGAATGGGCTTTGTGTGTGTGGATCTTCATTGTCTGCCAGGACCATTCGTTAACATGTTTCCCTCTGAACTATAAAGATCAAATGAACACAAGAAATAGGAACATGAGTCTGGAATTCGGCTCCTCGAACCTGCTCCGATTTTTAATGCAATCATGGCCGATCTCATCTATGAAGTGCTTTAAGAGGTTAGGAATGGTAAACATTAACTCCCAGATTGCTGAGGTCCTCGATAATTCGCCACGATCGTAATCGATCCATGAGACCCCATCTCTCTGGCACTTCACTCATCTCTGGAATATCTGGATAACATGGACACCTGCATCAGACTTCTGTATATTGGCTTTAGCTCTGCCTTGAAGACCCTAATGCCAACAAGACGCATCGGAATTTCTGAGTCCTAAGATTTTCCTCACAACGCAAACTGGATCTTTAACTTTCTGACCTGCAGATCACAATGAATGAGGATAGTTGGAAACTCCTCCTCTTCAATAATACGCAATACTGCTGCCCTTCAAGGCTGTGTACTCAGCCCTCTTCAATATTACTTACCCTCTCGTGACAGTACCGCCAAATTCAGCTCTAACTCCATTTACAGATTTACTAATGACACCACGATAGTGGGTAGGTGTCAAAACCGACCTAAATTACACCTCCTCCCACCCTGCCCTCTGTAAAAATGCCATCCCATATTCCCAATTCCTTCACCTACACCGCATCTGCTCCCAGGTGCACCAATTCCAATACCGAACAACCCAGATGGCCTCCTTCTTCAAAGTGCGCACTTTTCCCTCAGACGTGGTTGACGATGCTCTCCACCGCATCTTCTCTACTTCCCGCTCCTCCGCCCTTGAACCCCGCCCCTCCAATCGCCATTAGGACAGAACCCCACTGCTCCTCACCTACCTACCCACCAACCTCCAAATATCAAATCATCCTTCGTCATTTCTGCCACCTCCAAACAGACCCCACCACCAAGGACATGTTTCCCTCCCCTCCCCTACCAGCGTTCTGGAAAGACCACTCCCTCCGCGACTCCCTCGTCAGTTTCACAGCCCCCACCAACTCAACCTCCAGTCCCAGCACCTTCCCCTGCAACCGCAAGAAGTGAAAAACTTGCGCCCACACCTCCCCCCTCACTTCTCTCCAAGGCCCCACGGGATCCTCCCATATCCGTCACAAATTCACCTGCACCTCAACACACAACATTTACTGCTTCCTCTGCACCCGATGTGGCCTCTGCTACATTGGGGATACAGGCCACTTACTGGCGGAACATTTCAGAGAACACCTCTGGGACACCCGCACCAAACAACCCAACTGCCCCGTGGCTCAACACATTAACTCCCCCTCCCACTCCGCCAAGGACATGCAGGTCCTTGGCCTTCTCCATCGCCAGACCATGGCAACAGACGCCTGCAGGAAGAGCACCTCATCTTCCGCCTAGGAACCCTCCAACCACAAGACATGAATGCAGATTTCTCCAGCTTCCTCATTTCCCCTCCCCGCACCTTATCTCAGTGCCAACCCTCGGACTCAGCACCGCGTTCTTGATCTGCAATTTTCTTCCTGACCTCTCCGCCCCCACCCATACTCTGGCCTATCACCCTCACCTTAACCATTTCCACCTACGCATTCCCAACGCCCCTCCCCCAAGTACCTCCTCCCTACCTTTTATCTTAGCCTGCTTGGCACACCTTCCTCATTCATGAAGAAGGGCTTATGCCAGAAACGTCGATTTTCCTGCTCATTGGATGCTGCCTGACCTGCTGCGCTTTTCCAGCAACACATTTTTCAGCTCTGATCTCCAGCATCTGCAGTCCTCACTTTCTCCTGCAGGAAATAGCGCTTAGTGACATGGTGTAAAGACAACAATCTTTCCCTCAATGTCAGCAAAACAAGGGAACTGGCCATTGACTTCAGGAATTGGACTGAAGGACACACACTAGTCTCTGTCATTGGTGCTATGGAGGTGACGGACAGCTTCAAGTTCCGAGTAATAAATATTACAAACAATCAGTCTATCCATGTCAACTTGACAGCCAAGAAAGAACATCAATGCATCAACTTCCTCAGACGGGGAAGAAAATCTAGCATTTTGGCAATGCCTCTGACCAATTTTAACATTGCACTGCAGAAAACATTCTATCCAGATGCTTCGTATGGTAACTGTTCTAACCGTACTGCAAGAAATTGCAGAGATGCGTGTGTCTAACCCAATCCATCATGCAAATCACATTTCCTTCCATTGACTCGGTCTTGAATTCCCAACTCTTCAGGAATGCAGCTAACACAATCAAAGGCCCCTCCCACCACCGCAATGCACTTTCCCAATCTCTTCCATCGGACAGAAGATGCAAATCTTTGAAAATACGCATCAATGGATTCAGGAACAATTTCTTCGGTGCTGTTATCAAACTTATGAATGGACCTGTCATATATAGAGTTGATCCTTCTCTGCACCTGTTTAAAAGCTGTGAAACTATATTAAACTGATGTCCTTATGTAAGGTATGGTTTGTAATGAAAATAATGCAACATAATATTGTTCACCGTTTCTCAGAATGTACGACTATCATAAAACAAGCAAAATCAATCTGCATACCATACGTTTGGGTCTGGTCTGCTCGATAACACTTTAAACCTATATCTCCTGTAGTCTGTGTAAAAGACTTCCATTATTCATTACTTCGATGCCTCTCATAATTTCGAAAGGATCTATTTCGTATCCCTCAGCCTCGTCGTTCGTGTGAAAGAAATGATTTATTATATTGTCCCGCATCATTTGCGATGGGAGTGGGAGGATTGCAGCTATACCCAGTGTATGCACTCATAGAATATATAACATAGAAAAGTACAGCACAGAACAGGCCCTTTGGCCCACGTGATTTAATCCTAACGTCAAATATAGTAACTTACCCTACGCAGCCCTCAACTCACTGCTATCCATGTGCATGTCCAGGAGTCGCACCAATGTCCCCAATGATTCTGCTTCCATGACCACAGCTGGCAACCGATTCCATGCATTCACAACTCTCTGCGTAAAGAACCTACCTCTGACATCTCCTTTATACCTTCCTCCTAATATCTTCAAACTATGACTTCTCATACCAGTCAATCCTGTCCGGGGGAAAAGTCTCTTCCTATTGATTTTATCTATTCCACACATTATTCTCTATCCCTCGATCAGGTCTCCACTCTTCCTCCTTCTCTCCAGAGAGAAAAGTCGGAACTTATTCCAACTTTCTTAATAAGGCAAGCCCTCCATCCAGGAAGCATCCTGGTAAACATTCTTTGCGCTTTCTCCGAAGCCTCAGCATCGTTGCTATAGTAGGGAGACCAGAACTGGACATAATATACAAAGAGTGGTTTCATCAGGGACTTGTAGAGCTGCAGCAAAAAACTCGCAGCTCTTAAACACAATCCCCCTTAAAGAAAGCCAAAACTCCATATTCTTTCTTAATAACCCTATCCACTTGGGTGGCAACTTTGAGAGATCTATGTACTTGCATACCCAGATCCCTCTGCTCATCCACACTGCCAAGGAACCTGTCTTTAATCTTATATTCAGCATTCGTGTTCCACCTTCCAAAATGCATCACTTCGCGTTTATCCAGGTTGAACTCCATCTGCCAAGCCCAGATCTGCATCCTATCTATGTCGCGCTGCAGCCTGAAGTAGCCGTCTATACTGTCGACGATACTGCAACCTTAGTGCCATCTGCAAACTTACCAATCCACTCTTCAACCTCCTCAGCCAAGTCATTTATAAGAACTACAAAGATCAGAGGCCCAAGAACAGAGCCCTGCGGGACCCCAATTCACACTGTCCTCCAGGCAGAATATTTTCCATCTACAACCACTCTCTGCCTTCTGTCAGCCAGCCAATTCTGAATCCAGATCGCCAAATCTCACTGTATCCCATACTTACTGACGTTATAAATTAAAGTCCTCTACTCTTCATTTAACCAGGGTTGATCACTGGCTCCAAGTCATAACCCTCCCATTCATCTGCTTCCCCTGCCCTTCCATTTCTGCTTTGTCATGTCTTTGGAATGTACTTTGTTTAGAGCCTTGGTAAATTTATACAGTGCATCTTGGAGGCTGTCATTGATTTACAGCATGCAGAAGGACTGGTTAATACTTATAAACAGTCTCTCACACACTCATTAAAAGGCAGAGCCTTTAGGAACAGCTGAAACAAAAACAAACCAGGTTTCTTCAGGATTAAAGCACCTATCACTGCCGCGAACAGAGAGAGCGCCTGAGCAGGTGAAGACTTCCCTGCATTTTGTTCAGAGTCCCAAGCTGTTTAGTTGCCTGAGAACCAATTACATAATTGCTGGTAGCAAACAGCCTTTGTCACTGGTGAACTAGTGGCCAATTACCAATGAGCTCCTTGTCAAAACAAAGGCTACACTGTGTATAACTCCGTTCATCTCCAATCACACTTCAATTATTGGGTCACTATCAGGTGAATTACTGTCAAACATTGCAACTATCCTCCACTTTCGATCTGTTTGTAAGGTCGCTCTTTTCACATTTTAGTCCACAATTACACTCAATTTTTTTTTAAAAAAATGGTTTTTATATGTATTCGCCCTTAGAAAACTAAAATTTTCCGTTTGAGGAACATTTTCCTGCCCCCATTAGAAACAAGAAACCCTGCAGCAGAGAAAACAGATGCTTTAACAACAACGATCGCTGTCGCCTTTGGAGGTCTTGATCCACCAGCCTTTCATTTAACGGTCTAATACGCGGAAACTTCCAACCTAAAAGCTTGCCCAAACATCTAAAGCAGGCTGTGACGGATTTCAGTCTGTTCTTCCCAGACCGAGAAGTGTCCTCTTATCAGTTTTGTTTTTTCCAAAATAAAGTCTGGAACATTCATTATGGAACATTCTTATCCCATCCACGACAGACACACCCATGTCACTGAGCACCAACTCTACTCCAACTGGGAACACCTCCCTTCAAGCCTTCTTGTCCCTTGTGCAGTCCCGAGTTTTTTCATTGTCCCGGAGTCTAGATGAGGTTTGTATTTGTCATGTAGGGGAACGAGAATCATCAAAGTTAATGGTCTGTCCTCTTAAAGAAGGGGAAGCGGTCTTGACTGTCTCTGCTCATTCAGGCAGTTCACCCTTCTTCATTCTCCTTGGATTTCACTTCTCACAGAGTTTCTGAAGATTCACAATGTTGAAGACTGGGTCATATGGTTTGCCTTTTTCACATTTTTTTCCACCTACCAATTGATATTTTCTCAAAATCTCTTTAACACTCCTCTGCCTTGCACCATGTCCAGGGTCGAGATTTCCTGGCATTAGGAGAGATTCCCGAGGTTTTCTTTGGAGCCAAGAGAGTTAACTGAAGATGTTCTGCAGCTGTTTATCTTGATGGGGGAGGGAGCGGTGGGGATTGGCACATTGACGATCAGGAGGAAGTATTGTCACTGAACAGGGTCAGTGTCCAGAGGACTGTGATTGAAGGAATTTAATGAAATGCAGCACTTGTGCACAGTAAATTCACAGAATACTGCAGAAAACCGACGGGCGCAGCGGTAACTGTGGAAAGAGAAACAGAGGTAACATTTTGAGAGTGATATATTTGTGATCAAGCACTCGACTTTCTAGCGCCCTACACTGCCAGCGAAATTACAGTCACTGAAGTGTTTTTGAAGAAGATTCAGGTCTATTTGTTCATTCAAAAGTCAAAAAAGACAATGCTGCAAACACTCAGAGCTGGCACTGGACAGTGTGGACCGACCTTGAGGGTTTTTTTCTGCTCTGATATACACCTGGGATAATGTGGCACCAGAAGGCCTCCTCACAGCGGGAGGGGCCAATTATGTAAGACTTAGGTGTGGAGGATATTTCCTCTTTCAGAGGGTAGCAAATCTGTGAAGTTGTTTGCAACAGAGGGTTGTCAAGGCTGCATACATGCAAGGCTGAGAAAGATAGGCATTTGGTCACTTCGGGAATCTAGGGCCACAGAGATGAGGCCGAAACGGGATTTGAGGATTAACCAAATCAGCCGTGATCTCATTGAAACTTGTCGCTGACTTGATGGATTAAATTGCTTCCATCTGCTCTAATGTCTTTGTTGTCATTTCGAAAATGTGAACCACCATTGCACATTAAGAACAGCAGAAAGTTTAGAAGAGAAGATTACAGTCAAACTGAATCAACATCATTTTTGAAAGGAAAAACACACGATGACAATCTGACAGATTTCTTTGGTAGCATGACCTGCAGACTTGGTGAAGGACGATGCTCAGTAAAGTTCATTTGAATTTTAGCAAGCCATCAATAAGGGGCTATATAAAAGTCCGTTGCACAATAAAGGAGTTCTCGGTGTTGGGTCATAAAGCAGCATTGTCTGTCCATTGTCTATTTAACATAAATCACCGAATCAAGATTAATGAGCAGTCTTCAAGTTGGAAAGATATATTTAGTGAAATCCAAACTGGTTAGTCATCGGATTTAATGTTTTATCTGACCGAATGACTTGGAGGAAGTGGCAGAGTGAAATGCTGCGATACGCAATAGGTGGGTGAGAATATTGTGGAAATTTGCAAACAGGTATCGATAGTATGAGTGAGTGGAGAAGTCTTGGCAAATGCAGTTTCATGTAGGGGCACTTTTATCTGTTAATAGGTTCACAGCTCTCCATTCAATTTGCAATGTTGCAACCCCACACAAGAGCGCATTCGCTCGCTGTTGGAGATTTTGTTGACACATTGTTACCACTGTTTTTGATCATGTGTTGGTTTCTGAGTGAAAATTGTTTCCACTGTACCAGAGGTGCCAGAGACACGTTTATCAGTTCAGCCGAATATACGATAAACAATGTCCCTTTCAAAACGTGAGGTTCCATTCCAACCATGCACCAGCCAAAATATCCAGAGCCGTGGAATGTGAACGGCCACAAGCTCGGGGGATTGAGAGTGACGGCTCCATGTCAAATAGTGCTGAAACAAAAGTAACTGATTTAGAATGCTCTGAATGAACCCGAACGGAACTCTCCCTAAACTTTTCCCAATTCACTGGGAAAATGATGGTGTTGCGTGCACGTGGGTTTACGTAATGAACAGTTTATTGTCAGTAACAGGGGTGGGGTGGGGCAGGATAGTGAGGTTTTCGCGTGGCTGAGATGTGATCTGGTCGAACGTGGAATTCAAACGCCCACAGAACAGAGAGAGCTGGTTGATCCAGGAACTCACTCCCATCTTCTGTTCCCAACCCAATTCTCCAGCCTTCTGTCTGTGACACTAAGCTCCCCTGAATTCCTGCTCCAGTCTATTTCCCAGAATGGGTCTGAATCCGCCCCAACCTTCTCCACATCTGCTGGCAGCTGATACACCGCGTCTGTGTGTGATCGAACACAGTTTCAGTCCCACACAGCAAACCCGGTCTGTTCGGAGCAAAGCAATACCCGCTGTGGGACAGATATATGGGTCTCTGACCCCAATTGTTTTTCTGCGAGGGAGTAGTTAGCTCCTTCACCACTCACGGCAAGGACTGGTGCTTCAAAATGTGGGGAGAAAGAAAATAGGCACAAAAGTTTGGACAGGTTAGTTCAAGGGTTATTGTCAGCATCAGTGGAGTCCCTGCTTCAGAGTCTGAGTTTGAATCGCACAGACCTGGATCCAATTCGCATTCAGGAAATAAAGATTTATTTCTCTTCTTTTGGTTTATCTGAATGAAAACTATTTCCTGCTTCCACACAGAGCACAGACGCGGATCTGCCAGAATCAATCCAGTGATTGATCGCCTCCAACTGGAAGGATCATTGCGGCAGATACACGAGACACCTGTCACCGCAAATCGCCTCTAAGGATCTCGCCTTTCTCAGCTGAAACTATCTCACTGTTCCTTCAATGTTGTTTATTTTAATTCTCGGAACTCCCTCCCTAACGACATCATGGATGCATCTCTGTGCTGAGTACTTCCACGGTTCTGTAAAGTAACTTACTATCGCAATCTCTGGAGTAATTATGGATGGGCAGTGAAGCTGATCCCAAAGAGTGACGTGCATACTCCAAAAATTCGTTTCAAACGGCTGCAATTTCGAAGTGGAAATCCGAAGGTATTCGGGAACAAGTGAGAAGTTTCGAAGGGGGAGTAGGATAAACTGAAAGTCAATGATGACTGGGAGACGTGAGGCAAGAATTGAGTGAGATGCTGTTGGTGCAAGCTCAACGTCAGTGCTAATGGGTTAGCCCTTACTACCCACTGTTAACACCGACTCACACACCACTCCTTGTAAATTCACCACAATTATCCTGATCTTTTGGTATGAGATTCCCTCTGTGCATATTCAGGCGGTTTATCAGACCCAAGAAGATGAACGCATCCTCTTTATCCTGTCAGATTACAGAGGGGAAGGCAATAGTTTGAAAGCAAAGCAAGAAGAGATTGCCGCTTTCGGTGCATTTTCAGTGAAGGAAGACCAGCTGTGACCTGTTCTTTCCTGCATAAGCGCAGGTTGATATATATTCTCATCGAACAGCTTTATTACTGCTAGGAAGTCCGCGTTACTCTGATCAAATAGTTAATTAAATGCACATATGGATTTGAAGAACACCGTATGTGGCTTTGTCAGTTAAAGCATCTGGTAATAACCAGGCGAGTATGGTGTCAAATGCTCTGAAATGTTCCGTACATTGAAAGTCCATTGCATAAACTTATTGTAAAAGCGGTGTTGTTGATCCAATATCGCGACAGTGAGGGCTCAGCATGCTTCTTGTGTTTGAGCTCAGCCCGTTGTTATTTCGCGATACCAAGCCCTGCCGCCTGCTGTGGACCCATGAGTCAATGTTCTATCCTGCTCATCCAACGGCGAGATTCTGTACTCTGCTCAACAATGATCTCTCCATCGCTTCTACTTTTCGTCTCTCGCTGTCACAGCAAGTCTTTTTTTAAATAATGAAGTGAGGCAGGAGACACTGCAGACTTGCCAGGAAATGTTGTGGGAATAACGCATCCATTGCGAGATGACAGCTCTCATTGTCTGCTGTCACCATTCAATACTTTTAGGCAAACTGCAATGACGTCATTGAAATCCTATAATTGGAGAGAAATTGTTTTTCTTCTGGTCGGTTATGAATTCTAATTACAATTGTAAATGATCATATTTTGAGTGAAGAAATGTCACCTGACCTCAGACCTAAGTGACAGAGATATTACCTGGAGACTGTGAGTCCAGTTCTACACACTCTGGCCGAGGGCGGGGGGGGGGGTAGGGGGTGCCGGGCGGAGGGGGGGGGGGGGGGGTCGGGGTGCGGGGAGGCGGGGGAAGCCACGAAACAGGTATACTCTCAAACTGTCACCGAATTTCAGGCTTTTCCAAGAGTAGGAATAGAAATTAAGGGATATTGACAGACAGAGAGTGGGAGAATGTAGAAGAGAGTGAGATGGTACAGAGAGACAAAGGGAGACAAATAGATAAGCATACGAAGGTAGACACTGAATACAGAAGCTCTCCATTCAACTTTGTTGCTCATGGACAGAAAGGAGAAGATAAAGGTAATGAGTAAGGCCAGCCTTTCACCAACTCAGGAGAACAGCAACAGCATTACAGCCGATACGACATTTTTCATTTTACAGATGACGTTTGTCAGCTAATGAGAGATTCTGATATGTATGCTGATTCGTGAATTGAAACTGGCAATTACCCTGGAATTAAAACAATAAAATGCACAGGTAACCTGATTCTGTCGATATGAAACATTAAATCTCTTTGTCTCCACGGGTGCTGTCAGGCCGGCTGAATTTGTCTGTCAATTCCTGTTGTTGATTCAGATTTCCAGGATTCGCACTTATTTGTTTTACGCTAGTCTGAATACTGTTTGTGACAAAACTCCATCAATTGCCAGCACCAGACAACATTCCCTGCTTTGGGAAGGCTGTCAACAAGATAACCAGTCAGAGGAAATCTCCCATTGCCACAGCAGTCAGAGTACTGAATCCTTACCACTAGACTTCCAGGGAAATTGAAATATGGTGCTGTATGTTTCCATGATGAATCCCCTTTTATTTTTTCATTTGTGATCATTTTAGCTGCACATCAATTTCGTTCATTCTTCCATTCCTTTCAGCGTGGAAAAGACCTTTCCGCCTATCTGCAGTGCGGGAGACCGGATATTCATCTACGCTAGTCCCAGTTTCCAGCATGAGGCACTTAACCTTGCATGTTCTGATATTTCCAGGGTAAATTTCAATGAGATACTCCCTGTGCTTTAAATGACACAATCATAGGACTGAACTTTGACGTGGTCACACTGTATGGTAATCGCCCTGAGGAAATCATTCTCATTTTCATCCACACAGATGGACAGACAGACAAATCCCGCGAGAGCAGGAGAGATGTCAGGATGAGACCAGTTTAACGTGCTTCACATCCGCCAGTTTCTCTGACCACTTCACCGCAGCATGTCAAAGATTTCTGCAGCACAGAAAATGTACTTCAGCTGAACAAGTTTGCACCAGTCGAATACAAGTCCCTGACTGTTCTCGTCTCATTTTCCAACAGTTGGCTCACAGCTTCAAAAGCAGTTGGTGGTAGAAGTGTACACCTCAATGCGTCTCAAATCTCTCTAGAAATTTCTGCTTGCTGCACTCTGACAGGCAGTGGGTTGCAGATTTGCCCGTTTTTGTTTTTAAGCAGACTCTTCCAGTCGAAGTCAGGGAGCAATTTCCCTTCGCAATTATTGGCATTTCTCCATCACCATCAGTAGGATTCGAGGCTGCATGGTTAAAGCCATATGAATTTCAATTCCATTGCCTTAACCACTCATTTCGCAGCTTCCAAACGTGTAAAATGTCGGTGCGTGGTGAGGCTGGCTGCATCATCCTGACGGATGAAATGGGCATTCAGTTAAAATAAAAACAGAACTTGCAAGAAAACCTCAGCAGGTCTAGCAGCATTTCTGGAGAGACATTAACAGGCAATGTTTCAAAACGTCATCAGCGCTGTGTTTTCTCCCACAGATACTCCCAAATTGGCTTGTTTCTGCAGCAGTTTCTTTTTGGTTTCAGATTCCCACAAGTCACAGTTCTTGACATTAATCTTGACAGCAATGCGGAAATGTCATTGTGGTTAGTCACACGATAGTGTTTCCATTGGGAGAATATCTATTGACCTCATTAGAAATTGAAACGGTGCAGCAAAGCAAACAGATGCATTAAGGAAAGCAATCGCTGTCGCCCTGGGGGCTCTTGAATCAGCTATCTTTCATTCAGCTGACTAATGCGCTGACACGTGCAATCCAGCACATCACACGATCCTCCAAAGTAGGCGGTTACTGAACCTCAACTTCAGTCTGCCCTTCCCAGAATGACAACTGTCCTCTATCAGATGCATTTTTTCAAAATAGATCCTGGGACGCTCATTATGGAGACCTAGGAACAGTCTGATTGCACTCTCTGCAGGCGTACCCATGTCACTGGGAAGCCTCTCTCCCACACCCTGACAGTCTGAGTTCCAGCCTCTCAGTGTTTGTCTGGCCCGAGCTTTTTCAATGTCCTAGAGTCCTCATATACAAAAACGATAAATCTTTCAATGTCTCAGGTCAGTTCATGTCCCGAGAACATCAGAGTTAATGTCCCGTCCCCTTAAAGAGGGGGAAGCTGTCTTGACAGTTTCTGCTCAGTCCGACAGTTCACCCTTGCTCATTCCCCTCCGATTTCACTTCCCAAAAAGTTTCTGAAGATCCACAAAGCTGGAGACTGGTTTCCATGTTTTGCCTCCTTAACATTGTTCCGCTCTCAAATGTCAATATTTTCCCAAAATCTCTTCACTATCCTCTGTCTTTCACCGTGTCCGGGGATGAGAATTCCCTAATGAGGAGAGAGTCCAGAGGCTGGTAAGTTTCACTTTGGAGCGAAGAAGGTGAACCAGAGATTTCCTGCGGCTGTTTATAATGATGTGGGAGGGAGCGGTGGGGATGGGCGCTTTGACGAACAGGAAGAAAACTTGCCACCGTCCAGGGTCAGGACATGGAGGACTGTGATTAACGGAATCGAATGTAAAGTTGCACTTTTGCACAGTACATTCAGAGAATACTGCAGAAACTCGATGTGTCCAGCAGTATCCGTGGGAAGAGAAACGGTCAAGGTTTTGATCGTGGCACAGTTCTGATTAAGAACTCGAGGTTACAAAATCAAATCGAACAACTGGCATGGTTTGTTGAGATTGTTCTTTTTTCAAGTTTGAGCGCGAAATCGTCCTTTCGGAAATCATTGAAAACGTAGTCGGCCGAATTCGAAACTGCGTGGGGATTCCCAATGGATATCTAACCCATCACCTTTCCCACTCGGACACGACTGCACATTTAACTCCCGTGTTTAATACATCTTATGAAATGAATGTTTCCAACCTGAAACACCAGTATTTGGCTCGCCCTGTCCGCAGCCTGACCCCAGTATTCGCTGTCCCCCTCTCTTGGTTCAGAACGGAGTAGAATGCTGGGAGATCCAGTTGAATTACACGCGTTGATGAGAGATAATTGTGGCTCAGCAGTTAGCACTGCTGCCTCACAGCACCAGTCTCCCAAGTTTGCTTCCAACGTCGGGCCACTGTCTGTGTGATATTTGCACATTCTCCCCCGGTCTGCCTGGGTTTCCTTCCACAGACCAAACATGTGTTCGTCAGGTGAATTTGCCGTGGAAAATTGCCCATAGTGTTTGGTGCATTACTCACAGGGAAATGAGTCTGGGTGTGTTAATCTTCAGAGGGTCAGTGTGGACTGGTAGAGCCGGAGGGGGCCACACTGGAGGGAATTTAATCCATTAAAGTGGATGGGAAGGATCCATTTTCATGTGCAGAGAGATTAATAAACATAGCAATGGATCGAGAAAATAAAAACGTTGTAGTATTGGTCCAGTGATTTCATCTCCAGCTGAGTTACTGAGGGTTACCTCAGATTACAACAGGATCTGGACCTGATGGATCAATGGGCTGAGAAGTGGCAGCAGGAATTTAATTGAGATAAATGCGAGGTGCTGCATTTTGGGAAAGCAAATCTTAGCAGGACTTATGCCATTAATGGTAAGATCCTTGGGAGTGTTGCTGAACAAGGAGACCTTCGAATGCAGGTTCGTAGCTCCTTGAAAGTGGAATCGCAGGTCGGTAGAATAGTGAACAACGCGTCTGGTATGCTTTCCTTTATTGGTCAGAGTCCTGAATACAGGAGTTGGGAGGTCATGTTGCAGCTGTAAAAGACATTGTTTAAGCTAATGTTGGAATATTGCGTGCAATTTTGTTCACCTTCCTATCGGAAAGATGTTATGAATATTGAAAAGGTTCAGAACAGATTTACAAGGATGTTACCAGGATTGGAGGATCTGAGTTGCCGGGAGAGGCTGATCAGGCTGGGGCTATTTTCCCTGCTGCGTCGGAGGCTGAGGGGTGACCTTCTCGAGGTTTACAAAATTATGAGGGGCATGGATAGGATTAATAGACAAAGTATTTTTCCTGGGGTCGGGGAGTCCAGAACTAGAGGTCATAGGTTTAGGGTTAGAAGTGAAAGATATAAAAGAGACCTATAGAGCAATGTTTTCATGCAGAGGGTCGTACGTGTATGGAATGAGCTGCCAGAGGTGGAGGCCGGTACAATTGCAACATTTAACAAGCATTTTGATGGGCAAATGAATGGAAAGGGTTTGGAGGGAAATGGGCCGGGTGCTGGCAGGTGTGACTAGATTGGGTTGGGATATCTGGTCGGCATGGACAGGTTGGACCGAAATGTCTGTTTCCATGCTGTGCATCTCTATGACTCTATGATTCTATGTGATCTTGAAGAAGTTTCGCTTTTGGCAAATCTAATGTGCAATTCATGTCTGTTTGTGTCATCTGTGGTCAAGATATGAAACTGTTTCAAATGCTCACAGCTGGCTCTGCGGAGTTAAGACCGCCCTTCGGGTGTTTATTCTGCTCTGATTTACACCTGGGAAGATGTGGGGCCAGTGGGCCTTAGCACAGCGGATGGGGTCAAACATGTAAGACTGACGTGAGGAAAATATTCTTTCTTTCGGAGGATAGCAAGTCTGTGGAAATGCACCCAACAGAGGTCTGTCAAGAATGGGTACATTCAAGGCTGAGATAGACAGTTATTTAGTCAGCCCACAATCAAGGGCCACGGAGATAAGGCTGAAAAGTAGAGTTGAGGATTATACAAATAAGCCGAGATATCATTGACAGCTGTCGCTGACTTGATGGGGTAAACTGCTGCTATCTGCTCTAATGTTCTTTGCTGTCATTTGGAAAATGCGAGACACCATTTAAAATGAGTCAAACACAACGTTAGGAAGAGATGTTTGCACTCAAACTGAGTCAACATTATTTATTGAAAGGAAAATCACACTTGCCAATTTGCCAGATTTCTTTGCTAACATGACCAGCGGAGCTGATCAAGGGAGCTGTTCGGTATAGTCCTTTCGAATTTCTGTCAAATACTCAATTAGGAGCCATATAATAGATCATTCCACACTGAGAGAGTTCACGGTGTTGGGTAATAAACCAGCATTAACTGTCCAATGCCTACTCACAAGAAGTCACCGAATCGGGATTATTGAACAGTTTTCAAGTTGAAAATATATAATTAGTGAAATCCAGAATTGTCAGTCATCGGGCTTCAATGATTTATCTGTCTGAATGACTTGAAGGAAGTGGCAGAGTGAAATGTGTCCAGTTCTGCTGCCGATACGCAATCAATGAGCGGGCTTATTTTGATGAGGACGTGCAAAACTCAAAAAGATAATGTTAGTATGAGTGAGTGGCGAAATCTTGCAGTTTCATGTTGTGAGTGTGAGGTCATGCACTTTGTGAGGAATAATCAAAAGACAGACTAATATTAATATGGAAAGAAACGCAATAAAAGTGTGGTTCAGATTGTTTCCAAGAAAAGACGGAAACTAAGTCGCCTGTAAAGTAATCGATGACTAAGGTATGGCTTGTCTTGTTCTATGGGCCATACATATTTTATTGATTATTGTTCTCCAAACATTCTTTACAACAGAACCGGGAGTGGGAAAGGGGAAATTAAGATCACCCATGATTACTGCCATCTTTTAGCACTCACACACAGTACTTTTTCTTGTACGTCTTATTTCTCACTCTGGTTACTGCGAGTGGGCTTGTCACCTACACCTGCTACTGACTTCTTTTCTCACTGTTCCTTATCTCGGCACAAAACACATTTTACATCCTTATTTCCTGAATCAAGGGAATCTCTAATCATTGCATTAATATCACTAAAATCTCGGCATTTCGCACGCCTCTGAATGTCATCTTCCAATATTAATTGATTATTTACTGTATTGTAATTGCACATGATAAGAGAAAGACAAAAATGACATTGGTGGACCTGGGCTTCAGACGCGCGTTATTGAAGTTAAAACGCAGATTACTGCCCACAATACGATCATAGAAGCACTCAATTAATCTTCAGGAAGCACAGAAAAAGTACAGTGTTGTAGGGCATGTCAAGAGCAGCACCAGAAACACAACAGAAATACTGTTCTGGGCTACTATTTTGTATGTATTTCTCAATGAGCAATAGACTTTTACATGTGTTCCATCAGGAGGTACTTCACACAAGGAAGTAACCAGTGCTGCAGACGGTCATATAATCCCAGTTCCAACTCCCGGGATCAGAGATACTCAGTGTCCTGCATATCGATATGAGGAACAGCTGTCCGTGGCATTTACGGATTAGATGAACTTTATGAATGCAGCTCGCACGTTGTTAGCCTATTTTTCCGATATATTGTTTCTTGCAGTCCCTTGGTGGAATCTCGTCAAATACTTTGTCCTGCACTTGATGGGTCTTGGGTCTTGTGTTCTCAAACCCCAACAATCGGAAGCGGAAACTATTGATTGAAACTAATTCAATTCATAACACTCACAGGACCGCAGCGTTTCACATGAGCTTCAGCAGCGCTGAGAATGTCATCAAGAAAGGGGAGGAAAAGGCTGGAAACCTTCTTCACAGCTCCGCTGAAAATTCCAACAACAACTCCGAGGACTGGAGCTTCACATCTTTCTGCTCCAAAACTCTATGGTTTTCTGCCGCAGAGAATTGCACCCTCAACTCCCGCGTGCAAGGTGAGGATACCAAGCCCGACACTATCAAGGATGGTAGTTAGAGCGAGGGAAACACCGTTCACTGTCATATGGACAGCCACAAACACACTCTTTGCATATGGAAGTCCATTCCTTCACACTCTCTTCATTTTACCATCATCCCAGAGATTATTCTGATAAAACAGCTTTGCACTGCCTCTGTGACAAGGAGACCATTGATTTATAAAGGTCAGAAAGTCTGTCCACAATAGCCGAAATACTGCCTCAACAACACTCCACAACTCCTACACATGATTCATTTTATAATGAAGGCTGACATTTCATTTCCTGTCCTGGTTAATGGATGCCCTGCATGAATTCTGTTCGTGATGTGTGACCAAGGACATTCCGGTCCTTTTTGGCAAAAGCACTTCCCAACCTCTCACCTTCTTATAAATACAACATGAAAAGGAATGTATAAGTTAACAAAAAAGAACAAAGGAAATTTACAGCCCAGGAACAGGCCCTTCGGCCTCCAAGTCTGAGCCGATCCAAATGTACTATCTAAACCTGTCGGTCAATTCCTAAGCATCTGTATCCCTCTGCTCTCCATCTACTACATCTGTCCACACGCATCTTAAATGAATCTACCGTACCTGCTTCTAAAACCTCTGCTGGCAACGCGTTCCAAACGGCCACCATCCTCTGTGTGAAGTACTTGCCGCGTTTATCCCCCTTAATCTTTCCACCTCTCACCTTGAAAGCGTGACCTCTCGTTATTGAATCCTTCACCCTCGGAAAAAGCTTATCTCTATCCACCCTGTCGATACCCTTCACGATTTTGGAAACCTCAATCAGGTCCCCCCTCAATCTCCTTTTTATTAATGAAAACAAACCTAACCTACTCAACCTTTCTTCATAGCTAGCGCCTTCCATCCTCGTAAACCTTCTCTGCATCCTCCAAAAGGCGTCCATATCATTTTGATAATGTGACGACCAGAACTGTATACAGAATTCTAAGTGCGGATGAACCAATGTCTTGTACAATGTTAACATGATTTGCCAGCTCGTATACTCAATATGCTGTCCAATGAAGGCAAGCAAACCATATTCCTTCTTGACTACTCTATCCATCTGTGCAGCAACCTTCAGAGTACCATGGACCTGCACTCCCAGATCTCTATGCCCAACAACTTTTCTCAAAGTTCTTCCGTTCATTGTATAATTCGCTCTAGAATTAGTCTTGCCTACATGCATTACCTCACATTTGTCTGCATTGAAAACCATCTGCCACTTTCCGTCCAAATCTCCAGTCCCTTAATATCCTCCTGCATTCTCTGACAGTCTCTTATGCTTTCTGCTACTCCAACAATCTTCGTGTCATCTGCAATCTTGCTGATCATACCAACAGTGTCCTCTTCCAGATCATTTATTTATATTACAAACAACATTTGCCCCAACACTGACCCCTGTGGATCACCACTGGTCAACTTTCACCATTTCGAGAAACTCCCTTCAAATACTCCTCGCTGTCTCCTATTTCTCAACCAGTTCTTTATCCACCTAGCTAGAATACCTTGCACACCATATGACTTCAATTTCTCCATTAGTCTACCATGGGAAATCTTATCAAACGCCTTAATAAAGTCCATGTATATGACATGTACAGCCCTTCTTTCATCTAGCAAATTGTTCACTTCCTCAAAGAGCTCAATTAAGATCTCCCCTGCACAAAACCATTTTGCCTATCACTGTAAACCCATTCTTTTCTAAATATAAGTAGATCCTATCCCTCAGTACCTTCTCCAGCAACTTTCCCAACACTGACGTCATGCACACTCGTCTTTGGTTACCCAGAATATTCCTACTACCCTTCTTGTACAGGGGGACAACATAAGCTAACTTTCAATCCTCCAGCACCTCACCTGTATTTAAGGGTTCAAAAAAGATATCTGTCAGGGCCCCAGGTATTTCCCCTCTCGCCTGCCACAGCAACTTGGGATAGATCCCATCCGGTCCTGGGGATTTGTCCACGTTAATAACCACTAACCTACCCAACACATCTTCCCTACTTATGTCAGCATGATCAAGACTAATCAAACTTCTATCTCTAATCTCAGCATTCATCATTTTCCTCTCCTCGGTGAACACTGATGCAAAGTAATCATTCAGAATTTCACCCATTCTCTCAGGTTCGACACACAGCCTTCCTTTGTTATCCTTGAGTGGACCAATCCTTTCTCTAGTTACCCTCTTGCTTCTTGTATAAGAATAAAATGCTTAGTGATTCTCCTTAATTCTGCTCGCTAAAGTTATTTCAGAACCCGTTTAAGCCCGCTTGATACCTCATTTAAGACTTGTCCTACTTTTCCGATATTCTTCCAGGGCCCGTTCTGTTCTTAGCTGCCGAGACGTTATGTATGCTTCCCTTTTCCTCGTGGCTCATCGTAGAATTTCTCCTGTCATCCACGGTTCACGAATGTTGCACTTCCTATCCTTTGCCTTCAACGGGACACGCCTATCCTGCACTATCCTTAGCCTACCTTTCAAAGCATCCCACGTCTCAAATGTGGACTTCCCTTCAAATAGCTGTGTCCATTCCACATTTCCGAGCTTCTGCCGAATTTTGATATAATTGGTCTTGGCGCAGTTTAGTACTCTTGCCTTAGGACCACTCTCTTCTTTATCCATGAGTATTCTAAACTTACAGAATTGTGGTCACTGTTCCCAAAGAAATCCCCCACCGCAACCTCAACCACCGGTCTTGGCTTGTTCCCCAGTACCAGGTCCAATATGACCCTTCCCTCGTCGGACTGTTGACATACTGCAGTAGAAAACTCTTCTGGACATTTCTTACAAATTCCACCCCATCCAGACCTCTGACGCTAAGCATATCCCAGTCAATGTTGGGAAAATTAAAATCTCTCATCACCACTACCCTGTTGCCTCGACATATTTCCAAAATCTGTTTACCTATTTGTTCTTCTACCACATGCTCACTGTTGGGAGGCCTGTAATACAGACCCAACAGTGTAACTGCACTTTTCTAATTTCTCTGCTCCACCCATAATGCCTCCATAGTGTGCTCCTTTAGCACAGCTGTGATATCGTCCTTGACCAGCAATGCAACTCCACCCCTCCCTTTTACTTCCCTCCCTGTCCTGTCTGAAGCGTCTATATCCAGGGATGTTTAATTGCCAATCTTCATGCTCTTCCTTCAACCAAGGCTCTGTGATTGCAATGACATGATACTCCCAGGCACCAATCCAAGCCCTAAGTTCATCTGCCTTTCACACTATACTCCTTGAATTAAAGTAGTCACATTTTAGGCTCCCATTTTTTTGTGCTCATCTGCTCTCGGTCTACTTTTCCCTTTATGAATGCAATCTTCATAATTCTTACTGTCTCCGGTCTCCACATCACTGCCTACTTGTTTTCTCTTCTGGTTCCCAGTCTCCTGCCACATTAGTTTAAATATTCCCAAATGCAGTAGCAAAAAACCCACTAAGGACATCGGTTCCAGTCTGGTTCAGATGTAGACCGTCCATTTTGTAATAGTCCCACCTACCCCAGAACCGGTCCCAATGTCCTACAAATTGAGCCCCTCCCTTCTACACCATCTCTCAAGCCATGCGTTCAACCTGTCTTTTTTTTATTTCTACGCTGGCTTGCACGTGGCACTGGTAGTAATCCTGATATCACTACCTTTGAGGTCCTCCTCTTTAACTTCTCTCCTACTTCCCTGAATTCTTCTTTGAGGACCTCATCTCATTTTCTACTTATATCCTTGGTGTCCATAAGCACCAAGACAACTGGCTGTTCACCCTCCCCTTTTATAACGCTCTGCAGCTGATCGATGGCATACCTGACCTGAGCACCTGTGAGGCAACATACCATCCAGAAGTCCCATTCCGGACACAGAACCGCCTATCTACTCCCTTCACAAGCTAATTCCTTGTGACAATGGTCCTACGAGTCGTTTTACCGCCCTTCTGAACAGCAGTGCCTGCCACGATGCCATCAACCATGCAACTGCTGCCCTCCCCTGGTAAGTGATCTCCCCCAACAGCATGCAAAACGGTATACCTGTTTTGGAGCGGAATGACGGCAGGGGACACCTGCACTGTCTTCTAATCTTTTTCTTTCTTTTGGTCACCCATTCACTGTCTCCCTCAGCAATTCTAAACTGTGTTGTGACCAGCTCACTAAACGTGCTATCCACGGCATCCTCAGCATTGCAGATGCTCCACAGTGAGTCCATCCACAGCTCCAGAGTCATCATGCGGTCAAACAAGAGCTGCAGCTGGACACACTTCTTGCAAGTGTAAGAGTCTGGAGCGTTAGCCATGTTCCTAAGCTCCCACAACAAGCAAGAGGCACAGGCCATGGGTCTGAGTCAACCATTGTTGTTTTGTTAAAAGGTTGACATAATACAGTGGAAGTTTATAGTATCCATTTGCCTTACAGACATCTTACATTTCATGATTTTCCCTTATCCATGGTGTGTGTATGTGTGTATGTGTGTGTGTGTGTGTATGTGTTTTTGTGTGTGAGAGAGAGAGTGACAGTGAGAGAGGGGTGCTGACAAGAATCCTATTGTTATTTTGGCATACTCTAATTATATTCAGGGATTCAGCCTTTTTTGCATGAATGTTTATTACTTTGGTGTTTGTTTGGAACTGAGAATTAACCGGACAGAATGGTTAGGATAATATAACTTGAGCAGCTATTTAAAACAAATCTGTCTGCTCAAATCTTCCAAGTATTGACTCAGTCCATGACTCACGAAGGAATTAATATAAAGCTGACATGACAAAGAAAGGCTAAAAAATAACTTCAGAGGACATTGGGGCGCTATAGAGAAATATGGGTTAAGTGAGTAGCCAAAGGTGTGACAAATAGAGCTTTCCGTGGATAAAAGTGAAGTTGTCCATTTTGACTGGAAGAAAAGCATTTTGTTTTGACAGAGAGAGACTCCATCGCTCTGAGATGCAGTGGGATCACACTGTAACATTACCTGAATCACAAAGTGCTCGCAGTACGTAATTAGGACAGTGAATAAAAGTTTTCCTTTTATCATGGGGGAATTTAAACACAAAAGTAGAGAGCACTGTTGAGCTTTTATCTTGAATGCTCTAATTCTTATCGGTCACCCTGTTTATGGAAGGAAGTAAATACGTTGGAGGCAATTCGGAGAATGCTTACCAGAATAATACTTACAGAATGACTTGTCATACAAAGGGAATTCGGATAGTCTAGGCTTTTTGTCAGTTTGTGGTAAGGAGAGGAAGAGGCAAATTAATTGGAACAAGATGTTTCCTCTTACAGAAGAGACGGGAATGAAGGATTGCTGTCTAAGTGTCAGTGGTTGCCCATTTAATACGCATCCAGATGATTTGTTTTCTCTCAAAATGTGGAAACTCTGGCACGCTATTAAAGCAGATTTATGGAATATTTTAAAGGCAAACATAAATAGTTTATTGTTGAGAGAGAGGTGGCGAAAGGTTTTCAGGGTAGGCCGGAATGTGGATTTAAAGTTACAATCAATGAGACATATTCATGTTGAATATCTAACTCATCCCTGTTTGTATGGGATGTGGCAGGTTGATTAAACTGATAAATTGGAGTTTCAATGTAAAGATCCAACAAACAAGTTTATAATGCTGAAATCCTCCATCTTCAGAGCTTTTTCAATGGTTGAATTTTTCAAGTGTTTGTTTAAAATCACTTAATTTGTGCTGTAACACTAATTGCCGATATGGACACTGTGACACTTCCAAGGCAGAAGAGATTCCAGTAATGAATGCAGTGATCACAAAGAAAGTTTTAGTCCAATGTGTGACTTAATTAAGATTCATCTAGAACACAACAATGTGAAAGAAAATTAGTGCCACTTCCTGTAAGTTCTATGGAGGGGCTTCTGTCTGAGTAATGCCACAGTCATGCAACAAACACCAACCTACGGCAGTCACATTAACAAAGTTGCTTTAATATGTCTATAATGTTTGCATTTTTCTGAGAGATTAGAGATTTTGCTTGCTTAAAAAATAGTTGCATCAATACAAAACCTTCAAAAGTGGTCAGTGGAAAATTGCTTGCCCATTCAATATTCAGATCTCAATTTGTATTCGAACATTTAGACAGCTGAACTCTGAAGAAAGAATAAATATATTGAACAATTAGGGTTCCTATATCCTCTGCTCCCCTCATTCTGCCTGTGATGTCTTTCAAAGCCCCTATGAAAGTTTTAAAGAAAAAAAACCTACTGTTTTCCATTGTCCCACGACCTCTGGAAGTTGATCTACTTAATAAATACAGTTGATCAAAGAATATAATACTGAATCCCTGAGCATCCAGCAATTTTATACCAGCCATCAGCCAATTGTGCATACAAGACCTAGCTTAAAATGTTACCTTTCATGACTAATTTCAGCTGCGTATACTGTGAAGAACCGGGAAATCTAATTTCTCCGAGGACAATTGCAGAAAATAAGTATGCTCCAGTTTGTGTATAAATGATCCTTGATTCAGAATTCAAAGACGTGAAAGGAAATTGCTGGAGAGCTGTTGTTTAGATTGTTCAGGGGCTTCCTCTTGAAAGCATGTGACAGCAGTGCCACAAACACCTTTGCAGACCAGACCACAGCAATCGCACTAAATTTGCATCCCTAATGCTTGCTTTGTTCCTACTGATTGATGCTCTTATTTAATTAGAACAACAGAAAGCATCCAAATAAAACCCGAAAGAACTGCGAATGCTGTAAATAAGAAAGAAAAACAGAGTTGTTGGAAAAGCCATTGCTTTAAAACATCCAAATCTCTTCAGTGAAACGTTTCCCCTTCATCAACCTGGTCCTGAACGTTTTTCCTCCCATTGACCTCTCTGGTCTATCCTGCAAGGAAAAATTCCATCTCCCCGACATTCTCTGCCTCTCCCCCTACTTGTGCTCTGACTTCTTGCAAACCAGTTATGTAAGTTTGACAAAAAAAATCACCAACTCATGCAGTTATCCTTCTGCAGCGTGAGCAGTTTTTTTAAAAAAACAGCTGAATAAGTGCTGTAATACTGAATCCAGATCCTTCAGCCATTCCAGCAGCTGGCACACAATTGTAAATGCAGACAAATGCTAATTTCAGTGACTAAACTTGCCTGTTCAATTGCAAGCCTGGTAAATGTGACAGCCTAAACTGCGATGGAGATGGGAAACCATGCCTTCCAAATCAAAGGCCGTCTCGAAAAAGTATGTTTGATACGATATGTGACCATGATTTTGCTTCATTCAGAGTACAAGAAAGTGAAAGTAAGTTGCTGGAGGGCAGGCAGTTATGGTACGATAGCGTACAGACCCCTCATGAAAACACCACACAGCAGTGCAGAGATTACCACTCCAGACCATAGCAATCACATACTGCCTCTCCATTATCCATATTGTTCTTTGGGTCGGAGAGTTATTTTCAAAACAAACAGTTTTAGGAGAGGACATCAAGGAAGCCTGAATTCAAAATTGCTTGCAAATTTGGGTTACTTATTCCTGATAAGTTTAGTCTCTTAAAATGAATATATTCAAGAAATATGTATCCCATCACACACTCACCTCTATCACCAGCTATAGTGTCCTATGAAAGGGGTTGAAGAATAAAATCAGTATTGATTGCAGTATCCGTCTGGATTGTAAGAAGTTTAACAAAAGCAGCTGAAATCAAGCCACCCACCCACACCCCTAACCTAACACAACGGGCAATTTAGCATGGGCAATTCACCTAACCTGCACATCTTTGGATTATGGAAGGAAATCGGAGCACCCGGAGGAAACCCACGCAGACACGGGGAGAACGTGCAAACTCCACACAGTCAGTCGCCTGAGGCGTGAATTGAACCTGGGTCTCTGGCGCTGTGAGGCAGCAGTGCTCACCACTGTGCCACGTTCCGCACATCAATAATACTCAATAGCTGGCACTCAATAGTAGCTGGAGGCAAATGCTAACATAAGGACTTAATTTATCTTGCCTGACCAGTTACAGGCATGGCAAGTTTGACAATCCAAACAGACAGACATGAGTGGCTCTCAAATGGTGCCTTCATTTGCCCACCACTGACAAGATAATATAATGGTGCAGAAGGGATTGGGCTTTGCTCCTGAACTCCCCTCCACTTGGCCTGACTCATGAGAATCTTGGCAAGATCAAGTTGACGTAGAAAATTCAACCCTGTATGTCGAGACAGTACCAAAGGTCCTCATTGGAGACATTGGAAAATTGGTTGCCTCGTCTCCATTTGGGCCTGGAGCTCTTCAGTTGAGATATTTTGAGACGTTTCAACAAGTATAAAGTATTGAAGAAATGAATTGGTTGCATCGTATCTCCCTTTCTTTGCTCCCACACTCCAGCCTCATTACCTTGTCTTGCAAACAGCCAATGAGGGTTTTGGGGAAATAAATCACCATCTACTGTAATTGTGCCTTGAACTAGTTTTACAAAACTAGATGTCCATGGCTTGAAATACTTACTCAATGTTTCAGGTTAATAATGATGATTTTATTGTGGATGTAGATGTACGCTTAAAATGACTGAATCGCACTTTTCTGACTATTAGCAGACCACCTGACAGTCCATAGTACAAGGTCGATGGAAAACTGTACACTCCAAAATCTATTATGAAAAAAGTAAGTTTGAAAACAATATGTGATTAATGTTTTGTTTCATTCAGAGTACACAAAATAGAAAGAAAATTACTTTCTAGGTACTTTTCAGGAAACATCACACAGCAGCGCAGGGAACACCACTCCAGGCAAGAGCATTTGCATTACTGTCACTCTGTTATCTGCATTAGAATTAGGCCTTCAGCATTTTGGTTCAAGAATATTGTATTAGGAGAGGACATCAAAGACACTTCATTGTAAGTTTGCTTGCATTTTGTTATTGAAGTTTCTAAACTCTGAATATGAATACATTCAAGAACTTGCTATCCCTTTCTGTGGCTAATCGTTATCACCAGCAACAAAGGTTTTGAAGAACAAATTCACCATCTATTGCAGTCACCCATCTGGAGTGTGACCAGTTTCACTCAAACGGCTGAATGCAGGCTGCAGTCCTGAATCCAGAATCTTCAGTCTTTCAAACAGCTGGCACACAATTGTGGGATGGAGCCAAATGCTCATTTAAATAACTTCATTTATCTTTTATGACCAATTTCAGGCATGGTAAGTGCGACAATCCAAACTGCAATGGAAATGAAACCTATAGTCCGTCAGCAACAACTGAAGAAATTAAAGAGTCAGTTTGATCCAAAGTGCAATTTAATTCCTGATTAATATTGTATTTGGAATAAAGGTTATTGCTGGAGAACCAGCAATTCCTGTGAAGTTATGTAGATATTTCCTTCTGCATACATGCGAGAACAATGTCAAATACGCTATTCCAGGCCATAGTTAGCACATGACGGAAACTGCTGGGCTCTGCCTCCCAAGTGTGTATTTTTTCTAGAAGTTAGATTGTGGTGGTTTTTCTTAAACACAAGCCATTTGCAGTAATAATGTTGTGAATTGTGGTGGAGCCCTGCTGCTTGGACTGAGAGCTGGAACCAGCGCTGCTGTGAATGATGGTACCACTAATGTTGACATGCTGCTGATGTGGACTGATCAAGAAGCTGTTGCGGGGTCACTATCCCAAGAAGGAACCGGCCAAATCTAAAGAGCTGATGGATCAATTGGAGCAATAGCAGAGTAGCAAACCTTTCTGTGTCAATATTAATGTTTGCAATTGCTGAGGCAATACCCATTGATGAGGAAAAGTCAATCCTGTATGTAGAACCAGAATCCAAAGCTCTTCAATGGAGAAATTGGACAGTTAGTTGCCCTTCTCTAATTGCCCTAGTCTCCTTATTTGAGACTTTTCTAGACTGTGCAACACGTGTAAAGTATTGAAGAAATGGGTTTGTCACATCCTTCATTTCCATGTTCCAGCCTGACTGTCAGTGGCTTGAAATCCTGACACTCCTATTCAAGTTTCTAAAAATGTTTTTATTCTGAACGTAAATGTTTGCTTCAATTGACTTAATGGCACTTGACGACCATTTGCAGCTCTGAAAACATCAACTGCTGAAAGTGCAAGGGAGCTGGTCTTTCTGCTTCTCCAGAAACTAAGAAGGTCATTGAACAGTAAGCTGAACACAATGTGTGACTGTCTACTAACAGCTAGCAGATCTGGCTGCATTTGTGGAGTGAAAGCAGAGTTAATGTTTTTCGTTGAATGACTCATGTTCACAACTTCAGATCTCTCTGAAGAAGGGTCACTTGTCTCAAGGTAAACTCTGCTTTCTCTCCACAGATGCTGCAAAATATGTTGAGTTTCTCCAGAAACTTCTGTATTTCTTTCAGATTGCCAACTTCCACAGTTTGTTATTTTACATTAAAGAAATTATTGACTGGCATATAATCTTTGCTCTATCGTTAGTCTTGTAAAAAAACATTTTAGGTGAAGCTTGCAGTGAATGCTGCAGACCTGATGCTGGGACTGAAACCTGGAGGTTTTGGCGTATGCTAAGGATGGTATATTGCCAGCAGTGACCAATGAAGAGGTTCTTCATTGATGAAGGGCTTTTGCCCGAAACAGCGATTTTCCTGCTCCTCAGATGCTGCCTGACCTGCTGTACTTTTTCCAGCTCCATTCTAATCTAAAATGAAGAGATTCTTGCCAGGGTTACTCATCAGTTGACGGTGCAGCTTAGTTTCAAGAGATGCTACTCCAGTAAGAGGGAGGACAGATCAACACATTTCTGAGCCCTACTGTTCATACTGATCATTGCTGAGGCTGCAAGGTGGGCACAATCAGGGAAATGATGGAGGCAGGCCTGAGAGATCATGGAGAGTCAAGATGTCAAAGAGAACTGGTCTATGTCAGCATGGCTTAGCAATGAGAAGGTGCCAGACTCCCTCCAAGCCATTTTCCAAATCCTACCACCTCCCAGTTAAAAGCCAGTGAATAATTGAGCATGCATTAACAAAAAGTCTTTCAAAAATAATTTACAGCCCTTCAATGTTCAGGCCTTCAGTTGTTCGCTTCAAAGCACTGGACTGTGCAATGAGGCTAAACATATTGAAAACACATTGACTACCAAACCCTCTGCTTCCCAATACTATGACATCGGCCACCTCCTCTCATCCCTATCGATTAAAAAAAAAACAGACCATGGTGTCCTGCAAACCTCTGTGAAAGTTGAAAAAAAATCAACATATATTGCAGTCATAGCTTTTGAAAGTGGCCTTTTTAAGAGAATGTAATGTGAAAAGGAAATTCTACAGAGCAGGAGTTTCTGTAAGATTTCTGGAGGAAATTCCTCTTGAGAACATCTCTCGGTGTTATAGCAAACACCACCATTCCAGACCACAGCCCATCCCAATATTTGCATTACTCCTGGTGATTAGAGTGATTCCTCTTTTTTTAAAAAAAGTGCTCTATCAGCTAAATAGAGCCTTTTGATTTTCAGGGTTTATTTTCAAATATTTGCAAGTCATTTATAGGTGTAAGCCTTTTGTTTAATTTGTGTTTCACAATGACTTGTGGCTGGGGACATTTTGACAGACCAGATTGTCAGGAGGATGGGAATCAAAGTTTGCCAGACATGAGGAAGCAAGTTTGAATATGATCTGATTTTGATGTGGTTTAATTATGCTTCATTTGGAATGCAACAATTTGAAAAGGGAATGTTGAAGAACCATTGATTCCTTTGAAATGTTTTGTGCAACGCGACGAATGCCAGTTCAGATAACAACAGCTACATTAAAGAGGCTGCTAGACTGCCTCCCATGGAATTTAATATTAATGACAGAGTTGTCTTAAACAGTAGTACCACCACCCTAAATGCTGAGACGGGAAATTGCTTGCTGATCGATAATGAGGTTCTGTTTCTGGACATTGGAGCTATTGTGAAAATAGTGAGGAATTGGGTTCCTCTCCTTCACCCCACCTCATCGCTTCTCTTTGTTTCTCTTTCCTGCTCATCCTCACTCCCCCACCCCCCATTCCACACTACCTCCAAAATCATTGCATGGTCTCCAAAGTTTGGTGACATTTGATGAAATATGGCTACATATTTGAAGAAACATGGCTATGGATTGGGACCGGCTCCTGGCCTCCTCACCTTGGTCTATCTCCCATACAATGTCGCCATTGAATGCTTCGCACTTTTTATAATTTAAGTTGGACAGAGGCCATGTGTATCCACAGAGTCAGGCGCTTTCCCGAGTAATAGTTATTTGTTTGAATCAAGCTTTCAAGTGCTTTCATGGTGAATTCAATACAGGCAGCATCACATCCACACCGTTTCACTGATGTCATCAATGAATAGAATCCTAAATACTGAGGTCATTACACTGCTCTGGGTCAGAGACCTGTAATTACTCCCGGGGTTATTCTGGTCAGATCTTTCAGTAAACTCCGAACGGATGAAGGAGCAGGAAATGAAAAGGAATAAAATTCTTTTTTCAACAAAACAGCCAATACTGACTAATATTACATGAACCTTCAGTGAATTTGAATAATGAGAAATTGCTATATTCGGATTCTGAATCAAACATTGAGTTGCAAATTGTGCTTGCAAGGGTTACATTAGCAATAGTGTATGAAGACCTTAAGTTTTTTTTCCAGAGATAAGGCAGTTAAACTTGAATCCTTGCATTTTGGATGTTTTCCCTCTGCTCCAGTGCAGACAAGTCTTTATTTGACCTCTTTACTCCCCACCCACCAGCTCCTGCCCTCACAGCCAAAACTCTCGATGTTGGTAAGAAGTGCCACATATTAACTTGGTGATCATGCACATATTTAAAATGATTTAACTGGTACTTTATGACCAGTTGCAGCTGCGAAAATGTTGACACCTCAAACTGTGAATTAGGCAGAAACCTAAGTTTGTCAGAAACTAAAGGGAACAAATTGGCAAGTAAGTTTGATCTCATGTCAGATTTAAATCTGCTATGCTAGAGATCCAAGAATGTGAAAGGGGAGTGCTGGCTGCTGTTGTAAGATTATATCAGGGTTGCCTCACGAAGAGATCCCATGGCAGTGTGGTGAACACCAACAGAGATGAGAACAATCACAGATAACAACTACTTGACTGGTTCAGAAATGCTTGGCTTATTTTGAGAGACAAATCTTGAATCAGCATAAAACATCCAAAGTTTTTCGATGGTCGATTGAATTTTGCTTGTCTTTCAGTATTCAGGAATGGCGAGAAACAATGGTGACATACTAAAGAAATTGTGTTCTCTTCTTTTCAACCTGTACTGTCTCTTCCACACCCCAACCCCAGCATTCCCTCATTGTGGTGTACTGTAGACATCCTGTGGAAGTCAAAAGAACCCCATACCATCACGCCCAAGATGGTTAATGATGCATCTTGAAAACAAAGTCCCAGCAACATTTGCCAGATCATAGGACAGCATTGTCAATACACTCTAGGGGGATGGGTGGTGAAGGCATCAATAACGAATAACATTAGCAAGATTACAAGACTGGGATTCAAGATAAACTGCTTGGTCATTACCCCCCCCCCCCCCATTAACTTCACCATTACAAGGGTAAAATCGGGAGCATTAGAATCTTCACTGCTCACCTGGTGATTGGTTTAATTACAAAAATAGTCAAGAAGCTCAATATGATCAAAGAGAGAGCAGTTTGATTGACTGGCAAAAGAACTAACGGACCTAATTGCCACTTCCTTCACCATCACTGAGCTACGATGTTGGGCTACCTAGCACTTACACTCCACGGAATGGACTACAGAATCTCATAACACTTACACTGAAAGGACCTTTCCTGTCTATAATCTCTATTTCTGATGAGAACAACGATCAGTGAAAGGTCTGTTACACCTGATTCTCACTTTGCATGGATACCTCTGTTCTTTTATTATCACTATGGCTAATAATGCGATTTATTAAAATTGTAGTTATTGACTAACTTAATAAAACTAGTCGACCAGGCTTGGAATATTGAATCTCAAGTCTGCGATTTTTTTTTGTTAAATTGCTTTGGGCTTAATTCTGGATAAGGTTACTGATGTCAAATGACTTAATATGTGTTCTTTGATGAATTGCAGTTCTGGAAACATTGTCAGTGCAAACAGTGAGGGAAATGGGAATGCAGGTTCTCCTGGATCAAGTGAAGTAATTGCAAAGTAAGTTTAGTTGCAGGCATGACTAAGTTAGTCATTATATCAGAATATGACAAACCATTAGGAAATACTGGTGAGCTGGTAGTTTGTGCAATGTTATACAATGATCAATGGTAACAACTCGGAGGCAATGATTTGATCAGCTCTCAAAGAGAAACCTGCCTATGTTCACTCCCAAGTCTTTTTACTATGTGATACTGCAAAACCTCTCCTGGTGAAAATTGTAGATTCCTTTTGAAGACCTTAGTTGAAGCTGCCTCCACCACTACACTATTAGGCAGAATATCACAGTTTCCGAACTATGCTATTTTTTTAAAAAAAAATCCTCGTAACCATTGTTTTATTTTGCTGATCATCTTAAGTCAGTGTCCTTTTCTTCTCAAGCCTTTTTTAAAATAGAATCGGTACAGTATGGAAACAGGCCACTTGGCCCAATAAGTCCACACCAACCCTCCACAGAGTTACCAATCCAGATGCATTCTCCTACCCTTTTACTCTACTCTATCCAAATCCCTCATGATTTTGAACACGTGTAAAATGTCTTCTTCATCTTCTGTCCTCCATAAAGAGCAGCCCGAGCTTCTTCAAACTATCCACATAGTTGTCCAGTTGCTCATCTCTGGTACCATTCTTGTGTACCTTTTGTGCACCTTCTCAAATCCCTTCCTGAAGCGTGCTGCATAAATACTAGACATGAGGGAAAAGCAGGACTGTTAAAACCATTTGTCATAATTTCCTTATTTTGCATGTGACGGTCCTATTTATAATGTTCAGAATCCTAATGATATCTTCAATCTGCTCTGTCAACTTCATAATTTGTGTGCATACACACAATATGTATAAAATGCATTAAATATTAGTCTGGGATCATTTAAGAAAGCATCGGTCATTGTATAAAAATAGTTTAGCTTGTGTATAAAATGAACAAGGAACAATCCAGAATAATTCTGAGTTGGAGGAGGGCTGAATTCAATGGGCCATGAGGGCATTTGAGCACAAATCTGGGCAATGTTCAGCTTCAGCTGTACAGTACAGCTTAACATTTCCACAAGCAGGAAATGGTGGCAAAAACAATACTCTAATTCCCTGCATGATGTTGCAAAGGATATGGATTATTGTTCACCCCAGTGAGAACCGAGCTAAATATCGACTGTTCAGAGGGGAAATAAAGAGTAAGGGAGACTGGCAGCTAACATTAAAAGGGAATCCAAAAGTCATCATTAGTCACAAACAGTGAAAGGGTAGCAAAAGAATGAGTGGGGCCAATGATCATAAATCCCCTGTTTAAACTTCAGCGGGGCAGGGGCCTGGCTGAGGTATTATGAAGAGGAAGTTGATGTCCAGTTCATGGTGAAACAAAATGTAATTGGGACTTGGATGAGATGAAGTTTGACAGAATTTTAGAAAGGCTAAAACAAAACAAAATTGCAGATGCTGGAAATCTGAAACAAAAATGAAACTGCTGGAGAATCTCAGCAGATGTCTGGCAACATCTGTGGCGGGAAAGCAGAGTTAATGTTTTTGAGTCCTGTAACCTATTGAGATTCTCCAGCAATTTCTGCTTCACTTAGAAGGGCAGATTGTCATTGAGTGTTGGTAACTGATAACAACTGAATCGGAGACACCTGAGGATACAGAGAAAATTAACATTGAAGCTGCAGTGGTAATATCCACAACACCCTAATCCTGTTCTAATACAGACATGGAATCAGAGACTGGCGAATCACAACATTTAAAATATTTTTATTCAATCCAGCAAACAGATTCATCTTAGTGGTGGGAAAGCTTCTAATGAACTTTAATCTCAGCCTCAAGCAACAATACTGGGAGATCATATGGACTAACTTTATACGCTGACTAGAAAATCTAATGTGTAACCTGTTTACCTAAGTCATCTGATGAAGGCATATAATTCTGAATGTTCAGTTTTATTGGATATTTAAGCCGGTTTAGAAGCATAGAAAATAGGAGCAGGAGGAAACTGCCTCTTTAATTGTAGTTGCAAGTGTTTGCTTGAAATGTCTTAATTTGTCCTTGCGTTCAATTGAAGCTGTGAAACAAACATGGACTCCAAATTCTGAGGAAGTTGACAATTTGAGTTCACGAGAAAAGAAAGTGACAGTCAAAAAGTAAGTTTGATCCAATGTACGACCATGTTATGCTTCAGCATGTGTTCAGTCTCTTTCTGAACCTGTGCCAATCTTCAAAGGTTAGGTCTATAGGATGTTGCTTGATTGGAACAACATTTCCTCAATCAATATTATGTGTAGTGAGATTAGTAATTGCCAGGTTATTCCCACATATCTCCCCATGGGATTATACCAACTCAGTCAGGTCATTTCGATTTTCATCTGGAAGGTAACTCAACAGTTTATCCCAGTTTTCCAGAATTTCCTCATTGTTCAATTTAATTTGAGGAATGTCTAATTCACAATCATCTTGATGAGCTTTTGAACAAAATCCATCTCTTCAAGCCACAGAATGGTCACAGAAATAGGTGGAGCAGTAAGCCATTCAGCCCCTTAAGCATGCGCTGCTGTTCAAAATGATGATGGCTGATTATCCAACTCAGTACTCTGTTCCATCATTCTTTGATCCCTTTAGTCCGAAAAAAAAAAACTATTATGTTTTGGACTTAATCAATTTCTATGATACTGAATTCTAAAGTGTCACCGCTGTCAGGGTGAAGAAAACTTTCCTCATTTTAGTCCAAAATGCCCGAGCCAGTGTCCTTAGACCGTGAGGCCTGGTTCGGGACTCCCCAGCCATGGAGAACATCCTTCCTGGTTATCTAATTCTGGGCATAAACACTGGCCTGTGCTGCATCTTGTGATCTTCGCCTGGGTCATGTATGGGGAGGGTTGTTCTCTGTATTGCCACACTTTGACAGTGCAAGTTAACCTCTTACTGATAGCAAGCTGGAAGCAAGGTAGCCATTTGTTGCTAAAAAAGAGATAGGACTGAGTGCTCACTGACCATATTCAAAAGGGAAGAATGACCTACTGAGGAGAGATATTACAGAACTTTTTGCCGCTTGAACGGTGGACACTGATAGAAATTACTGACTCCCGTAGAACACACAGGGAATCAGCAAAGGTGACCCAAAGTGCTGATTCCTAATTACACATATTGCACTTTCCAAATGACAACAGCCCATTGGTTGAAGAAGTATTCTTTTTTTTAAATTAAAATGTTCAGCGATGTATGACACACCTCTGGAGTAGGTGGGACAGGAATCCAAGTCTACTAAATCTAATCTAGAAATTTAAGCCTACTGACCAAGGGTAGGGAGACTATCATTCTATCATCAGAGGTCTGTTTTGTATCTCAAACAGAATTTATGCAATTGCCCTTAATTGCTTCATTAATCCCTGGGGATGTAAATAATAAGCCACTTGTCAGAGCATTGTGTGCTGCTCAGGTGTCACTAAGTTTAATGCTGATCGTTGAGTCGGAAGGTTGAGGGTTCAAGATCTACCTTCGGCGTTAGAATACACTAATTGATACTGCCACGGCAGTGCAGTCCTGAAATATTCCTGCACATCAGATGTATATGATGCATTAAACCAAAGCCACACTGCCCTCTAAAGGGACCCTTATTACTTTGAATTAAAGTGAGATTATATCTGGTGTCCCGGCCAATATTTATCGCTCAATCCCGATGAGCAGACCATCTGGTCATCATCTCCTTCCTGCTTTTCTCATGGTACACAAATTAGATATCACATTTCTGACATGTGACTACATGATCAAAAGTACTTCGGTTGTTGTATAGAACATCTCTGATTGAAAATTGGCTTTGTCAGAACCTGCATGTATTATTACTCAATTTGGCCGTTCATTTTTCACTCTCTTGACCCTCTGTTGTAAGAAAGCACTCCTTTCCAACTTCCACCAAAGGAGAATGAGACAAAGCTCTGTGCTGTAATATTTTACTTTATACTAACATCTGGATCAAACTGAAATACCATTCAATGCAAATATAAAACGAACTGAACCAGTTTTAAAGGATTAAAACAAATCATATTTGTCACCAAAGGAGTGTATTGAAATATTTCAATAGTTCTCATTGTGTCAAGTACAAGCAAACAGTGGAGTCTGTTGCAATCTATTTTATCTTGTCTAAAGAATAGGCTGAGGAAAAGCATTGCAAGCTCTTTAAATTCGAGAATGAGGAAAGGAGTACAGTGTGGAACAGTGACTAACAGCAGGAAAATTATTCTTCAGATTAGAATAGATATGTAGTAGAATATACTAAAATGATAGAATGAGAGAAGCTAAAGTGGGATATTGTCAGCGGAATGTTTTATAAGCTTGTTAATATCGGGTCAGTTAGGATCTTATTGAATGGTGGAACAGGCTCGAAGCGCCAAGTGACATATTCTCATTTACTGTTCATACCTCGAAAAATTTTTGTTAGTTATTCGAACGGAGGTGTTAAACGCATTTTAAACTGTTACATGGGCACATGCTGATATTTCCGTCTATGATTCCCTGGGTTTCATAGTATGTAGTTGACAGTGGCCCCAGGGGTTCTGCACTTGTGCCAGAGATCTGGAAAGAGATGTTTAGGATACTCTGAGGTGGTATTAAGATGTTATATAAATGCGCAACTTTTCTACTCTGCTAGGTTAGAGAGGGTTTTGCTCTCTATCAAACCTGTGCATCATTTGACTTCAATCTGCTTTTCTTTGTTGCATTATTGTATGGAGTTTATTCTCTTAAGTCAATAGCCTGGGATTTGCCAAAGTTTAAGAGGTTTTTACTCACATTGGTGAGTTTCTGTATCCCATGAGGTAGATTCATTGCAATCAGTAATGGGAAATATAGCAGATCAAATACAATGTTGTTAATTGTTATTACATCTTTTAACATGGATAACTATGTGCTGTTCTATGAACCTCAAGATTTAAAAGCCTTTTCAGTGGAGCCACTGCTGATTTACCCAATGCGCTATACTGGTGAACTCACTGATACTGAAACCTCTATAATCTGGGACAATGATGAAATAGAAACTGACTGGAACTGCAACTTATCAAGAAAACTAGGGATCAGCGAGAGGTTGAGGCCGAAGCTCAGAATACAGAGGCACTGCAAACCCAAACACCCACTGACACAGTTTCTCAAGATGAATTATGATGTGGTTCTGCATTATTCGGTTCTGATCTCTGTGGTTTGTGGAAAAATATGATATCTGCTAGAAGACAACTACAAAGCTCTCTTACGATAATGTGACACAGAATCAAGTGAAATTTGGAGTTCTCCTTATGGGGCTTCTTTCATCCTTTCAAGTGGCAGCTGAATTTGATGATCAGGTATCAGTTACTATCAAATTGGATGAAATCTTGATAGTGATTCCTTTATTTACATTTCCCTATCTCTGAGGTTTGCCCCATTTCATTATTAAAGGGCCAATGTGTGTGAGATCTCTTTAGTGTTGTCCATAGGATAGCTGTGCTGCTGCCACTGTGCAACTTCATATTGATATCTGCCTTTAAAAACAATCTGAATCTATCGTCAAATACTGGTGTCGGAACTAACCAGGATTCATAATAGAATGGCTAATTCTTCAACTGCTGCAAACCAATATGGGCTAGATTTTCAAACGGTCATTATCACAAAGGTGCTTTTGGTGCCACATTCAGAATTCAGAATGACAATTAGGTTTTCTGTTAGTACAGAATTTCTCTCTATTACTTTAAATAATAGTGTGCTGTGTGTATGTGCATGTGGTTTGTTTCTATTTATTTCTGTTCCTCAATGGCTTTGAAATTGTTGTTGTATAGGATCAAAGGCAAAGTAATGTCTCCACAAGGACATTGTTGCTGGTTTTCCTCTGAGACCAGTGCAGAACTTTACCAGTTCATTGTAGGCCTGATACATTATAGTTAAGTTTCACCTCTGCCAACTGGTACAACATGGAAATTTGAGTATTGATGAAAATAAAGTTTTTTTATTTAAGTCTTTAATATTGTACTTGGCAGGACACTCTCAAGAATTCCAATGGAAAGGGAGAAAGCATTTAATCTGTCTGGGTAATGAGTGCTGATTGGTAAAGGTATGGAGAGTGGACCAGGTGATGGTTGGCAGTTAACTGCCAATGCTTGTTGTGATTCGACTAAATTGGTGATGGCCATTCTCTGCCTCATTTGGCATGACAATACCTTTGAAACTTAGGCAACCTGCCAATTGAAAACATAACAAAGTTCAGTTGTCAACTGTCCATCACCCTCTGACCAGTCCATTTTCCAATTGGGAACATCTCGATCAATCATTGTGCACTTTCCAAAGCATCAGAACTCTTTTCTTGTTCAGTATAACATGTTGTTTCCCTTTATGTCAAAATATTTCAGTATTTGCAAACAATCGTTTGAATTTGGGAACCTTTTGTTAATGGAGTATCCAACATCCAGCTGATATGATTAAAATGGAATCTAGTTTTCGAATTTGAAATGATTTAACCCTCTGACAAGCCCACTTTGTTCATGAAGATCCTCTTTGTATATTGTATCAGTCTGGCTGTTGAAAGACAGCTTTGGAAAGTTGTTTACTTTGGTTAATTTCTATTTAATGAATTGCTGAAACGGTGCAAAATGCATTCTATTGCATTTACAAAACTAAGATATCTTGTGAAATCAGGAGATGTGCACAGTGCAAATAAAAATCCCATTTACTGCTGGCCTGGACAAGACTGGTAAACTTAAACTTGTGCTTGTAGAGAAAGGACTGAGATCTTAACTGGCTCATTATCATCTAATGTATTGAGTTTAAACTTATGTCTATCTCTAAATTCTTCAAAGCCTTGATCCACGCTGTCTCTTGTACCCCTTATATACACACTCTGTTCTTTGGTTCTCTGATTGCTTTATATCTTTTTGTCCATGAGTATGGCCAAGCCCCTTAATTAGCTGTACTTAACTTCCTCAGATGCCCTCTGGTACTCATTCTCTTTTTGAAAGCCTGCTTAAAAGCCGGTTTCATGTTTTTGGTCTTGGTCCTAACTCTTCTGATACATGCCAATAAACTTCCCTTGTTTGGCATTTGGTGCATCCTTTTCTAGTTTGGAAGGTCGAACTCGAATAAATATAGGGTTAAAGACAGGATTCTTGGCAGTGTGGAGGAACAGAGGGATCTGGGTGTGCAGTACATAGATCCCTCAAATGAATAGGGTTGTTAAGAAAGCATTTGGTGTTTTGGCTTTCATTAACAGGGGGATCGAGTTTGAGAGCCGCGAAGTTTTGCGACAGCTCTACAAGTCCCTGATGAGACCAGACTTGGAATATTGTGTCCAGTTCTGGTCGCCCTACTGTAAGAAAGATGTAGAGGCTTTGGAGAGCATTCAAAGAAGGTTTACCAGAATGCTGTCTGGACTGGAGGGCTTGACTTATGAAGAAAGGTGGAATAAGCTCAGACGTTTCTCTCTGGAGAGAAGGAGGAAAAGAGGAGACCTGATTGAGGAAGACAAGATAATGAGAGGAATAGATAAAGTCAATAGCGAGACACTTTTCCCCAGGGCAGGATTGACTGGTACAAGGGGTCATATTTTTAAGATATTAGTAGAAAGGTATAGAGGAGACGTTAGAGGTAGGTTCTTTACGTAGAGAGTTGTGAATGCATGGAATGCATTGCCAGTGGTGGTGGTGGTGGAAGCAGAGTCATTCGGGACTTATAAGCGACTGCTGGACATGCCACATGTTTAGCAGTGAGCTGAGGGGTGTGTAGGTTGTTATTATATTTTACATTAGGATTAAACCTCGGCACACCATCGTGGGCCAATGGGCCTGTTCTGTGCTGTACTTTTCTATGTTCTATGTTAAAGCTTCTCATAAATGTGAGTATTTAATGTCCACTTTGGCAGATTTATTTGATTCTAATTGGAATGTATCTGCCAAAGCTTTAGCAAAACTGAATCAGCAAACAGCTTCAAACTGTGCACACATCCATCATATAACATTGCTGCTCCACATTAACGTTTCAAATGCACTGCTCCATTCCAAATAGCGGACCACCCGTTCCCAGTCATAGAAATTTGTTTCTGATGGATGGAAGTGGTTGTTTTGGTACTTCTGCCATTTTTATTTAACTCATCTCAAGTTACACTTTAGAATTTAACACTCAGGACAAGACTGTTTGTGTTAAGCTTTATCAATTTTGACCAGTCTGCCAGCTCTTCATGTTCTTGAATATTGGAATGGGACTGGGTTCTATCAGCCCTCTAGGGACAGGCTGCAGGTCATTAGGTGGATATAAATAAGGGAAGGAAGGAGTTTCAGTGGCTCTCATATTTCCACCTCCGTAGTATTTTATTGATCCCAAATTAGGGAAAGGATGGCCACTCAGGTGGTCAATGCAGAGTCTGTTCCCGCCAATGCTGGCAGTTTTTTTAGCAGTAGGTGGGTCCTCCATTGTGTGGGAGACCTCCTGCTGCATCCTAGAGACATGCTTGCAGGATATCCCTCCTAATGAAGTACCTTATGGCTCATAACAGGGCATCCCATCTGCATACAGGAACAGTCTCCTGTCCATGGTGGCGATCATTACGAGAACTGGAAATCAGAGTAAGTGAGTGAAAGAAGCCGTGAGGGCTAGAGTGTTCACAACATTCCCAGGACCAGGTTGGCAGGTCCTACTGAGACCATTAATAAGTCATTAAGATCCCCCAATTGGTGCATGGACACTGGGTTACTCCTACTCCTAGTAAGAGTACTGTGATTACTGCTGTTTCAGTGCTAGCAAGCAAATAGTGAAGTGTGGCCATGTGATAAAATCATTTACATTCAGTGCTAAATACTTGAGACCTTTTTGTGAGAAACTTCATAATTCTTCTCGATGTTCTTAATACACTTTTTGTTTCATACAATGGTGATTTTCTACATAGGATTACAGAGGAAAAACAGACCATTTGGCACAATCAGTTCATGCCAGCGCTTATGTTCCACTCAAGGTGTTTCACATCTTTTCTCATCTAATTCTCTATTCCCATCCCTTCCAAGTGCTCGCCTAGTTTCCTTGAAATACATCTAAATTATTGATTTCTACTATTCCATCTGGTCACATATTCTTCGTTCTCATCATTCATTCAGTGAAGAGGTTTTTTCTGAATTCCCTTTTGGATTTCTTGAGGTACCATCTTGTATTGACAGCCTCGAATTATGTTCTACCCCGTAGTAAAATGTTTTCTCTGTACCTTCTCTTTTCAAAACCTTCCATAATTTTAGAACTGTCAGCCTTCTTTACAAGAGAGAAGTGAACAGTGCAACAATTCTTCCTTGATATACACAGCCAGAAACTTGTGTAGCATTCTTATAAATCTTGTCTTCACTCTCTTTCATACATTCTATAATATGTCAACTCGAACTGCAGGCAATACTATTAATTATAGTCAACCAAATTTCTATAGTGACCCGACTTTCAAATCTATCCCTTTAGAGATAAATCTTAGAGCCGTGTTTGCATTTTTATGGCCTTTGGAACCTGTGGTAAAATAGTTAGTGACGGATGTAATTGTCTGAAATCCCTTTGTTTGTCTCCCTCACTTCGACGTGCATCTTTGAATAAATGACCTGCACATTATTCCTACCAAGATGTAACACCTTACGTTTATCTGTGTGGATCTTCATTTGCTAATTATTTGAACATGCCGTAAATTAATTAATGATCTCTTGCAACTTCTTGTAGTCCTCAGAATTGACTACATTTCAACATTCCTTTCCAATTTGGTGTCATTGAATTGCTAATTTATTTTCTCGTAATTAGATACAATATTAATTTGCAGTTTTACTTTATTTTGTTTTGAATTTTTAGAAAGTTGCAGTAATCCACACGGTAACTATAACAATTAAATGTTGAATGACAGATAGATGAAAATTATTACACACACAGGACTAATTAATAGACTCTATTAACTTCAAGGTCAAAACAAGGAATTATTTTTTACACGAATGATATGGTGAGATTATCCGTACTGCAATCACTTTTATCCATTTCTTTTTTGTTGCAGTTTATTTCCCCAGGTCTTTCTGTGCTAATGGTATGAAATTGAAAAGGCACCCATCCTCCATTTTAAACTAAATGATAATAAAAAAAAAAACAGCGTTTATATAAAATGTAACATGATTTATGAAACCATCCCTCTAGGCTTATAGATATTCACAGCCATGCAGAGTTATATAGGGAGAGGCTGAAAGAGATGGGGCTGATTTCCCTGGAGCGTTGGAGGCTGAGGTGTGACTTTATAAAGGTTTATAAAATCATCAGAGGCATGGATACAGTGAATAGACAAGGTCTTTTTTCCCTCGGTGGGTGGAGTCTCATCTAAACCTATACTCGTGAGTATAGGTTTAGAGTGAGAGGGGAAAAAGTTGAAAGTACCTAAGGAGTAACTTTTTCATGCAGGGGATGGTGTGTATGGAATGAACTGCCACAGGAAGCAGTGGAGGCTGGTGCAATTTCAACATTTAAAAGGCATCTGAGTGTATAGACGAATAGGAGGGTTTAGAGGGATATGGGCCAAGTACTGGCAAATGGGACTAGATTAGTTTAGGATATCTGGTCAGCATGGGCGAGTGAGACTGAAAGATCTGTTTCCAAGTTGTACATCTCTATGACTCTATGATCTACCCCTTTGCTCTTAATGTACTCGTCGAATCTCTTTGGATTATCTTTAACATTATCTCCCAAGGTTATCGCATTTTCCTTTCTTGCCCTCCTCATTTCCCTCTTTACAATTTCCCTGCACCTCTTGTACTCTTCGGGATTCACTTGATCTCATTTCTCTATATCTAATATACGATTCATTCTTAATCTGAACCAGAGCATCGATATCTTTATTCCTCCAGTGTTCCCTCCTCTTACCAGCCTTATCTTCACACCAACAGGAACATCACGCCTCTGAACTCTCGTTATCTCACTTCTGAAAGCCTCACTCCTGCCGGCCGTCCCTTGAGCTGCAAACAGTCTACTCCAATCAACCCTTGAAAGTTTTTGTCTCATACTATCAAAATTTGCCCTCGTCCAATTAAGAACTTTAACTTATATATAATGCCAATCCTTTCCATAAATATTTTACAACTAATCGAATTATGACCCCGGCCCCAAAAAGCTCCCCTACTAACCATTCAGTCCCTTGCCCTGCCTTATATCACAAGAGTAAGGTCAGGTTTGCTCCTTCTGTGATAGTTACATCTGCATATTAATGAAGAAAATTGACTTTAGCACTTACCAAATTCCTCACCATCCAAGCACTTAAGACCATGGCTGTCCCACTTTATGTTTGGAAGGTTAAAATTTGCTATTATTCCAATCCTATTATTCTCACGTATAAATAAGATCTTTCGACATATTTGCTACTCAATTTCACTCTGACTACTGGGGGGACTATTACAATCGCATCAAAGTAATCATGCTTTTCTTATTTCTGAGTTCCATCCACATAGCTTCACTTGACCATCCCTCAGAAATCCCTTGCGTTAGAACAGTAGTAATGTTTCACCACAAAAAAAATTGACTCCAATCTCCTTCGAGCTCTTCCAACTTCTGCTGTACCTTTGATGATGGGAGGGGCTTTGAACATAAATTATTCAATTTATTGGTGATGGTTAGTAGCTGAAAATAACGATACTATGGGTGACTTGGGTGATGGGAAATAAAAGGTTACATTGTGTGGAAGGAAAATTCTGGATAGAAACAAGAATTTTAAAAAACGAACTCCATTCTGTCTGCCCAGGTCTTGCCTACACCGCTCTACCTCCACATTACTTTCCTTTTATTTGATGAGTTCAAATTAATCTCAGCCGCTGTTTTGAACTTGTTAACCATTTGTTAACGGGTGTTTGCCGTTTCAGAATGTAGGTTGCCTTATCGTGTACGTTCTCAGAGTTCAGTGTTTGGAGTCCTTGTTGGTTCAACCTGTGCTTTGATCTATTCTGCAAAATTACAGAAAAATATTAATATCAATTTAAAATAAAATGTTAGGATATTGGAAGAACAGCTAAGAGCTTCAAAGCTTGACAGACGGCTGTGGGAAAGGACATGGAAATCAGCAGGGTTTCCAGAACTTCTCATCTCTGCCTTCCCTGATCGAAATCAACCTGTGATTTATAATTGTTGAGGATTGTTATTCATTAATATCGGTGTGTCAGATAGATCTCAGTCTCAGGGAGGGGTGACCTGCTTCTTTGTTTTGTGATAAACTCAGGGGAACATACAATAGTAAGGGGGTAAACCCAAAGGGGTGCAGGAGCAGAGGATCCCCCGTGTGTATGTGCACAAATCAGGGAATGTACCATGACACAAGGACAGAAGAGCAAATAAACCCGACTTCATCGCCCTACGCTGTAGAGAACAAACACACAGCAATTATGTTAAACTGAAATAAAACAGTCTCTTGTCTCACCTGGAATGTTGCATCTAGTTTCAGGTGCCACGTTTTTGAAAAAAATGCAAAGTTATGAGATTGGGTGCGTGACTGATTCACAACACTATTCCCGGGATGATACACCTCACCAACTCTGAGAAATTGGGACTGTTCTCCTCTGCTGATAGTTTCCAGACTCTGTGACCAGTTGCTGTGATTGGTTCTCAATTCCGTCTTGCGTCATATAGATCTCAATGGCTGAATATTTCAGGTACTCATGAGCTGTGCCTTGCCTGATCACAGCGCCCTCTGATTTATTATTTTTCAGGGTTGCTGTTCAGTAATATCCCTGTATCAGACAGATCTTAGTCTCATTTCCTGGGATTTGACAGGTGTGGTGTGTCAATTAGATCCCAGGAATTGTGCTCCATGAGATTTATGTGTGAGAAAAACTCCAGTTCTGAGAATCCGCCCTTGGATTGTGCACGTGTTGTGTCTGAAGACCTGACTGAACGTTGACATTTTTGGCTGATGAATGTTTCGTTGGGCGCTTTAGGTGGCGATTTCTGCATTGCTAACCCAGGCTGTCCTGACATTGGGAGTACTTTTAGTTTAGACAGTGCAGAGTAAACTTTCAAACTCCGTTGTCTGCCTTTTTTCGGCTTCTGGTGGAGCCTATAAAATTATCATGAGGTGACCCGAGGCCGTGGCCCTTGGTGCATAAGCGGAAATGTTCTCTAATCATTCTGCCTCTGGAGTGTTCCATCAGGCATATCGTGTGAAATGTATTTACATTAGTGGGCTGCATGGTAGCGCAGCATTAAACTAAATGACTGGATAAAATACAATCAAACAGAACAAGTGAAAGTATTTGGCTGGGAAAGGAGTAGGATGTGGGAAAGTGTATTATTACTGACTGGCCTTGAAGAAAGAATTAAGCAAACTCAAGATTAGTGCATATTCATTCGAGATTTATTAAATATTTCAGAAAGCATTTTTATCCAAAAGATTGATGTAAAAGCTAACAGAAGTGAATATAATGGCTGGATGCCACATTGAGACGAGAACACATGCGCTGTGAGCTGGGAATTTTCTGTACATCAGGAACAGTCACAAGAAAGGGAATACAAAGGCTCATCAGAAAGGGTAGGCAACATTCTGAGTAAGGAACAAATAAAAACAAAACAAACGGGCTTCAAACAACTGGGAAGCTACAAATTCTTCCAACCACAACCATCTCAAAGATATCAAAGTAAAAAGGAAAATCCATCAATAATAGTCTCAGTTACATGCTGATAAACTGAAGTCATCTCACTGTTAGAGTCAGCAACAGGACAGATTGGAGGTTGGGAATTCAGAGACCTTGATAAGCAGATCAGGAAAATCAAAGCGGACCACAACTCGTTCACTTAACCTGGAAAAGAGAGAGAAAGCAATGACGCAGATATTTATGATCAGGGACTTTCAGATATAATGTTTATTCAATGGCACACTTAGAGATTTCACAAAACATATTGGGCTGCTTGGCGTGAGAAAGATGTGATTATTCTCACCTTCACCAGAGTGACGGCAGCGTGTAGAAAATACTCAGGAAGAACAAGGTGATGAACATGGAAGCAGTTGTCCAGATGTTGCTGTTATCATCCTCATAGTCTTCAATCCAAGTGCGATCTATTGAATCTATGAATATAAAGCCGAGAGAACGCATGAAGATTGTTTATTGATCCAGATCGATCTATCTGCATCCAAGTCATCTAATTGGAGAACATTACATCTTCATAAAGCAGTCAGGTATTTCTCAAGTGTGACTCTTATCTGTATGTATTAGTGCATTATTGACTCAGCAACAAATTACAAATACTAACTGCACATGTTCTTTCTTCATTGTCCATGTCAGAACGTTTTAAATTATTTTTCTTTTCATCTATTATTTAAGGATATTATTATTTGAGGAATGTTTATTACGAATGATGATTTTAATTATATCATTATATTTTAAATATAGGCTGTGACAGCACTTTAGTTGAAAATTGTAGCCATCACTGAATAAAAGTTCAAATGTGATTCTCATCTTTTGTATTGGTGACCAATTGCTTGGCAAATCATGAATATAAGTGACATCACAGTCAGGACATTGCTTCATATTTTTGTTTGTAAGATCTGTATATTTAGGAATAAGTTTTTGTACGTATGTCCCTTAATTTATTTGATCTACTGCTTGGTATGTTTGGTTTTCCTTGAATGTTTGTGTATGTGGTTATAAGAGTCTCTTACTTCACTCTAGCCCATGTTGGAGTCTGTGCATGAATAAACATATTCCTGTTCCTTTACTGCTGGTGTGCCCATGTGTTTGTGCACCTAAAGTTTGGTCTTTTCCCAGTGTGTAAGCATCATCATGCTAATATGCCACTTCGTTGCTGCCTATGCTTATCTTGTAATGTCTTTGTGAGTGTTCACTTTTCATTAGTGCTATCTAAAATGTGTGATTATGTGTCTGTTTCAGATCCTACCTAAACTAGGTTATTTCCATGTTTATGCTTAATAAATGTTAGCATGCAATGTTATGTTTTGATGGATGTTTATATTTATATGATGATGTTTGCTTGTGTGGCAATCTTTCCCAAACCATCTCCTGATCAGCTTGTTTGTGTTATTGTTTGTGGATACTTGCTGATGCTAGTGCCCATTATACTTATTTAATAAACACCCCTCTTTGTGTGTTACCGTGTGTCGATGTTTCTCATGGTTATGTGTGAGTACTCCTGTTCATTTGTGCAAATGATTTTCTTTCGGTATATGTGAGTTTTTGTATGAGCTTAGCTGAGTGTTCAAGTACCACTTGCATGTGTGGCTCTGTGCGAGTATGCGTGTTCATCTTTGCACTTGTGTGTCTGCATGTGAGACTCTGAATTTGTGTGTGCGTGTGATATTGTGTCTATGCTGATCAATGTGGTTTCAAAATAACTAATTAAGCTGCCTCTGTCATCATTTGTTTGTGATTCTGAAAATGGGAAAATAATGATATTAATGTTTATCTCTGTGCACTCACGTGCCTATGTGAGTTGACATGTGGGAGGACATTTTTCGGAATTTGTATCTGTGTTCATGTGTGTATGTCTGTACGCATTGTGCTGTATGAATGTATATGTATTCATGCCCATTTGTGTGTTACCGTGTGTCGATGTTTCTCATGGTTATGTGTGAGTACTCCTGTTCATTTGTGCAAATGATTTTCTTTCGGTATATGTGAGTTTTTGTATGAGCTTAGCTGAGTGTTCAAGTACCACTTGCATGTGTGGCTCTGTGCGAGTATGCGTGTGTGACATCTTATCTATATGCACATTTGAGTATGCACATAAATATGTGTCTTTAGGTGAGAGTCTGTATATGTGTCATTACGTGTGTATTTGCGATCATCTCTCTGTATCTGTTCTTATACCAGACTGCAATTTTCATTATTTTAATTTATTGTTCTAATTTTAATGCATTGCCCATAATTAGATTTGACCTTGGTGTTACAGGAAACATTTCCCATCGTCGTGCAGAGATAAGCGTTTTATGAGCAATTCTTCTGTTGCAGTGATAGAACTTCTGTCTCTGAGAGAAAAGGCGTGAGTTCAAATCCCCACTGCCCCAGAGATAACATTTCTGAATATGTTTATTAGAAAATGTCTACTTGTGTTCCGTATGTGAAACAAAATGATATCAGGTATTCGAATACCAGAATTGATCCCATGTGCTCCAGAAAACTGAGACAAAACTATGGAATTCAAACTGGGACGATGCAAACACCAGTTTTGGATTATGGGAATCAATGTTAATCATTTGTTAACAGAGCCAAGCGTGTCTAACATGCTTCAAAGGTATTGTTTTGCATGGAAATGTAAAATCTTTGGACAGTAAGCAAGAAGCTGACTGTTCCTGTTAGTAACTGGGTTACATTACAGAGGACATCTACCATGAAAACTCTGCACAGGGAGCAAGAGGACAGGCATTCATCGTTCCCCTCCCCTCTGCTCCACAACAACTTATCTGTTGATTCTCTTTGGTGTGAAAGTGAAGATACATTCTGTCAACTCATGCGCTGGCGCATGATCCCTGGCAGTTCCCCAGAAACAAAGGTTACATTCAAACTGTTCGGCACTATTTATGATTGGTATGTTCCAATCAAATTTAATTTTAAGGTGTCTTAAATTTACATTTCCAATTGGTGCAATTTGGCAGTTTAAAACTGACATGAATTTTGTAAGAATGTCCAATCGGGGGAATCAAAAACACCAAGTTCAAAACTCGTGCCCTACCCTTGACATAAAATGGACATTGTCAGATTTTGTCACAGAGGGATTTAGGATGGATAAGGTACTTGGTGGAATCCTGCAATGAGTGAGCTTTACTCTGTCTCTGACCCAGGGTGTATCTGATCAGGGAACATTAACTGCACAAGACACTTGTTACAGACCTGTTAATAATTCACTTTAACTGCACAGATGGAATGTAAGTCAGAGTGAGAAACAACTAATTCGGTATTTAACACACAGCTGGAGGAAAAAAACACTTCATTACTTCTGTTGAATTATTAAATGCAACTTTGAGATTTTTATTGACATGAATTAACTGTGTCCATCAGTGCAAGTGAAATGTTTACAAAACTCGGTTTACCGCTGGATTTATCGACTGTTCTGTTGATGATCTTCAATGGAATCGCTTCATGTCCCACCACACAGGAGTAAGAAGCACCGCTGGCCCACTCCTCCGCTGTAATGGATAACAGGCTGTAGATGAAGAAGGAGGTGTTGTCGCTCTCCGCCATCACCTCGGTGTCCTTGTAGTTACTGGGATTCACCGGCTTGTCATTGTTTGTCCACTTGACGAAGATCTCTCGGGGGGAGAAACCTCTCACTAAACAGGTGAGGGAGAGAAACCTCTGAGCGGAGATTTCTTCTGTTGGTGGCAGGAGGACCGACACTGATGGCTCCAGCGGATTAATCACTGCAGAATATTTGAGACAAATATAAATCAACCAAAAAAATCCTGAACCGATATCACAATTTCGCTAAATATTAAAATGCGCCATGTTTAATTTGGGATTTATTCACTTTCGTTTTTTTAAAGGAGCAGTATGGTACACATTCTGTTCAGTAAAAAAAAAGAAAGTTTAATGTGAAAGTTGTCTCCATGTTTCCAGCCCACAACGAGGACATTCTGTCCATTTGTCATTGCTGATGGTGACGTCACAACCCAGGCTTCTTCCCACCTTATCTGACTTAATCAGAATACAATATCCTTTGGTCCATCTTTTTCTTAAGCAGCTACTTAGCTATCCTGCCTTCAGATGCATCATTAATGCTCCTAACGGTGTTGGTTCATTTCCAATCAAAGCCTGTCATTGATGGAACTGGATCCGGATTACACATGGGATCCTTTGTGCTTTAATCTCACCGCTCACGTTTCTTCTTGTGGATGTAGTCTCTCAGCGGAGTCGGTAGATTCTGATGGTACACCACACATTCAAAAGTAACACCAGTCAACCAGGCTTCAGTAGAAATGTCTAATTTGCTGATCACGTTGTCGGGATTCTGTCCAGGCTGCTCAGCAATCTCTGATTTCAGAGGCTTCTTTTCTTGTTTCCAGGTCACGTTGACTCCAGAAGGAAGATTGGACACAACGCAGGTTAACGTCACCGTCGCCTCCAGTAAGACTTGTTCAACCGGCGGTGGGAGGATTTTAACGGTGTTAGGGTGGCACTCGGTATCTTCTATGAAACAAAAATCAAAGTCAATGAAAAATGCCCCTTTCTGATACAAACAGCCAATCTTCAGATTACTCCTTCACAGGGTGAAGACACCACCTCCAAAATGGCAACTCCAACTATTGCTGAAACGATGCTTACTATTGTTGATGTATTTTGATCTGTGAAACATTTGTGATTACCTATAACATACCCTGTGTAATTATTCCTAAAGACCACTGGCTTTGTAACAAGTGAAACCTGTGAAAAAAGTAAAACCATCGAAGATACCATCATGTAACCCCAGGAATTATCTTTCTTTCAGAGTTTGTCTCTCACTTAAGACCATCTATTGATACTTGTGACAAGAGTAATCTGAATAGAATGAGTTCATTGCCATGTTCATAACCCTTAGGTGCAAGTGCTGCTGGTCACACTGACTGCCAAATCACATCCCAAATTTTGGACAAATTATAATAAATGATAATTATTCGCTTTGCAGAGTTCTAAAGTGTTACAGGAGCGGTCAACAGCCATGGAAATTACGTTCATTATCTTTAACGTGATCAAAAATACTTTGCGTTATTGGTGTGATGTCATCCTCGAATTTATGTCATTGTTCCTCGTGGGCAGTGTTTGGAGTAGATCTGAAAACAAGACATTGAGTACAGCATTGGATATCGAGGAGGACACCCATCTCCTTCAGTCTTTCCCTCCATTCAGTTAGTTCATAACTGGTCTGTACTTACATTTTATTTACCAAGCTGCATTTTTTAATTTCTTCATGGAGCAGGGGAGAAAAAAAACAAACAAAAGAGTCTTAAATTAATCTATAAATGCGATGGAAATGTCACTAATTTTATAGACATCCACTACTCACTGTGTAAACATTGCCACCCTAAATCAGCCTGTCTCGAGTTCCTAGTTCATTCATCCCTATTGTAGCATTCTTACCAGACTTTATTCTCCTGCCTCATCCAGTAATTCCAGAGAGCATCTTAAAGAAGCTCAGTGAGATCACGTTTATCCCAGTTCATCAAATATGATACCCACTTGGTCTGTGGTCTGATCCCATAAATGAAGTTAAAGAGCTCAGTACCAGATAAAAACCGATGTCGTACAGTGTCCAAGGCCAACAGGTCATTCCTGAGCAGGGAATGAAGCATTGAACGCATTTTGATTTATTTTCAAGTAAGGGTCACTGCATATTTTAACCACGTCATTTTGAGACCACAACATCATAAGACAGAGGATCAGAAGAAGGCTGTTCGGCCAATCCAGAGATTAGATCAGAATGATGCTGGAAAAGCACAGCAGGTCAGGCAGCATCCGACGAGCAGGAAAATCGACATTTCGGGCTAAAGCCATTCTCCTGCCTTCTCCTCATACTAAACAAGAGCCGATCTATCTCTGGCTTGAATACACACAATGGCCTGGCATCCACAGCCCTCTGCAACAACAAGTTCCACAGACACATCATCCTCTGGCTGAAGAAATTCCTCCCCATCTCAGTTCTAAACGGTGCCCCTTTGACCCTGAGACTGTGCCCTTGGGTCCTAGTCTCGCCTACCAGTCAAAGCATCTATTCCACATTCACTCGACCTCAGTCTCTCAGTATTTTCTATGTTTCAATCAGATATCTCTCCAATATCCCCCCTCCACCCCAAACTTACCCTTGAAGCGGCTACCAGGCAAGGATTCAGCACTCTGAATGCCTCTCCCAGCATGGTCAGGCAACAAACTATTTAACAAAGCTCACTGTCTATATATCTATCTTCAACAGAGAGGAAACCTGCTTTTCTGACTTGCCAAAAGGTTGAATTATGAGCAATGCTAATGTAACACTCAAACTGAAATGAGACACGTGGCATGTTGGGAAACGAGAAGCTGTACCGTGCTGTTTACTCCGCCTGATGAATTAGTGTGTTTGATTCACATCAGAGTTCAGATTGATTTGTAGCTCTCTCAGTCTGTGTCTCTTACCCTGGAGTGCGGTGATGTTTTTACTTTGAATGTTCTCTCCATGAGTGACCTGGCAGGTATAGACTGCGCTGTTGTACCATTCACCATAAGGGACCATCAGCCGACTCGTCACCCAGAAGTTCCCGTCCGCCTCACACACGGGAGACGTGAAGAAGCCAGAATCCAAGGGTCGGCCATTTTTCAACCAACTCACGGAGATTGACTTCGGATGGAACTCGATGATTGAACAGACGACGGTTGCAAACTTGCTGCTTGCGATGTCTTCACTGGAGCTCACAGTCAGAAGAAGGGTTGGTGGGAGAGGACCTGTACCTTTAGGAAACACATCGCATACATTATCCGACGAATTTCATAACAAATACAATCAGTTCTCATATATCAAGGTTTCTTGTGGTTAATGGATGAAGAAGCTGGGATCCACACAGAAAGATCAGCAGGACAATGTGAAAGGCTAAACTTAGAGGACACAGCAAGGGAGCCAAGGAGGCAGAGAAACTATAGGCCGGTAACATCAGAAGGGAGATAGCAACATTGGATGGTATTCGTTTTAATGACAGAGTCTGATGAACAAGGCAGACGAATTATTGGCATAAATGAAGAAATGGTGCCGTTGCTATCACGGAGACATATTGAGAGCTGGGCAGGAGTGGCTGTTCAATATTCTAGGATTTAGTGCCTTCAGGCGAGACAGGGAAAGATGGAAAAGGATGGGGGCGGGGGTGTGCGGTACAGAATGTTGCTTCTGTCGCAATTCTGACAAGAGTATTTTAGGATGTAAAGAGAAATGAAATCATGGATACCTCCTCAAACAAAGGCAAATGGACAGTACTTCAAAACCAAAATACAGCAAACATAACTACTGGGAGAGCACGATAGACCTTACTGTTGGTCCAAAAGACCAAGTGAAAATACATGGGCAAATTTCAGAGACATGTAAATTAAATAGGGGAATGAAAAGAGGTTTTTAACTTCCTCAGCATAGGCTTGGATATTCACTTTGTCAAAAATTTAGAGAGAGCACAATTCTGAAAATGCCCCCAGGAGAATATTTGAACAAAGTATGTGTTTAATACAGAGAATTTTAATCCAGACCTTGCAAGAGAGAGGTGAACCTGAACTTAACATTAGGGAATGAAGTGGACCCAGTGGGTAAAACACCAATGGTGGAGCACTGTGCAGACAGTGATGGTAAATCAGTTGGATTTCAGATTGTACTGCAAAGGAATAGAAATTGGCCCAAAGTTCTGAAAAGGGGAAGGACAATTTTAGTAAGATCAGGTAATGACTTAACCAGAGTGGACTGGAAGCTGACACTTATTGGTAAATCTGAGTCAGAGCAGTGTGACACATTTAAGAAAGAGATAGGAAAATCACAGGGAGGGCATTTCCCAGGAAGCCACTGCGTGGGACCAAGAATGCAGCGGGCTCTGGACACCAAAGGGCATGGAGGGGGAGATAAAGAGAAACAGGGGAGGCTTCTGGTCTATACTGAAATCTCAAGTCAATAGAAATTAGTATGGAGTACAGAACGTGCAAGGGGGAGTTTGAAAGACAAAGGAATTAGAAGAGCAAAAGGGACCATGAAAAAATAATAGCAATCAAAATAAAGGAAAATATTTTTAAAAGTTACAGGCTCATTCATAATAAAATAATTATTCGGGAAACAGTAATGCCCATTAAGTGTTATTATTGGAGTGGAGCCGGAGGATTAGGTTGTGGTCAAAACGAATGTGTTGTGTTCACTAGTAAAACGGACAATGTGGGGACAGAAATCATGGAGGGGTGTTGTGATGTACTTTCAGAAATTAGGACACATGACGTGATGTTCTGTGTTGTCTTGCTGAATGAAAAGTGGTTATATTTCCAGGGCAGATGAAAAGTATACCAAGCGGTTGAGCGATGCAAAGGATGAAATAGTTGGGTCGCTGACAATAATTTAGAATTCCTGTCTGGCCACAGCAGTTGTGCCAAGTGAGTGTAGATCAGCCAACGTTGCACTGTTATGCAGAACGAAGGAAGGGATAAATAATGAAAACACAGATCTGTCAAGCTAGTCTCAGTGGTAAGGAAACTATTGAGAAGTGAAATTAGTCTTCATTTGGAAGATAAATCAACATTTTTAACACGGTTATATTGACAGGAAGTCCTGTGTAACAATTTGATAGTAGTTTTCATAGAGATAACTCGATGTCCAGATGATAGCAATAATCAGAGCCAATGGGATCCGAGTTAATTTGACAGATTGGATCTGGAACTGGCTGAGTGATGGGAGCAGGGGATAATAGTCATCGGGTGTCTGCATGACTGGAAATCTATGTCTCCTGGTGTTCTGTAGGGATTGATGTTGATTTCCGTGCTATTTCTCTTACATACCAATGATTGAGACTCAAATTTAGGAGGATTAACCGTGAATTCACAGATGAAATGAAAACTGTCATGTTGGTAAGTCATGAGCATAATGGCTTTAGATTGCAGGAGGATATAAAAGGGTTGGTTGTATATGAAGAGAAAAGTTGCAAATGGAAATTATTCTGAATAAATGTAAGGTGATGTAATTCGGCAGAAGAATCTGTGAGGTATTACGTTTTGAATGGTGGAACCCTGGAAAGGCCTGAGGATCTTTGGTGCATGTACCCACCGATCCCCTATAGTACTGTGTCGTCTGGATAAAGAGGCTAAGAAAGTGGGAGGATATTTGCTTTTATTAGCCTAGACATTGACAATGAAGAGTGGTGAGATGATACTGGAACTTAATAAAACACTGGTTAGGCCATACTGAAGCATTGTGTGCATGTTATCGAAGGAATGCGATTACACTGAAGGCAGTATTGATGAGATTTGCCAGGATCTTGCCTGGGTTGGAGGGTTTTAGTTATGAAACTAGTTTAGATGGACAGGGGTTTTCCTTGGAGCAGAGGAGAATTAGGGAAAAGATTATCATGATGTCTAGAATTATTTTAGGCAGAGACAGGGTAAACTGGATGAAACCTTTCCCCTTGTTGGAGAGATCAATGCCTCAGGGGCACAGGGTGAAGGTAAGGCCAGGAGCTTCCAAGTGGATCTCAGGGGAAAACAAAATCAAACAGAGGCTGGTGTTAGCCTGGAGCTCAGCACCTATAAGTCATGTAGAGACTGAGCCCCTCATAATAAGTATGAAGTATCCTTGCAAGGGCAAGTCACACAAGGCAATGGATCATGTGCTGGCACATGAGACTGGAATAGTTAGGTGGCTGTTATTGATAGGTGTGAATTGGATGGATCAAAGGGCCTTTTTCCTGTGCTGTATAAGGTGATTCTGTGAAAACGGTTATAAATAATGCCTTATTCATGTTAATCACAGCTGATCTGTTTTTCTCAGTTCCCACAACACGTACCTGGACATGGCATTACTTTGCTCTTGTGTGACCCGCTGTGTTGAACCTCACAGGAGATTTTGCTGGGGCAATCTACCGCTGACCCGGGCAGGGTTAACTGGCTGCTCAGGGTGTAGGTTCCCTTCTTGTTTCTCACAAGAAACAAGTACCCTTCTTGTGGGTAAGTCTTCAATCCAGTCGTGATTAGCTTCCCACCTTTCTTCCAGGTTACCTTGGTGACGTCAGGGGAATAGTCCATCGCCAAACAACCAAAGATCACAGAACCGGTGTTGTGCTCCTGACAGGAGGAGACCAGGCCATAAAGCGTGGGGGGAGACGGTGTCTCTACAACAGAATGACCAATTGAGCATGTTAGTTTCTGTTAATTTGACCTTATCAGTTACTCAAATGTATCCTCAGCTGTAACCGTTTGCCAGTATGAAGTCGCTGAAGTCGACAGCATAACTGGGATTTATTTTTGTTTCCTATCAGTTGCTGATCATGATCATTGGTTCCCTCTTTAGAAACATGCCCTCGACCTTGACCGTTACCATATAATTTAGGAAGAAGAACATCCTGATCCCACCCCAGTAACTGTTTGAAGATCTCACCAACTGACACTTTCACTGGATTGCTGTGAAGAGCAGAGACGTTTCACAAAATACAAACCAAGGAAATGCAGATTCATCGAAATTCTACAGTGTGTGCAAACAGGCCATTTGGCCCAACAAGTCCACACCCACCCTCTGAAAAGTAACGCATCGAGACCCATTCCCCTATCCTAATATGCTACAGTTAACCCTGACTAATGCACCTAACCTCCCAATCACTGAACACAACATTTGCAATTCCCCCAGCTTGCACATCTTTGGACTGTGGGAGGAAACGCACACAGACATGGGGAGAAAGTGCCAACTCCACACAGACAGTCACCAAAGGCTGGAATGGAACCCGAGTCCCTAGCACTGTGAGGCAGCAGCACTAACCACGGAACCAGCGTGCCGCCCCACTAGGTACCGTACTGCTGGAAATACCCAACAGCTGGCAGTACCCCTGGAGAGAAATCAGAGTGAATCACAGAACATAGAACATTACAGCGCAGTACAGGCCCTTCGGCCCTCGATGTTGCGCTGCCCTGTCAGACTAATCTGAAGCCCATCCCACCTACATTATCCCATGTACGTCCATATGTTTGTCCAATGACGACTTAAATGTACTTAAACTTGGCGAATCTACTACCGTTGCAGGCAAAGCATTCCACACCCTTATTACTCAATGAGTAAAGAAACGACCTCTGACATCTGTCTTATACCTATCTCCCCTCACTTTAAAGTTGTGTCCCCCCGTGTTTGCCGTCCCCATACTTGGAAATCAGGTCCAGTGAGCCTTTCTCACTCATCAATGCAAGGCAGAATGTTCACTCTGGGAGGAAGGTCACTGCAGCAGCAGCACAGGCAGGAGCTGAGCACTGGGACGGGGAGGATGGCTGTCAGGGCTGAACTCATGCCAATTGTCTGGAAGTTGAAACATCTCATTTACAATTATCTGAATTCTGGTGTCCTCTGAAAAATGGAGGACCATTAAGGTTCAGAGACTTTGGAGTGTTACAGCTGAGTATTTACGTAAATATGATTTGAGAAATGAACAAGTAATCTTTAACCTTAAAAGCTATCAAACTGACACGCAGTTCACCAGCAAACCTCATCTTTCAGACTAACCACTGCACTTACTCTGTCTAGACCTAAATTCCCACTCACATTAACAAACCCTACCCTGCTATACACCCATTCATGCCCGGAACACACAACCCCTATCACACGAAGCACATCCAAGGCAATCCATATTAGTAGTGTAGCTGAGCAGAGAGATCTCGGTGCCCATGTACACAGATCCCTAAAAGTTGTCAGTCAGTTTGATAGAGTTATTAAGAAGACATACTTTGTGTTGGCTTTCATCGATAGAGGGAATGAGTTTCAGAACCACGAGGTTAGGCTGCGGCTGTACAAAACTCTGGTGTGGCCGCACTTGGGAGTATTGTGTACTGTTCTGGTCACCATATTATAGAAAGAATGTGGAAGCTTTGGAAGAGTTCAGAGGTTTACCAGGATGTAGTTTGGTATGGCGGGAAGGTTTAATGAGGAAAGGATGAGGGTCTTGAAGTTGTTTTTATTTGAGAGAAGAAGGTTGAGAGGTGACTTAATTGAGACATAAAAGATAAACAGAGGGTGGACAGTGAAAGTCTTTTTCCTTGAATAGTGATGGCTAGCAGGAGAGGACATAGATGACAGATGTCAGAGGTTGTTTCTTTACTCAGAGAGTAGTTGGGCCATGGAACACACTGCCTGCAACAATAGGACACTCGCCAACTTTAAGGGCATTTAAAAGGTCATTGGATAAACATATGGATGAAAATGGAATCATGTAAGATAGATAGGCTTCAGATTGGTTCCACAGGCCAGCGCAACATCGAGGGCTGAAGAGCCTGTACTGCACCGTAATGTTCTATATTCTATATTCCAGATGGACATATGATCTCAATTCCTTTCACTCATTTACACTCCTGCCGCCCTGCACCTGGCCCATGGTGAATCTGGCCCTGACTGGACCTGGCACCATCATTTTCACAACCTCGGACAAAAGCCCACTACCCAAGACATGACCTCAGCCCTTGATCACTGACCTCTCACCTTACCCAAGTCAACCTGTGCACATTGCATCCCAGCTCCTTTCGCATCTGTCCTTTACCACCCACCATTTTGCCAGACTCCGAGCTTTGCATTTTGACAACACGTCCCCCTGTCACTTCATTACAGTGGCCTTCCACCCCCGAAACATCCTGGAACTCTGCCCACCTCTACACTAACCAGCCTGGCACCCTGCTCAACTCTACACTAACCAGCCCGGCATCCTGCTCACCTCTACACTAACCAGCCTGGCAGTCTGCCCACCTCTACACTAACCAGCCTGGCACACTGCCCACCTCTACATTAACCAGCCTGGCACACTGCCCACCTCTACACTAACCAGCCTGGCATCCTGCTCACCTCTACACTAACCAGCCTGGCACACTGCCCACCTCTACACTAACCAGCCTGGCATCCTGCCCACCTCTACACTAACCAGCCTGGCACACTGCCCACCTCTCCATAAACCAGCCTGGCAAAGACAGACCTCCTGCATTTCAGCTCAAACTACCCCTCACCTATCAAGCATAATTCGACCAAATTATCCTGTGACCATTACCATTTACCTTGATGCCACCTTGCCAGACAGAGTGCATGCAAGCTTACCCAGCAGCCAGCCAACACCTCACAGCCTACCAGCCCAAACTCTCCCACATGCCCAATCTAGCCCCTCACTTGCTCACCACCTTCCAACTTTGAGCCTACTCCACCATAAAGTCAGTGAGTCATAAAGTCGTACAGCACAGAAACAGTTCCTTTGGTCCAGCTCATCCATGCTGACCAGAGTTCCCAAATTAAACTAATTCCACTTGCCTGCCTTTGGCCCATATCCATCCAGACCTATCCAGTTCCTGGAGCTGTTCAAATGTCTTCTAAATGTTGGACCTATCTCTGCATTTACCACTTCCTCTGGCAGTTCATTCCAATGTTTTGGACAGTTACAACATGAAGCCCTAACTCCTGCACTCAGTGCTCTGACCAATGAAGGTACATGTGCCAAACACCTTCAACACACTAGATACTTGAGACAACGCTTTCAAGAATCTATGAGTCTGAACCCTCAGGGTCCTCAGTGTTCAACATCACTACCCAGTGCCCTACCATTAACTCTGTAAGTCGTGACCTGATTTGTCTTCTCAAAAGGCAACACGTCGTATTCATTTAAATTACACTCCATCTACCACTCCTCAGCCAATTGGCCCAGCTGATCAAGATCTCATTGTACGTTCAGATAACTTTCACTGCCAATTATACCACCAATATCGGCGTTACGTGCAAACTTACAAACCATGCCACATTCAATGTTTTCATGGCTTTCAACCAATATTGTACCCTGTTTGCCTTTCTCCCACATATCCATAGCAGTTTTTAAGGATTGAACGAATCTATCTCCTTATTGAAATCATTTAATGTTTAGTCCTCAATCAATTTCTGTGGTGGAGAATTCCAAAGGTTCACCATTCTTTTGCTGGAGTGTAAACAATCAGGTTCAATGTTGTCGGTGTGTTGGGAAGACTGGTGAGCAGTAAGATTAATGATGATCCCATGAATGGAATAGCCTTCTCGAGGGCCGAGGTGCCTTCTTCAGCTTCCAGTTTGCATGCTGACATGTCCCTTTGGCAGCATGTTCCAAAGCTGTGATCCTTGAGGATAAGGGCGCACATGCATGTAAATGCTTCACCTCAAAGCACTCCTTCAAATCAGACTTTAACTTGACTCTCAACTATTTCCCTGCCCGTTTCCTCTTCCTCAATCACAGCCATGGGACTCACTTCCTAACAGCGCTGTAAATGTGCTAATACCACACAAACTTCTGCAATTCAAATAGACTGATGATAACTGGTTTCTCAAGGCGATATAAAAAGTCTGACACTTCCACACCAGTCTAGAGATTCAAACAACCACTGGAAGAACTGAAAATTATTTGAGGTACTTGTGTGCCTATACAAGATGACGTAGTTTCCTTTTGTGTGATTTGACTGTGTTTTCACTGAATGAACAGAGCTATTTCTTAATCATACAATAGGAAGGAAGCTTCCCGCGTTTTTAGCAAGGCAATCACACGTTATATTTCTTTATTTCAGGGAAGTATAGTGTTAAATTAATGAAATATGATGATTGGGATGTTTCAATTGGAAATTGTCAGAGATTGAAAGTTTACTTTCATGAGCAATTAATTCCAGCCTCATTGTGTCACAGTACTCACAGGAATGTCTTTCAGAAATGGTGTCTCCCTTTGTTACGGGCAGTCGAATCAATAAATCTGGGATAGTTTTTGCTTGTTAATAAAAGGTGTTGAAGAGTTTTAGCCAAAGGGAGACCTGTGGATTTAGCTCACAGATGCTCCATGATCTAAGTAAGTGGTGGAACAGCTCGAGGGGCTGAGTGCCCTCCTCTTGCTCCGACCTTCCTATCATTGTGTCATTCATTAAGCTAGCACTGGCGGTGAACACTTTTTATTAAAATATTTCAACAAATTAATTGTTTCACACATGCTTTAGAAAAAACCTTCTGTTGATTATTTGGAACGGGATCATTGACATTCTCTATCTGAGTGATCAAAATAACTTCCACCCAAATACAGCAGCCACTGCGCTCTGGAGTGTGTTGTTACTTCATAATAGTTTCTTGTGAAACTACAGCTCGAGATCAGGGCGCTCCAATTCAATGATTCTCTGATATTTAATATCTCTGAACATTCGCAATTTGTTCAAATGCATCTTTTCTCTGAAGAACGTGTTTCATCGAACAGAACATTTTTCAATGAAACAACAAACTTTAAATGCTAGAAAACCAAAATAAAGACAGAAATTTCTGAAGAAACTCAGCAGGTCTAGCAGCTCCTGGGGAGAGAAGGCAAGGTTAACCTTTCGCATCCAGAGACCCCCGCCCCCCCTCTTCACCAAATTGTTTTCATGTTTTTGGCACAAGAGATCACACCTGTTGAGATAAACAGTGATTACGTTGGCTTGACTCCTGTTGGAAAAATAATTCTTAGCAGAGGTACTGGATGGTCTGAGATAGCAATTGAAGACCAATTGAAAAGCTATCACCATCTGCAGCAAGTGTTGGATTTAGCGGAACTCCCAGCGTACTGAACAATCAAATTCAGCTCCAGCACTGGTTTAATATAAAGTAAACCAGCCTAAGCCTAATCTCATCAAATATGCTTCGAAAATGATTCATTCTGGATTAGGTATAAATGATATTGTTAGAACAGCAAATCAAAAGCTGGGATTTCTTTGAGCACTTACTCCATTAACCCCATCTAGCGATGCTCAAAAGCTTGTGAACAAATATTGATCTGGAAAAAGCTGCTAACCACCAAATTTCTGTTTAATATCTAAGAGACACAAGTCAGGACTGCGATTGAATAGATTTCATTGGCCTCTGTGAGTGGAATTCCAACAAACACCCAGACATGTCAATCTGCTTTCTTGCACTGAAGTAACCTGATAAGAGATTGTGTTACATACCTCTCTAACAGGTTGTAAGTGAACACAGGCCACCTGGCACAGAATCAGGGACACTACTACAACATCACAACAGACCTGAACACAATGAGCTTGACACTATCACGGAGAGCACAGCCCACATGTTTTGACAATACATAAACCATGTTAGTTATTATCACCTTCCAACAACCAGGGATTGTTCCAGAATTTTTGTACAATGAAAGTAACATTTCAACATTTATCCAAGAATGCTTTGACAGCAGCTCCAAGTTGTTCAAACTCTATGGGAACTACAGAGGAATAAATCTAGGAATTGCATTGCCATCAATTCACTGTCACTGGATTCGAACCTAGAACTCCCTTCCTCTTTCCCCTGTGAATGTTGCTGCACCAGACGGTCGACTTAGTTTGGAAAAGATTAAAATGTTTTGAAGTGTAACATGGCCGTTGCCAGTGACATTAAAAGCTGATAATAGGTTTTCAAATAATAAGATGCAAAAAAAATCTGATTCTACATTGTGCCATTGAACATGTCCTGCATAAGTGAGGTACAAAGAAAATATGCAGCATATTTCCCTCTGCCTCGCTCAATCAAATATCTCTTGTTGCCAACAACCAATTTCAAAACTCTTGCTATCTGCCTTTTGTTCCTGAAACGTTCGTTCTGATTGGAACAACTTCGTCAGGGCTCTCAATTCTGGGGCACCTAATCGAATATTGTATTTCTGGCAGATAAAAGTGGTTTTGAAGCGCGAGATGAAATTGAACTGTCTGAGATTCAGTTCAATTATCCGAACTGGACAATTTACAAATGGTCAGGACCATTGACAAGTTAGTCAGACATAGCACTGAAACAAACTGCACAACAGACTTAATCCTAGAGGATACATTGCTCAACTCCTCACGTCAAATATATTCACTGTAATTGAACATTCATCAGAGGAACTAACCAGAGGATTAATGTGAACAAGTATGTGTTCACAATGAACATAAATAACCACTGAGTTAATAAACTTAATAAGTCATTGTATTTAACAAAATTATTGAGGTGGGAAATATCGCCAAAAAAAAGCACAGATCCTGAGGAAATGGATTATTCTCTAAATTATTTTTACATATTCTTAAAACGTTCCTTGAACTGTGGAGATTTTGCATGCGCTGCATAAAGTCAATACTGCATTCCAGTGTGGAAAGCATTTCTCTGGAACATATTAGGGCAAGGTAATTTTCTTGTTAACTGCTTTTAATGAACGAAAATGTTTAAAAAGGTATGAATTGAAAACATGCTTCTGTCTGGAGTTGCCCGCTTTAGCGGATGTCTAAGTAAATGTGGGCACTGCTGCCTCACAGATCCAGGTACCCAGGCTCGGTTCCAGCCTCGGGTGTCTGCCTATGTGGAGTTTCCACAATCTCCCCTGTGTCTGTGTGGGTTTCCTCCCACAATCCAAAGATGTGCATGTCAGGTGAACTGGTCATGCTGTATTGTCCATCGTGTTAGGTGCATTAGTCAGGGGTAAATATAGGGCAGGGGAATGGGTCTGGGTGGGTTACTCTTCAGAGCGTCGGTGTGGACTTGTTGGACCAAAAAGCCCGATACATACTGCAGGAAATCTAATCTAAATGATTGTCACACTTAACTAATGTGAGCAGATTCCTTCCGATCGCTACATTGCAACAAATCGGTCAAGTATATTAATTAAAATAAATATTACTCTCTTTTCAGTGTCTGAATAAACAATGTGCTCTGTTATCCTCTAGTTCATGTCTTCTGCAAATTTGTGAACTCTGCATCCGTCTGAACACATCGATGTAAAATGAATTCTCTGCGTTTGCAGCAAGCACTCCCATGGTTTTAAAAGTAGGGTTCCTACAGTATAGAAACAGGCCATTTGGCCCAACAATTCCACACTGACCCTCTGAACAGTAAGTAGCCCAGCCAGACCCATTCCCCCTAATGTATATTTACCCCTGACTAATGCACCCTAACCGACACATCCCTGAACACTGTGTGCAATTTAGCACAGCCAATCACCTGACCTGCACATCTTTTGGACTGTGGGAGGAAACCAGAGCGCCCGAAGGAAACCCACGCAGACACAGGGAGAATGTGCAAACTCCACACAGGCAGTCACCCGAGGGTGGAATCGAATTTGGGACCCTGGCACTGAGCCACCATGCTGCCCTGCGAGGTCATGAGTGGATTATTTTAATTCATTCGAAATTTGGCCTTGGTCACATAATTCACTATAGCAGTTGTTTCGAAAGAATGACTCCTCAGTTGATATTTTGTTGAAAAATGTAACTATTTATTTAAAATGCACAGATTGGGAACACCTAAAGCACTGTGCAGATTAAATAATTCAGTTAATGTTTTATTTTTATCCTGTAAATCCAGTTTAATCAGGGACATAACAATTAATTAACTCAAATTACGTGTGAAACTGATCAAAGCAGTGAAACTGACCTGTTCTTCATATAATTGAGCAGAATTTCCAAATGGTCTTTGCCAAAGATCTTTTCCAGCCAGAAAAATATGTATGTAGTGTACAGCGGAATTGAAAGGTGTTTCTTGATCAATTATAAGACAGTCATGGCATTTTTGCCGTAGAGCAAGAACTATTAGAATTTTGGAATTCTATTTATATTTCTCTATGACTTGTAAACTGTTTAAAGACAGACCTTGTGATTGAACTAGATAGTGGGGTTCTGAATTTGGATTGTAAAGCATGGATTAGATTAATCCTTAATTATTACTTTTAAGTAAAAATGGCGCCCAAAGGTATCTGTTTTCCCTTCATTTCTAAAACATTTGCGATTTGCCTTTCACTTAATAATAGGCTTTATGAAATTTCACATCGCATGCTGATCGCATTGAATGAGGAACCTGGAGCGGTTCACTGTCACCAACCGTGTTAACATTGCAAAAACAATGTAGAAACCAAAAACAGTTTCCCAAATATAACATATTTAATGTTACCCAAGCACAGTCCCTCCTCAACAGGTCAACGGTCACCAGATCACAACACGGTGTGTTTGCAGCAGAACTAGCTCTGCAAACATTTTCAACAGAACCAAGAACATGATGTAACCTCACAAAAAAAAACAAATTGAAGTCTAACAAACCTGCTCAGAATCCAACAAACTAATGATTAAATTGAATAGAAATAACAAGTCATAACAGCAGCCTTGTTTGTGAGGGGACTTAACACTTAAAGCTGTAACGTTTCTGGCAACAGTTCAATTTATTTCCAACCTGTACACCCTTCCTGATCATGACAATCTTGTGCAGCGCACAGTAGAGCGGTTGAAGGCATATATTGATTAATCACTTCATGGTCAAAACAAAATTACTGAATGGACAAATATTACCACATTATAATTTTAAGTTAGCTTAAATTACATAATATGATCAATTCTGCAGATTCAGATTTTAGTCCCAAATTTTATTTTGAATGAGGCTACTCAAAACAAAATTCAGTTAGTTTACAATTAGAACTGAGTTTTTTTTTTAAAAGTCAATGCATTAAAAACTCGTTTTTTTCATTTCTCACACTTCCGGGTTTCTGCCTTAAGTTATTTTTCAGACCGTTACAAATGGATGTAATGTTTTCAATCAAGCAGAGAAAAATGTGTCATATAAGTTTAACAAATGCAGAAAAACCAAAGAACTTCACAAATATTGGTAATGAAAAGTAATCCAGAGAGTCAATCTCCTCACCAGAAAGAAAACACCGATTACAGAAAGCATAAAAACGCTGATCAATTTCACAAACTGAATAAGATCCAATCAACTCAATTCAACAGAATCAAGGAAAATAAAATCAGAATCCAATCAACTCAAAACAACAGATTTGAATGAAACATAATCAGAATCCAAACAATTCAATTCAACAGAATCAAATTAAACAATTTCAAAAGCCAATCAACACAATTCAACAAAACCAAGTAAAAACAAAGTCAGAATCCAATCAACACAGTTCAAACCGAACCAACGAAAACAAAGCCAAAATCCAATCAACTCAATTCAACAGAATCAAGTAAAACAAACTCAGAATCTCATCAACAGAATGCAATATAGCACCGCAAGAAAATTTTATGACAGTTTCTAACCTGCTTGTCATCAACTAATTAACAAAATAAATGCGAAAATATAATCAGGGTAAGAACATATATTCAAGAAATTAATAATGATATTTTAGCATATTTTAATCATGTTCAGTAATGTCTCGAACATCTTTGAATTCTTAGCGTTTGTTGTTGATAATAAAACTCACAGTCAGGGTGTCACTGACATTAAACATTATTTATAGCTGACTGATTAAGAGACATTAGGTGTTTCAAGTAACCCAGCCACACAGAATGCCCATCTGATCAAAAAAAGAGATACACCGAGTAACTGACTCCATCATCCCCATTGTAACTACTTGCTGAGCCTTAACTGAAGTCTGTAATCAGTCTGAACAAAAATCAATCCGAACCAAACCAAACTCAGCACAGAATCTGAGTTTCATTTAATTCAGAAATTAGTCACATGAATAGAAAGTTTTTCAAAAAGTCACTAAGAAAGTTCAAGGGTCTTACCTGAAGTCACTGTCACCATGGTCCCTTGGCCCCAGTAATCAAGATAGTCACAGTGTTACATCCTCTGGACTGGGTCACACAATAACTAGCTCTGTATAAAACAAATCAAAAATCTACCATCATTTTAAATTTTCAGAACCACAGGCAAAATAAAGTCACGATAAATCTTCATCACATAATTGTTCCAGTGAATTCTGATCATTCTTGATAAATTTTAATACTGTTGAATACTTCACAGAGTAACACATGAGCTGATTCTCAAAATCAACTGGCGTATCGATAATTACCTAACACTTTTACAAATTAAATAGTGATACTGGCATTAAACCGCACAGAACTAATACTGCACTGCAAGTTAAGACGGTTTGTAGAAGTAATCACTGACCAGTTTCAAACAATGGAGGCTGAATAGGTTTTTGTATTGGTCATAATTGCAGTGTCACCCCAGTTATATCACTGTGAGACACGTTGTGTCAAATACTATGACAGACTGTAAACTGTAAAATGCAGAGAATTTCTTCACTTCCTAGAAAGCAGTGATTCAGACTCCTCTAAAAATGATTCAGTGTGTTATTTCAGCTTTTACGATTCATTGTATTTTGAAAGCTTGGAATACTTTTCCAGGTTTGGTCTGTATTTAACTTGAAAATCAACACGAAGAAGGTAGAAAAAATTATACATTTGTACAAACTAGCACTACTGGATTGCGTTTAAATTGCATCTCACATTATTTCTCGCTCCTGCCATGGTAGAAATCACCAATTTGAGATAAACACTTGTCAGTGGTTTTTGTATGAGGATGTCGCTGTGCACAACACTGTGACCCACTGTAGTATCACAATGATGTAGACCAGTACACTCATTCTCTGTTCTTTACTCGAGGTCTCAATTTTCATTTGAAAGAGCCATTTAGTACTGATCATGTTTAGAATTAATGCCATAGTTGACATAACAATTAGCAGTGATCTCCTGAGCTGTCAGATATATTAAAACTAACACTTTGTCCGAGCATTTAATTGATGGAAGTGTTAGCAGTACATATGACATGCCCAAAACATTGTCCCATTGTGTCACCAGTTTGCTAGTTTAAATGGTACATTTCCTCTTTGATAGTTTTGTAAGAGGCAGCCTGAGGTCTGCTTCAGATCGCAGTTGGTATAATTGCATTTAAAACTCGTACTGACCGTCAGTTTATGATGGAATTGACAAAATGTTCCCTCGAGCTGTTTTTGAACGGGTCCAGCCCTGGTTCCTCTCGCTGTGGTCTCCTGCACAGTAATAGATGGCGGTGTCTTCGATCTTCAGGTTCTCCATGTCCAACGCGAAAATGTTGTTTGAAGTGTCTTTGGACGCAGTAAATCGACCCTTAATCGCTGGTGCATAGTTATTGTTGGATGAACTATGGTAGTACAGCAGCCACTCCAGACCCTGTCCGGGAACCTGTCGGACCCAGTTCATGCCATAGCTGCTAAGATCGAACCCGCTGGTTTTACAGGTCAGTTTCAGGCTGCCTGCGGGACGGCCAGTCTCTGCCTCTGGCTGGATCAAAACAACCTCCGACTGGACACCTTTAAAAAGAAAACAAACAAACCATGAGCATTAATGTTGGTGAAATGATGGCTGAGTCTTTTACATTCCTGCCGTAGACTAACATTGAGACAGTCACAAAGAGAGACTTGAACAAAAAACACTCACATGATAAGAAAGTCAGTAACAAACTGAGAAAAAGTGTCGACACAATCATTCTGATAACTTGTGGGAAGCGGTTCTGCTAAGATCTTTCTAAACAGATCCGACCCAGGAGTGTTGAATAACGGTCCAGTGCCCAGGATTTATATGGCCATCGGAAGGGGCAGGCTTACAGCTTCCGCATGTTGGTTTCCTGCTGGAGGCTCAGACTGGATCCTGGTATCAGCTTGTACAGCCCGAACACATGGGGTCATGTCTTTACATGAGGTTCTGCTTAAACATGGACACATACACATCTTGGGATATTGGTTTTGCTGAATAGCTTCTTTGGAAGTAAATTTGAGTAGCTTCAGGTCTGTTTCACATGATAGTTGCATGTATTTTGTTTAAAAAAAAAACAAATTCAACTGGAAGTTAGCTCCCTTTATTTCTACATTCATTCACAAGCAGATAAAACTAAAATTAAAGTTCAAACATATAACTAGCTAATAAAACAGTTGAGCTTTTCTTCCCTGGATACTGCAAGTCTCTGTCGCACTAAAAAATAATATGTAATTCATACTAAACATTTCAAAATTCGATTTAGGCAACGGAATACAGAGCGTGTCCAAAGTGATTATATTTAGAATATTCAATTAGAAGTTAACTCCCTTTAATCCTACATTCCACCACAAGCAGATAAAGCTAAAAAGAACTTCAATAATATTATTAGCCAACAAAATGAATGACTTTATTTTTGCTGTCACTCAAAGTCTCTCTCACATTACAAAATAACATACCATTTCTAATCTGCGTTTCTAAATTCAGTTTCGGCAACCTAGTATGGAGCATGTCTAAAGTGATTATGTTCAGAATGTGAGTGTATGTCACTAAACAGTTTGGACCCGGAGATTAGAAGCACCTCCTTACATTGCAGAATGTCTCTCCTTGCATCTTTTTTTTTCAAATTGCTCCGACACTAAAATGCACAGTAAAGGAAAGCTGTGTGCCTGAGAAACAAAATGTGAGTCCGCAGTGTTACACAACACCGAGGTAAACTTTTGAAAGAGCATCTAATGAACTAGAACAAGACAGTCCATAAGTTTTTTTTTTTAAATCCTCAAAGTCTAAACCATTGCATGTAACAGTCTGGGTGCATCAGGAATGTTTGGTTAAGTTAGAGAGTATTACAGTAATAATTACCACGAATGTAGGTTACAAACAGTACATTTCTCTGCTCACTGATAGCTCTGACAGGGCAGTTAACTCATAAAAATCAGCAAAAATTCGCTGTTACACTACACCAGTGTTAACCATGTATAAAGGGCCCACTCAGTTTTAATGAGATACATGAATCAGAGAATGGTGTAACAAGTGATGTGAGTTTGAACCAATTCAAATTTGTTAATTTACTTTGAGATGATAATAAATGTTATTTCAATGTGGGATTTTGGATCCATTAACTTCATTTTCAGGAGCTTTAAAGATACTCAATAAACAGGCTGAACTAACCAGAACGTCACTGCATTCAATGTCCTGTTTTCTGATGGTCATACAGTGAATGCTGTATTCAGTGACTTTCCTTTTAAAGGGAGAAATACCAAGTGAAATGCGTCCATTGTGAGTTAATGGGAAAATATAGTTTGTTTTGGTAGGATTTTACTTTAGTTGATTCATTTTCCCTTTAATCGGCCAGATACAATAGTTGGCAGCAATTAAGCTGACTACAGAAAAGGTCCTTGAGTTCCCAGTTTCATTTACTGGAAGCAAGTGGAGTTTCTGCAGTGGATCAAAGGTATTTTGTCTCACGGTTGACCAGTTGGTGGAAAGCCAACTGCAAACTATAACCACCACCTCCGCAGAAACACACCTACTCAGCAGCAATGTTGGAGAAAAGTTTATTTTCAGTTGTGTAACTTGGAGAACTAGTCACTCCTCTCATTGAAGGAAATATTCGCAGAGTCTCAGACACAACCTTAACATCAACAGTTCATTCAAGGATCACTACAGCACTGTTTAGGATTGAGAAAAATTGATCAATAGTCACAGAGTCATGAAGTGATACAGCATGGTTACAGACCCTTCGGTCCACACAGTCCATGCCAGTCCTAAGCCCAAACTAAACTAATCCCACCTGTGTGTACTTGGCCCATATCCATCCAAACATTTGATATTCATTTACTGATCCAAATGTCTTCTAAAGGTTGTAAGTATCCACCGCCAGATCATCCCACACACAAACCATTCTCTGTGTCTCTGATAACCTTTTTAAAATTTTTCTCCTCTCATTGGAAAAACATGTTCCCTATTGTTGAAATCCCCCACCATTGGGAAAATACACCAATGTCTGGGTCAAAAATTGAAAACAATCCCAGCTCCAAACATTTACAAAATATCACTGTGGATCTTCCTCGAATCCAAAAAAGATTGTCCCCTTTGATCAATGATTTATAAAATTTACTCGCGTATCTACTGTGATAGACGTTTTCAAATAACTTCTTAGGTGCAAATTTTTTTCACATCAATCGGATTAAAGTAACATTTCGTGCGCTACCCCCACACACAAAAAAAAAACAAGTTTGTTGACACGAATTGCTCTGAGGAAGTCTACGATGGATTCTTTTATCAAACAAAATCATTTCCAATGTTGTGAGAGCTCGTCTATCTTCTGTGCAATGATCTGAATTTTAAGTTGTTTCTGACTGCAGATGAAATTGGCTGATCTGGGTAAAAGTACAGTTTGTGCCTTTCGCATTGTGAATGTATATTGCTGACTTTAGTTGAATAAAGAGATGTTGTTCCAGCATCGTCTGGCACCATTAATTAGACCATTAATTTCCACATCACTAACAGTAGGGTCAGGTGTAGTTTATTGATATGTGATATTTTTGAAACGAAAGCTTCGTATATTCCCAGTATGAATCATGTCAATTAGAGCCATTCACCTTTCCACTCATGGCTTTATAAACTTATATGAGGTCACCCCCCCCTTCCCCCCCCCCCCCCCAACTCTCACCCTCCAGTGAAACAAGTTCCAGTCTATCTGGATTTCCAACATGATTCTGTTCCCTCACATTCTGCTGTGAAAGATCCTCCTGCCACCCCAGATCCACAGACACTGTCCCTTGTTACTAGTTCAAAGAAATGAAAGGAACTTCTCCCACCATATTGGTCAATTTTAGTTGGCTTCAAACACTATCACAAATAAATGCTCATGTCATTGCTGATTTTTGGGAGAATTCCGTGTACACAGTATCTGCTGAAATACCTGTAGTACCATCCTGAATCTGGTTCGCAGATTCATCTGTTGCTCACAAACGCAACCAGACATCAGGGAATAGTGAACATCGCCCACTCCCACCCCTCCACCCTTCCCCTCTGTACTTTGCACTTTGTGAAATCCGTGTTGTCAATAATCAGTTAAAAGAAAGATTTTTCAAAACTTTCGAAATTCATGTTACTGATCTTGGCTGAATAAAGGTATGTTGCTGTCAGCATTTCTGGGGAACATGTCTGCATTTTTTTCATGTCAGTTTACAATGATGTTAAGTCAAGAACAGTCAAAATGTCCTGAGGAACAACGTTTAGAAATGGGCCTATTTGCTCCTCAGGGCTGGACCAACTGTTTGAATATTGATACAGTTCTGCCCCTACTTTTTCCCCATAAGCCAGGATTTACAGCATTGGAGATCATATCTATGTTGATAATGGATTAGACCCTACACAATGTTCCCGAATGTTTACAGTGCTATCACCTGCAGGGTTATGGACAACATGCTATAAATGGGGTGTTGCTGGAAGGCTCTATCTTGACGTGATACAGGTGCGATGGGCGAAGTGATCTCTCTCTGTCGTGAAAACATCCTACTACTCGAAATACATCTTTCCTACTTTGTCTCCAGGATGTTGCCTGGAATGGAGAATAGGTCGCACGAGGATAGGTTGAGAGTGCTAGGCCATTTCTCATTGGAAAGGCGAAGGAAGAGGGGTGACTTGATAGAGGTTTATAAGATGATCAGGGGAATAGATAGAGTAGACAGTCAGAGAGTTTTTTCCCCGAGTACAACAGAATGTTACAAGGGGACATAAATTTAAGGTGAAGGGTGGAAGGTATAGGGGGGATGTCAGGGGTATGTTCTTTACCCAGAGAGTGGTGGGGGCATGGAATGTGCTGCCTGTGGGAGTAGCAGAGTCAGAATCATTGGTGACCTTTAAGTGGCAATTGGATAGGTACATGGATAGGTGCTTAAGCTAGGACAAATGTTCGGCACAACATCGTGGGCAGTAGGGCCTGTTCTGTGCTGTATTGTTCTATGTTCTATGTCTCGTTCAGAGGCTCCACTTCACATGATTCATACCGGAAATATTCCAAGCATTCATTTCAATGAGATCAATACACCCCACCTGTTAGTCTGGCTAGTGATGTGGAAATTAATGGTCTAATTAATGGTGCCAGATGATGCCTGGGACAACATCACTTTATTCAACTAAAGTCAGAAATATACATTCACAATGTGAAAGGCACAAACTGTACTTTTACCCAGATCAGCCAGTTTCATCTGCAGTCAGACACAAAATTCAGATCATTGCACAGAAGATAGACGAGCCCTCACAACATTGGAAATGATTTTGTTTGATAAAACAGTCCATCATAGACTTGCTGAGAGCAACTCGTGAATATTGCTTGATTTCTTTTTGTGTGGGGTAACACATGAAATGTTACTGTATTCCGACTGATGTGAACCATTTGCACTTCAAGTTATTTGAAAACGTCCTTCACAACAGATATGTGAGTAAATTTTAGAAATCATTGATCAAAGGGACAATGTTTTTTTGGATTCCAGGAAGATCCATAGTGATATTTTGTAAATGTTTGGAGCTGTGATTGCTTTAAACTTTTAACTAAGACATTGGCATACAGTGCACAACTTCACAATTTGCTGTAACATGAAACTCGCAACCACTGTGAACCTGGAAGGTGATGGTTCAGAATTTAACAAGGACCTCGCAAGGTTCGTGGAATGGACCAACCAATGATTCATGAAATTTAACAAAGGTATTTCTGAAATGATTAATTTAGCTAGGAAGAATGTCGAGACACAAATTCACATCTCTGTTTGCATTTCAATATACTATAAATTACTTTTCTATTATATCCTAAAATACTTGTGTCTTTGTTCATATTTAATACACTCTATCTTGTCCCGGAGCTAACACAGTTTCTTTATTTATTTCACTCAAGACTGCATGCTGTATTTTTGCCTCAGTATTGACCAAACTCGGTTTGGTGCCAGCTTATACCACTTGAGCTGCTTTTTCAGGAAGTGAATCTCTCCACCTGTTTTGTCAAAATAATCTGTTCATGCTTAGATCAAAATAAATCCTGTTAATATCATCCCAAATTCAGGCTCGGTTATTTTGTATTTATTCATTGGAAATGAACAGAATATGACTGGCCTGTTCTTGGTGGAGTGGGAGAGGGAGTTAAAGTGGTCAGCCACGGGGCCGTGCGGTTGGTTGGCACGGGTGTCGCAGAGATGTTCTCTGAAATGATCCGCAAGTTAGTGTCCTGTCTCCCTGATGTAGAAGAGACCACAGCAGGTGCAACAGACACAGTGGATGACATTTGTGGAAGTATAGATAAATTTCTCCTGGATGTGGTAGGATCATTTGGGGACTTGTCGGAGGTGAGGGGGGAGGTGTGGGCGCAGGTTTTGCACTTCCTGTGATGGCAAGGGAAGGTGACAGGGGTGGGGAGTGGGCTGGTGGAGGGGCATGGACCTGACGAGGGAGTCGTGGAGGGAATGGTGTCTCCGGAATGCAGATAGGGGTAGGGAGGGAAATATACCCCGAGTGATGGGGTCTGTTTACAGGTGGTGGAAGCAGCGGAGGATGATATGATGTATGCGAGGTTGGTGCGGTGGAAGATGAGGGCCAGGAGGGCTCCCTGTTGCGATTGGAGGGAGGGAGTTCAAGGGCATCGTTGACCACATGGGAGGGGAAATTGCAGTCTTTGAAAAAGGAGGTTATCTGGGATGTTTTATGGTGGAACTGGTCCTCCTGGGAGCAGGTGCGGTGGAGGCAGAGGTATTGACAATAAGGGATGGCATTTTTACAGGAGGTTGGGTGGGAGGAGTGTAGCCCAGGTAGCTGTGGGAGTCAGTGGGCTTGCAGTAAATGTTTAGTCGGTCACTGGAGATAGAGGTGGAGAGGTGTAGGAAAGGGAGGGAGGTGTCCGAGATGGTCCCTGTGAAGTTTAGGTCAGGGTGGAATGCTTTAGTAAAGATGATGAACTGTTCAATCTCCTTGTGCTAGCATGAGGTGGCGTTGATACAGTCATCAATGTAGCAGTGGTAAAGATGGGAAATGGTACCAGTGTAGCTGTGGAAGATTGACTGTTCCACATATCTGACGAAGAGGCAGGCATAGCTGGGGTCCATACAGGTGTCCATGGCTACCCCTTTGGTTTGGAGGAAGTGGGAGGATTGAAAGGAAATGTAGTTGAGGTTGAGCATGTACTGCTTGGGTTGGCGTGACAGGAAGAAACGGAGGGCTTCGAGGCCTACATCATGGCGTTTGGATATGTACGGGGCCTGACATTCTGTTCTCTCTGGGGCTTAGCAATAGCTTGCAGTTATTGTGGAACTGCAAGTGCAATGGCTGGGAACTCGGAGAAACCAATGTTTAAGTCTTCTGCTTGAAGCAAATTTTGACCAGAATATTTAAACACCACAAAGCTCACTGTAGGAAATGCCAGGGCTGCAACTTTTAATAATATTTGAAACTTTGTTAAAAATAGGGATTTTTAGTCATAGTTTCTGAAATAATCAAGAAAAGAATTAACCGTTAGAACAAGCTCTTTCAAAGAGAGAGGATTTGCAAAGATTGAAACCAGACAGTGCTGTGCTTTATTTGAATTCAATGTCGGTCAGAGTTCGATACAGCCAAGGTGATCTCTCCATATATTGATTCTGTTAATCTGACACACCAACATACCTGTCAGTACAAAACGGTATTATTTGTTTAGTTGATCAAAATTTAGGAAACAGATCAAACAGAATGTATTCGACTGGGAAGGTGATGGATACAGAAGACAGAATCAAAAACTGGGAACATTAAATCTGAAAAGAGAGTAACAAGTAGTACAATATCAAAGACATGACAAGGTGCATGTCGATATGTCCCAGATGTTAGTGAATCGAATGAGCTTGTTAGATGGTCGAGAGACTCGTCCAATGATGTCCTGGAATCAGACCGTGAAACAGAGATCGAAAGGTCAATTTGCAAATGTCACTTCAATGTGATCACTTCATACTCTGTGTCCTGATATAGGCCCCATTGGCAGATGTTTCCGCCAGATTGCATCCCCTGGGTTTATTTTCTGATCAGAAGTGAGATGTGTGGCTTGCTGCTGGCACATAGAAACAGGAAGTTGTGTGCCAGCTGAGAATGATACATCAGGCGTTACTTTCCGTATTATCAGCACAAAGTCTTCCTGCCTCTGAGGGGGAACACACACTGACAGTGTCAAGAACAAACGGACAGATTGCTGTTGGTTTCAACACTGTATTCAAGTCCATTCCCATTTCCCAGAATGAAACAGAAGAGACACAAGATTATTTCAGCTAGAGTAAATTATCTGTCAGAGAGATAAGAAGAGTTGTCTTCGGGTGAAAGGAGCTAAGTGACAATGTGTAGTTTCACTCATGAACCTATGTTTAAAAGTAGAAAGCTTGAGGGAAGTTAATAAATAAATCTAAGAGACAGCATTCATTAAAAGTTGGAATTGTAAGGTTTAAGCAATAAAATTCAGCATGGCTTTGGTGGAAGTGATATCATATCGGAAGTGGTTGATTCTGTTTTCCGGAGAGGCAATGAGATGTAACATCGGGTGTAAAAAGTGGATGTAATGCTTCTTGACTTCAATCAGGTTTTTGACCAGATCTTGCATCTTTAATATGGTAAGGGTTCATGGGATCTGGTGCAGGGGGGGGGGGGGGGGGGGCGGAGAGAGGGGGGCAGGGGTTACTGCAAATGCGATGGAGCCTGACAAAATTCTGGCAATAATACTGATAACTTGTGCTAGCCAAGCAATCCCGGTACAGCTAAAACACTGGCATGGACAATGTGGAAAATAGGCCAGGCACGTCCTGTGCACAGAAAATAGGTCAAACCACCCTGGCGAATTACTGCCCCATCAGTCCATGCTCAATCATGAGTTAGATGTAGGGAGGTGCTATCAAGCAGCACTAGCTCAGCAATAACCTGTGTAAATGTGGGTTACGCAAGGCCTACTCAGCTCATTCTGGATCAGTGGTGCTGGAAGAGCACAGCAATTCAGGCAGCACCCGAGGACAGGCAAAATCGACGTTTCGGGCAAAAGCCCTTCATCAGGAATAAAGGCAGAGAGCCTGAAGCGTGGAGAGATAAGCTAGAGGAGGGTGGGGGTGGGGATAGAGTACAAAAGGTCAGTGAGGAAGGAGATGAAGGTGATAGGTCAGGGAGGAGAGGGTGGAGTGGATAGGTGGAAAAGGAGCTGGGCAGGTCGGACAAGTCCGGACAAGTCAGGGGATCGAGTTGCTGGAGGTTAGAAACTAGGATGAGGTGGGGGAAGGGGAAATGAGGAAACTGTTGAAATCCACATTGATGCCCTGGGGTTGAAGTGTTCCGAGGCGGAAGATAAGGCGTTCTTCCTCCAGGCGTCTGGTGGTGAGGGAGCGGCGGTGGAGGAGGCCCAGCACCTCCATATCCTTGGCAGAGTGGGAGGGGGAGTTGAAATGTTGAGTCACGGGGCGATTTGGTTGATTGGTCCGGGTGTCTCGGAGATGTTCCCTAAAGCGCTCTGCTAGGAGGCACCCAGTCTCCCCAATGTAGAGGAGACCGCATCGGGAGCAACGGATACAATAGATGTTTTAATGGATGTGCAGGTAAAACTTTGATGGATGTGGAAGGCTCCTTTAGGGCCTTGGATGGAGGTGAGGGAGGAGGTGTGGGCACAGGTTTTACAGTTCCTGCGGTGGCAGGGGAAAGTGCCAGGATGGGAGGGTGGGTCGTAGGGGGGCGTGGACCTGACCAGGTAGTCATGGAGGGAACGGTCTTTGCGGAAGGCGGAGAGGGGTGGGGAGGGAAATATATTCCTGGTGGTGGGGTCTGTTTGAAGGTGGCGGAAATGTCGGCGGATGATTTGGTTTATGCGAAGGTTGGTAGGGTGGAAGGTGAGCACCAGGGGCGTTCTGTCCTTGTTGCGGTTGGAGGGGTTGGGTCTGAGGGCGGAGGTGCGGGATGTGGATGAGATGCGTTGGAGGGCATCTTTAACCACGTGGGAAGGGAAATTGCGGTCTCTAAAGAAGGAGGCCATCTGGTGTGTTCCTTTGGTGGAACTGCTCCTCCTGGGTGCAGATATGGCGGAGGAGGAGGAATTGGGAATACGGGATGGCATTTTTGCAAGAGGTAGGGTGGGAAGAGGTGTAATCCAGGTAGCTGTGGGAGTCGGTGGGTTTGTAGAAAATGTCAGTGTCAAGTCGGTCGTCACTGATGGAGATGGAGAGGTCCAGGAAGGGGAGGGAGGTGTCAGAGATGGTCCAGGTAAATTTAAGGTCAGGGTGGAATGTGTTGGTGAAGTTGATGAATTGCTCAACCTCCTCGCGGGAGCACGAGGTGGCGCCAATGCAGTCATCAATGTAGCGGAGGAAGAGGTGGGGAGTGGTGCCGGTGTACTTACGGAAGATCAACTGCTCTACGTAGCCAACAAAGAGACAGGCATAGCTGGGGCTCATGTCTGAATTACAGACTTGATTTAAACATGGACAAAGAACTGAATTCCAGAAATGAGGGGAGAGTGACAGCCCTTCACATTAAGGTCACATTTGACAGAGGGTGATATTATGGAGCCTGCAAAACTGGGTTCAATGGGTATCAGGTGACAACCTTCCTGCTGCCTGCAGTCATACCTCACACATTGAAAGATAGCTTTGCTTGTTAGAGGGCAGTCGTCTCAGCCAAAGCAAATCTCTGTTAGAGTTCCTGAAGAAAGTGTCCTTAGCACAATCATGTTCAGCTGCTTCAGCAATGACCTTTCCTCCATCAGAAGGTCAGAAGTGAAATCTGCATTCATCTCGCACTTTTTTGTGACTCCTCAGTCCACATTCAAAAACAACAAAATTTGGACAATTTCGAGACTTGAGCTGACAAGTGGCACATAGCATTCACACCACAAAGCTGCGAGACAATGACCATTGACAATAAGAGACAACCTAACCAAAACCTCTTGACATTCAATAGTGTTACCATCACTGAATCCCTCACCATCGACTCCCTGGGTTTTATTGTTCATTAGAAATTGAGCTGGACACTCCATATAAATACAATGGTTGTACGAGCAGGCCGGAGGCTAGGAATACTGCAGCGAGTAACCCACCCTCCTGACTCGCAAAGCCAATTGACTGTCTAAGAGACAGAGGTCAGGAGGCTAATAGCACAGCTCACCCCTTGACTGGATAGGAACAGCTTTAACTGCACTCAAGAAGCTTGGCATTGTCCAGGACAAAGCATCCCACTTGATCAGTAGCACATCCACAAGCGTCCATTGCCTCCAAATCTGATTCTTAGTACCTGCCATATGCACTATCTAAAATACTACACTGCAGAAACTTAGCCACTTCCTGAGACAGTACCTTCCCACTACCACTTGCATCTCGAAGGACAGGAGCAGCAGATACATGGGAACAGCACCACTGTAAGCTCCTCTCTAAAACACTCGGCATCCTGACATGGAAATATGTCACCGATCCTTTACTGTAATTGGGTCAAAATCTGGAATTCCCTTCCTCAGGCCATTTTGAACATGTTATTTCAGAAAGGCAGCTTACTGCCATCTGCTGAAGGACAACTACGGACAAGTAAAAGCAACCACCATGTTCCAGGAGTCAATAAAAAAATCATTGAAGCTAACATGACAGTTTGATAAAGTGGTTGAGGAGGCATTATGAGTATGTAATAAGCAATCAAAAGGTTTGAAGTAAAGTTCCAGAATCAGTCCCTACCATGGTAGCTTCAATGAATAAAAGAGTATGAAATGAAAATGCTGGAATAATGAACGATAATCACAGACCTACCAAAGGTTTGAAGCATGTTACATGGTTCAGTATTGTCCTTCAGAGGAGGTCGTCTGACCTTCCTACCTGGCCTGCACTACCCGTTCAACAATAAGGTGATGGTCCTTTCCTGTGCCGAACCTCACTAAGAAACCCATCAGGAGAAAGTGAGGACTGCAGGTGCTGGAGATCAGAGTTGAGAGTGTAGTGCTGGAAAAGCACAGCAGATCAGACAGCATCCGAGGAGCAGGCCTTCAAAAAGGTAGCTGATGAGCACCTTCTTGGGATATGTGACTAACTTTTTCATAAGTCAGTGAAGAATTCAAAAAATGCAAATTATGGTGAGTCAGGCTCTTCAGACAGAGTCCGGGACACAGTTTAGATTGATGATTGGATGCAAAGTCTCCTGTGATGTTGCTGTGAACAGCAGGAGAGTTCTTGCCAGTATTGCACTCCAATATTTGTTCATGAGGTAAAGTGTCAGATTGATTGCATTTCTGTTTGTGACCGCTTTCTGTGCATTCCCAATATTAGGATCACAGCGGAGACACCATGACACCAGTATTCCCAAACTCCAGTTTGATGCTGAATGGACAGCGTTTGGAATACCATTGTTTGCCCAGAGTGAAATTTGAATTCTAAGAAAGCCTGGAATGGGAAAGAAAGCCAAATGGTGACCATGTCACCCGAGTCAATGGAAAAAATACAAAAACAGCTGGTTCACGAATGACAAGGCATCTGTCACCTTTCCATGGTCTGGCCGACATGAGATTCCAGACCCACTGTGTTCTGAAGTGGCTTTAGCAAGCTATTGAATGGGCAGTTGGGGATAGGGACTCATTCCTGACCCTTACCAGAAAGTAAAACGTGTTACAAAACCTCACAACAACTGTATCAATTAAATGTAATTGTTACGCAGTTCCTGATGTCATTTCAAGTATTTCATGTGAATATTCTAAAATGCACTTTGAGAGATGTTGCACCGTCTAAACGGACTACAATATAAATTAGTGGGACATTCAGAGTAGGAGAAAGTGAGGACTGCAGATGCTGGAGATCAGAGCTGAAAATGTGTTGCTGGAAAAGCGCAGCATGTCAGGCAGCATCCAAGGAGCAGGAGAATCGACATTTCAGGCATAAGCAACACATTTTCAGCAGCGACATTCAGAGTAGATCCAGTTCAACATTGAAGTTTAATTGCAGAATTTTCAGCACTGAATATTTAACCTAAATAAAAGTTTTAAGTTGTGTTTATCATTCAGAAATAAATAAAATCTGTTGCAATTCGTCTTCATAAATTGGTATTCACTTCTGAAAATGGTCACTATTCTTAAAATAAACTTGTTTCGATTTGAATCTTACCAACCAATCACTTCTTTCATCTGGCTTTGCTGTCCCCATCACTTCATTGAAACCAATTAAGCATTTATGTAAATAAACACAGAAATAGAATTCTCAGAATAAATTGCAGAACAACAAAACCGCAATTTATATTTCCCCACAAGCACAGCACACGAATTGTGGAAAAAATGCAAATAACTCAATGGATTCCAATACTAATTGATGTTAGGACGTTTTAATACATAATTTGTATAATTGTTGAATGAAAGAGGTATCAATTGTCATGTTTAGTCAAAAAAAAACGATAATTAAGTGATACATTGGCACAGCTAATATTTCTGTCTCTCTTTTTCTCTCTTCCCCTCCTGCCTCCCCCCATTTTCTTTTATATCTGATGCCTTGTTTTGCCTCTCCACAATCGGACAACGTTTTCCTTAATAACATGAAGCCAACACCTCACCAACATATGCTCTCAGCCAAATTCATCCATTTCTTTCGAGAGATTTGAGTCAGTACAACCAGATTTTCTCAAAAATCTGTCTGAGTATTGAGTGATCTGGAAATGCTTGATCGGAAAGACTTTACTGTGATAGTGTTTTCATTGTAACTCAGCAGTATTATTCTTGGCTGAGGAATGTTTAATGGTTCAGTGCAATGCATATTTAGTCGAGAATTAACTTTTACTGCACATCTCATGGAATGTTTAATATTGTAGAGGGTGATTTATTCTGTGTCGACTCTGTGTTGTACCTGCTCTGGGAGGGTTTTTTTTAGGGAATCCTGGATGCGGATCTATACTGTGTCTAAACCAAAATGTATTTGACATGTTTGCATTGGACAGCACAATATAGAGGGAGATTTACCCAGCACATTACATGAGCTGTACAATCACAGAAAACATTTGATGTAGCCGTGTAAAGGGGCTTGAACTCCTACCCACTGTCATTCTGATTTTGAAATGCTTGATACCAGAATAAAAAGGGAACAACACGATGCATCGAAACTTTGTTATACAAGTAGATTATCATCTACAGGCACAGACATACATACACACATAAGCACATCATCTATGAACAACCCTTGCAGTATTTCATGGATAAGTGCAGAGAGACCTTTAATATGCAATGTGTGTATTCCATGCAATGCATACCGTCAATGCGTTTGATATGGTAGTTTAAATGTAGTTTTGATCTGTCTTTAACCTTTTCTGTGATAGCTGTGGTTGTGTTTGACAAATATTCAACAGAACTGGAGGCCTATAAATGCAGTCACTGCATTAGAGGCAGAATGCAATGCCATCAAACAGGGAGAAAGGCGATCCCTGTCTTTTTTCATGATGAGGAAGCATTGAAGCAGCCGGGCTTCAAACATGAAATGGAGGTTAATGTAAATGAGGCCGAGATAATTCTGAAAAGACTAACTTAGAGCAAAGATGAATGATAGGGAACCAGAAGCAGCCAGTTCAGCCAATGGGGTTTGGTCTTCCAAACAATGACACCATGGCTGAACTGATAACCCTCACCTCCACTTTCCAGCGTTTTAACTGTCAGCATTGATTCAATTACCAATCCAAATCTGTCCATTTCAGCCTTCAAAATACTGAATGACCCAACCTCGACAGTTTTCTGTGGTAAAGAATTCCACAAATTCTCTACATTCTGGGAGACAAAATTCTCTTCTGCCCGAAATTTGTGACCTCTAATTCAGAGATTCTACTCCCTGGTCCGAAACTCTCCCACAAGGGGAAACAACATTTCTGCATTTACACCATCAAGTTTCCTGAAAATAATAGATGTTTCAGAATGTCAGTACTGAATCTTCTATGTTCTAATGAGTATAGGCCCAAACGACTCAATCTCTACTCTCAAGACAGTCCCTCCATCTTTAGGATCAGTCGACTAAACCTCGTGTGGATTGTCTCTCTGTCCAGTGTACCTTTTCTTTGTGATATGAATCCCAAGAACAGGTCACAGTATTCCAGCTGTGGTAAGAATACAGCTTCTTTTCAGTTTTAACAAACATTATAGTCATACAGATATCCAGCACAGAAACAGACCCTTCGGTCCAACTGCACTGACCAGATATCCCAATCTGACTGAGTACCATTTGCCAAACATTTGGCCAATTTTCCTCTAAATGTTACCTGTTCATAAACCCATCCAGGTGCCTTTTAAATGCAGTAATTGAACCCGCCTCCACCACTACCACTGGCAGCTTTTCCCACACATACATGTGAAAAGGTTACCCCTCAGGTTCTTTTCAAACGTATCTCCTCTCACGTTAAACCGCTGTCCTCTCGTTTTGGACTCTCCCGCTCGAGGAAAAAGGCCTTGGCAATTCACCATATCAATGCCCCGCATGATTTTATAAGTCTTGTTCAGGCCACTCCTTAGCCTCCGTTTCTCTCACTGCAGGGAAAAGAGAAGCCCCAGCCTATTCAGCCTCAGCTTATACCTTAAACACTCCAGTTCCAGCATCATTCTTGGAAATCTTTTCTACACCCTCTCAAGTTTCACAAAATCCTTCATAGAAACGGTCAGCCAGATTTGTCTATAATAATTCTAAATGTGGCCTCACAAATGTTCTGTACAGCTGAGACATGACATCTCGACTCCTACACTTAACATTTTGACCAATGAATGAAATCATGCCAAACACCTTTTTCCCCACCCTGGGAAATACCTAAGTTCTGGGAAATACCTAATCAGGTCTCCAGGATTTATTTCCATTTTTCTACTTTAAGACCTCCGACACCTCCTTTTCTGTAAAATAAACTCATTTTAAGATCATATTATTTATTTCCCAAGTTTCTTAGCTTCCATGCTCCTGTCTACTGTAAATATTGATGCAAAATATTTCCTTAGTGTCTCTGCCATCTCCTGTGGTGACATGCAGGAAAGCCATGTTGATCTTTAAGGCCTGTATTCTCTCCTTAGTTATTCTTTTAACCTTAAAATAATTTTAGAATCATTTCGGATTCTCCTTAATTCTATTTGCCAAAGCAATTTTCTGTCCCATTTTTTCCCTGATGATTTCCTGTTTAAGTATACTCCTACTGCCCTTATACCCTTCTCAGGATCACTCAATCCCAGCTGTCTATATCTGATGAATGCTCCCTTCTTTTTCTGGACAGGAGTTGCAATTTCCCTCATCATTGAGCTTTTCCCACGCCTTGCCCTTCACACAAACAGAAAAATACCATCACTGAACTCTCATTGTCTCATTCTTAAAGGCCTCCCACTTGTCAGCCATCCCTTTACCTGTGAATAACCTCCCCCAACCAACTTCTCAAAGTCTAATACCATCGAAACTGGCCACACTCTAATTTGAAACTTTCATTTTTAAATCAATGTTATCCTTTCTCATCATTATTATTAAACCAATAGAATTATGATCACTTTCCCTGAAGCCTGCCCCTATGGACACCTCAGTCACTTGCCCTGCCTTGGTTCCCAACAGAAGGTCAAGTATTGCGAACTGTCTCGTAGGTGCACCCACATATTGAATAACAACGTTTTCTTGTACACACTTAACCAATTTCTCCACATTCCAAGATCTTAACACTACCTCAAACTCTGTTTGGAAAGTTAAAATTCCCTACCATTATTCTTTTTTCTTACAAATAGCATAATCGCTTCAAAATTTCCCACTGACAATTAGGAGGCCCATTTTACAATCCCAGCAAGGTCATCACCTCTTTCTTATTTTTAAGTTTCATCCATATAACTTCACTGGGCAGTCTCCAAGAAATATCCTCTCTACATCCAGCTGTAATGTTCTTTCTAACCAAAAACACCACTTCATCTCCTGTCTTGCTCCTCTGTCTATATATTCTATAGCATCTATCTCCTGGAACATTAAGCTGCCAGTCCTGCTCACCCTTGAGCCACATTTCTGTAATGGTAATGATATCCTTGTCCCACATTCCCATCTATTCCCCATGTCCATCTGTCTCACATGTGAGGCCTCTTGCATCGAAGTAAATGCAGTTTCGCAGTCTTACCTCGCTCTTGCCAAACTGTTGTCTGCCTTGACCCCTCACCGCATCTCACCTCAAACATTTCTCTTTTCTCACTATCTTGTTGGTTCCCACCATCCCCCTTACTAGTTTAAAACTTTCAGCACACCGCTAGCAAATTTCCCCACAAGAATATCGGTCCCCTTCCAATTCCGGTCCCTCTTATACAGGTCATTTCTATCCCTGAAGAGATCCCAGTTATTGAAAAATGGGAATCCTAACCCCTGCAGCAGCTCCTCAGCCACACATTAGCTGCTCTATCTGACTGTTCCTAATGTCAATATTCCATTAGTTTTTAAACAAACCCCAACATGACATTTGCCATCCTTATTGACAGTTGAAATTAAAAGCTAACTTTTTGTGGTTCGGAGATGCTGACTCCCTGTAGATTTCTGAATTCAATCTCTATCTTGCCCGTTAAAATGCATAACTTCACTGTTTATGTCTGTTCTCATTTATTTCATCCACATTACATTATTATGCAAAGCTCCTTGTTCACTCTCTTGTCCTATCTGTATCCCTCCGCAAACTTCTTTTTGTGTCATACTCACCACTTGTCTCTGCTCCAATTTTTGAGTCATTCGCAAACTTGCCTACAATATACTCACTTTCCTCATCTCAGTCATCAAAATACTTTGTAAATTTTGTTTGTCCCCAGAACAGATTTATGTGGTACTCCACAGATTGACATCCTGTACAATAAAACTCTTAATCAAACTTTTCTGATTGGGATTTCAAAGATCCTCTCTCCATGTTAATCCAGTACCTCCAAAGCCAAGGCTCCTTTCTTATTCAGTAATCTTATGCATGGGTGCTATCAAACACCTTCAGAAAATCAAAACATATTACAATCACGGTTTCCTCCATTTTCTCCAAGAATTCCGATACTTTTATCTGGCAAGACTTCCATTTTATAAAGCCATTCTCAGTTTTCTGCTGTAACATCCTTTTTTAAACACTCGACCATTTTTTTCAATAAATGATGTTAAACTAAGTAGCCTCAGTCAATCTTTTGTGTGCCTTAACGTTTTGTGAGTGAAGGTGTTGGGTGAAGGGTCTACTATCAGCCCTCACTTCCAACTGCTGGAGAAGCACTGTCATCTACTGTGAAAATCTCAACAAAATGTATCTATGTTCATTTACTGAGAAAGCAATTCCACAAATGTTCTAGCTCATCACCTTCTGCTGGCGCTCCCAGATTTTATGAAGCAATTCATTGAAAGTCGACAAGGCTAATTAGCATCAAACCAAGATCAATATTTGAGCAGAAATATCTCAATTCCTGGTCACGTATTTTTGCTCATCTCTTTTTAGGACATTAGCTTCGACAATGTGGAGTCTGTGTGGGTGGAGCTATGAAATACCAAAGGACAAAAACATTAGTGGGTGTCATACAGAGACCCATAGACTGCAGTGGTCATGTTGGAATAGTATGAAACAGGAAATTCGATTATGCCCTCCACCGCATCTCCTCCACTTCCCGCTACTCCGCCCTTGAGCCCCGCCCCTCCAATCACCACCAGGACAGAACCCCACTGGCCCTCACCTACCAACCTCCATATACATCGTATCATCCGTCGTCATTTCCGCCACCTCCAAACGGACCGCACCACCAGCGATATATTTCCCTCCTCTCCCCTATCAGCGTTCCGAAAAGACCACTCCCTCCGTGACTCCCTTGTCAGGTCACTCCCCCCACCAACCCAACCTCCACTCCAGGCACCTTGCCCTGCAACCGCAAGAAATGCTAAACTTGCGCCCACACCTCCTCTCTTACTTCCCTCCAAGGCCCCAAGGGATCCTTCCATATCTGCCACAAATTCACCTGCACCTCCACACACATCATCTATTGTATCCGCTGCACCCGATGTGGCCTCCTCTATATTGGGGAGACAGGCCGCCTACTTGTGGAACGTTTCAGAGAACACATCTGGGACACCCGGACCAACCAACCCAACCACCCCATGGCTCAACAGTTCAACTCCCCCTCCCACTCCACCAAGGACATGCAGGTCCTTGGACTCCTCCATCGCCAGACCATAGCAACATGACGGCTGGAGGAAGAACGCCTCATCTTCCGCCTAGGAACCCTCCAAGCACAAGGGATGAACTCAGATTTCGCCAGTTTCCTCATTTCCCCTCCCCCCACCTTGTCTCAGTCCCAACCCTCGAAATCAGCACCGCCTTCCTAACCTGCAATCTTCTTCCTGACCTCTTCGCCCCCACCCCCACTCCGGCCTATCACCCTCACCTTGACCTCCTTCCACCTATCGCACTTCCAACGACCCTCCCCAAGTCCCTCCTCCCTACCTTTTATCTTAGTGTGCTGGACACACTTTCCTCATTCCTGAAGAAGGGCTTATGCCCGAAACGTCGATTCTCCTGCTCCTTGGATGTTGCCTGACCTGCTGCGCTTTTCCAGCAACACATTTTCAGCTCTGACCTCCAGCATCTGCAGTCCTCACTTTCTCCTTAAACAGGAAATTAGCCAAGCTAATGATATGGAGACATCTGTGATCATGGGTGATTTTAATCTGCATCCAGATTGAACAAATCAAATTAGCCACAATGTCTACGAGGGGGAATTCCTGGCCTACATATGGGAGGGTTTTCTTAACCAACATGTGGATGAACCCACTAGAGAGGAGGCCATCTGAGACTGGGTACTGTGTAATGAGAAGGGAATCATTGCCAATCTAGCTGCGTGTGACTCCTTGGGGAAGAGCGACAATGACATGATACAGCTTTTTTATCAGGATGGAGAGTGAGCCAGCTGATTTGGAGACTAGGGTGCTGAATTTTAATAAAGGAAACTATGAAGGGATATAAGGCATGAGTTGGCGTTGATAGATTAGTGGAAGTTGCTTAAAGGTGCGACAGTAGATAGGCATTGGCAAATATTCAACAAAATCATGGGGGAACTGCAACAACTATTTATTCCTGTCTGGTACAAAAGCAAAATGGGTAACAGGGCCATTCCATGGCTTATAAAGGAAATTAGATAGTATCCAATTGAAGGAAGAAGCATAGAGATTGGCCAAGAAGAATAATAGGTCTGATGTTTGAAAGCAGTTTCGAATTCAGCAAAGAAGGACCAAGGGATTTATTAAGATGGGGAAAACACAGTAAAAAGGAAGTAAGCTTGCAGGGAACATGAAGACTGACACTACAAGGTTCTACAGTACGTGAAGAGAAAAAGATTGGTGAAGACAAATGTAGGTCCCTACAGATAGAAATGGGGAAATGTATGACAAAGGACAAAGGAACAGCTGAGCAACTGAATACATACTTTAGTTTTGTCTTCACAAAAAAGGACAGTTGTACAGGAGGTTGGTGAGGCTGCAGTTGGAGCATGTGTTCAGTATTGGTCACCTTGCTCGAGGAAGGATGTTATTAAACTGGAAAGAGTGCAGAAGAAATTTATAAGGATGTTGCTCGCACTCAGTGGTCTGAGTTATAAGGAGAGGCTGAACAACCTAGAACTTCTTTTCTTGGCAGTCTAGGAGACTGAGAGGGGACCTTACAGAACTGTACAAAATTATGAGAGGCATACAATCAGTCTTTTTTGCCAGAGTTGGGGAATCGAGGATTAGATGGCATTAGTTTAAGGTTAACGGGGAAAAGTACAAAAGGGAACCTGAGGGGCAATTTGTTTACACAGAGGCTGGCACGTGTATGCAATGAGCTGCCAGCGGAAGTGGTTGAGGTGGGTACGTTAACAACATTTAAAGGCATTTTGACAAATACATGGATAGGATGTGGACCAAATGCAGGGAAATGGGGTTAGCATGGTCAATTTGGTCAGTATGGACCACTTTGGGCCAAACGACATGTCTCTGTGCTTTAGGACTCTCTGACTCGAAGATACAAATCAAGTACCAGAAATCCTGGAGAATGCAAGATTTAGTGAGAGGGAAGAACTGAGGGAGGTCAATATTAGTAGAGAAATGGTGCTGGGAAATTGAAGGGATTGAACCTGATAAATGCTCAGGGCCTGATAAATCTGCATCCCAGAGCACTTAAGGAAGTGGTTCTAGAAATAATGGATGCTTTGGTTGTCAGGATTCTTTAAATTTTGGTGCAGTCCCTGTAGATTGGAGGGCAGCTACTGCCACTCCAACACTCAGAAAGAGAGATACAGAGAAAGGGAATTCGAGACCAGTAAGCTTCAGATCAGTAGTGGGGAAAATTCTCAAATCCTTTACCCTTTATGACAGAGCATTGAGAAAGCCGTGGCAAAATCAAACAGAGTCAGCATGGAGTTATGGAGGGGAAATCATGCTTGACAAATCTATTGGAATTCTGTGAGGATGTAACTATCAGAGTTGACAAAGGGGAACTGGTCAATATGGTATATTTGTACTTGCAGAAAGTGTTTGACAATGCCCCATTTAAGAGGTCACTGTACAGGATTAAAGCACATGGGATTGGGGTAAGTGTACTGAGATAAATAGAAAACTGGTTGGCAGAGAAGGAACAGAGGAGGGCTGAAGGGGCCCGTGTCAAACAGGCAGACAATAACTAGTGGGGTGCCACAGGGACTCCAGCTATTAACAATATATATTAATGATTTGGATGAAGGAATAAAATGTAACATCTCAAGGTTTGCAGATGATATCAAGTTGGGTGGAAGGGTGAACTGTGACGAGGATGCAGCGACCCTATGGCATGATCTGGACAGATTGGGTGAGCGGGCCAATCAATGGCAGATGCAGTTTATTTTAGATAAATGTCAGGTTATTCACTTTGGAAACAAAAGGAAGCTGGTGGATTACTACCTGACTGGCTGCAAATTGGGAGAGGGGAGTGTGCTGCCGGGCCCACATGTCCTTGTGCACCAGTCGCTGAAGGTATGCATGCAGGTGCAGCAGGCAGTCAAGAAGGCAAATGTTATATTGACCTTCATTGAGAGATGTTTCGAGTACAGGAGCAGGGATGCGTTGTTATAGTTGTACAGGGCCTTGGTGTGGCCACACCTCAAACACTGTGTGCAGTTTTGGTCTCCTTTTCTGCGGAAGGATGCTCTTGCTCTGGAGGGAGTACAGCGAAGGTTTACCTGACTGATTCCGAGGATGGTGGAACGAACATATGAGGACAGGCTGTCTAGCTTAGGATTGTTTTCGCTGGAGTTTAAACGAATGGGAGGGGATCTCATTCTAACAGGACGAGACAGGGTAGATACAGGGAGGATGCTCCTGATGGTGGGTGTTTCCAGAATCAGGGGACACAGACTGAGGATTCGGGGTGGATCATGTAGGATGGAGATGAGGAGACATTTCTTCACCTAAAGAGTGATGAGCCGGTGGAATTCATTACCACAGGAACTCGTTAATGCCAAAGCATTGAATGTATTAATGACGCGGCTACATGTAGCATTTAGAGCAAATAGGACCAAAGGTCATGGGGAGTAAACAGGATGATGATGAATGGCAGAGCAGGCTCAAAGGGCTGAGTGGCCTTCTCCTGCTCCTATCTTCAATGTTTAAGAGGATATTGCCCTGAGAAAACCGTGGACATTATTAGTGCTATCCCATTTACCTCAAAATATCACTCATCACCTCACCCGAAAAATAATGTGGAGACATAACCTCTCAAATTTCAATGACACAGCTCCTCCCAAGATTCAAGGTGTGATGGTTGAGGTGCAGCTTTGTTCATTCTTAACACAAGATGTCATTTTGTTCTGTGAGTGCTTGTGTGTGTCTGTATTTGTGTGTCTTTATTTGTGTGTGTATGTGTATTGTGTATGTGTCTGTGTGTAGGTGTGTGTGTGTGCGACAGAGTGTGAATGTGAGTATGAGTGTGTGTTGCGCGCGCGCGCGGATGTACATTCCTGTGTCCGTGGCATTTTGAAGCACATCATATTTCCTTGAAACTACTTTCTTTGTCAGAGGCCACCAGCATGCTCCAGTTGCTGGAAGGTGCTCTGATGTATTTCAGATTGCGTGCCTCTATGCAATGTAACTTTGCTGCTTGACGAAGATACTAATTCATAACAGACAGCTTTTATCACCAGTTTCTCACTAACACCTTTAGTTTTAGCGTCTAAGGTGATGTCTGGTCACCCTGATAGCTCATGTCAAACCAATGGAAATCTTGCCATGTTGACATGTCCAAGACACAATGGTTGGATGATTTAGGAACTCTCCATTTGAGAGGACACAGAATTCAAGAAATTGTCATGTCACTTCCAAATCTCAGCATTCCAACTTGGATACCCTCACCCACATCTCAATTAAACCCAACAACCCCTGCAGGTCTCCATACAACAGCCTTTTCACTCCTCCTTCTGCATGTCCCAGGACCACAAAACTCCTTGCAAGTGCATCTGTACCTCGCAGCTTACTTCAGACCAGACCAGACATCCGAGGGAAAAGGATAAGGTGAGTACTGCAGATCAGAGTCAAAAAGTGTGGTGCTGGAAAAGCACAGCAGGTCAGGCAGTATATCCAAGGAGTAGGAGAGTCAACGTTTCGGGCATAAGACTTTCATTGAGTTTCCTGCCCAAAACACCGACTTCTCGGTCAGGAGTGAAGACTATTGTTGGGACAAGGTCGGCTGTTGGAATTGGGCAGTGAAAATCAATAACTTCGTCATCATTCTAATAGAGGGCAATAATTCAATAAGCTAGTGGATGGATTATCTCATGTTCAAAATAAAATACAATGAACATCATTACTATGTGAATCATGAAAGAATTGGAAAACATTAACGGAGAGGTAGCAAGGTCATAAAGTCACCAATTGAAACAGCAGAAGAAATCAAAGAGTACAGAAAAGCAAGTTGAAGCAGAATGATCAGAGCCCACATTTGATTGAACGGCTGAGACAAAACAAGAACAGATGGAGAACTAATGGATATTTTTAGTTCAGAGAAATGAACTCAGCTACAACAGAAAGATGAAAAACTGAAGCAATTGCATTGAAAAGCAAAGACAGAAGAAGAATCTGAGTGCATTCCCAAATGTGACTAACTTAAACATGATGTCTTGATGAGACATTCAGGCAGATGGGAAAGTGGGAGAAATTCATTACCAGGGACTTATAGAAAGGAGCTGTGGCAGGTAGCTCATCATTCACCTGTGGGTCATTGTGGGAGTGAGAAGAACTCCCGGCAAAATACTAAAACATTTTTACTGGCCTGGACTTCATTTAGGTGGAGATGAAAATTGCCCGAAATGTCATACATGTCATGTAACCGGAAAACTTCAGGCAATAATAAAACCGGCAACTTTAATGCCCATCCCTGCATTTGAGGAATCTTTTACAAGGGTCTTACTTGATTGAGTAGGACCCCTACACAAAACAAAAAGTGGTTATCAGTATTTGTTAACAATGGTAGATGCGTCCATTTGATATCCACAGGCCATTCTATTTGTGCAATACCTCTGCTAGAAAGATTGTAGAAGAGGTACACCAATGTTTAACTCGATACAGACCACCCACAGAGATACAATCAGGTCAAGGGTCAAATTTTACATCAAATGTATGCATGGAAGGTATGGGTAGCTTATCGGAGGAGAAAGTGAGGACTGCAGATGCTGGAGATCAGAGCTGAAAACGTGTGGCTGGAAAAGCGCAGCAGGTCAGGCAGCATCCAAGGAACAGGGGAATCGACGTTTCGGGCATAAGCCCTTCTTCAGGAAGAAGGAAGATTCCTGAAGAAGGGCTTATGCCTGAAACATCGATTCTCCTGTTCCTTGGATGCTGCCTGACCTACTGCGCTTTTCCAGCAACACATTTTCAGCATGGGTAGCTTATCACCTGCTTACCAACAAGCATGGTAAGGGAGTTTTCGAAAGGTGGTGTTAAACTTTAAAGACTATTAGTGAGCTTCGAGAAGACCATATCGAGGGCTTATTGTCAAGACAATCCGAACGACTGGATAACGGAATTCCATTTGTACACCAATGAGTTTTGGGGCATGAGCTGAGAGGACCACTGAAAATAAATAAAGAGAAATTAGTGAGTCAGAGTTCAACGACCACATATTTGAACTGTGAATGATTAAATTGAGAGGGGGAGTTGGCTCCAATTATGCAATATCCTTACACACTTACGCCAAAGAAAGTTGGCATATGTTCAAAGACAGACTGAACGGATGTTCCAAAAACAACAGCATCAAAGTGAGTTGCAGCAACTGGAGCTCAGCCATAGCAATGGTGCCAAAGCCAGACGGTACCCATGGTTGTGTGCAGACTGTGGCAAAGTTAATGCAGTTGCAGAGTCTGATTCATATCCGATTCCACATTGGGAAGACTGTATTGAAAAAGGTAGGACAAGCAACTTAGATTTGTAATTTGTACTTGCTCAGAGGATACTGGCAGGTACCTTTATCCGAAGGAGTGAAGACTATTTCGGCTTTTGTTAACTTAAAGTCATGCCAGTTGGTATGGAAAATGTGCCAGCCACATTTCAAAGGGTAACCAATAAAGTCATTCCTGGGTTATCCAATTGTATGATGTACATCGACAAACTTGTGATCTTTTAGTCACACAGGGAAGGAACATTTGCAGCCTTTATTGGAACTATTTAATTGACTTTGGGAGGCAGGCTGGTGATAAACGTGGCTAAGTGTGAATTCGCCAAAGTCCGAGTCATGTGCCTGGGCCATGTTGTCAGGCATGGACATATGGTCCCAACCATAACATTGACAAAGAGAGCAGGACTATGATTCCTGGCAGTGAACAAGTTTACCAGAAGTTTGTACAAAATTGTAGTAGTGTGGTTACTCCACTGACTGACTAATTGAAGAAGTGCTGGATATTTTAGCGGACAGTAGAATGTCAGAAGGCATTTGTCAGCCTGAAAGCTGTGTTAACCACTGCCCCTGTGTTAGCTACACCTAATTGCACAAAGCTACTCGAGATGGCTATTGATGTGGGTGTTGGTGCTGTATTCTTACAAGACGACGATGAGAAGATAGGAAGCCCCATTGGTTATTTCATCAGGAAACTGAATATTTATCAGGTATATTCCATGATTGAGGAGACCTTGAGCTTGGTGTTCCAACATTTATATAGTTAGTAATGGGTCTTGTACAATTGTCTGTACTGATCATAACCCATTAAAGCTTTTGGAGAAATGTAAGGACTGCACTTCCAGATGGTTTACATGGAGCTTATTACTGCAGCCATTCAATTTGAAACTTATACACGTGGCAGGATGAGAAAATGTAATTGCTGATGTGTTGTCACAACTTGGATGATGTAAGATGGAGGGAGTTGGTTGCAGGAGTAAATGGACAGAAACAGAATGCAGTAATGCATGGTTACGGTTGATGCAATTTGCGTGTATTGTCGCGTAATAATATATTAAGACTAAGGGTTTTAAAATGAAATAATCTTTGTCTCTTATTAATGTTGCAGTAAAATTACAACACGGGTACATAACCAACAATGCTGAAACTTGCCCAGGGATGTCCTGTACACACAAAGAAAACAGGACAAATTCCACCCAGCCAATTAACGCCCCATCAGTCTATTCTCGACCATTAGTAAAGTGATGGCAAGTATCATGAACAGTGCTATAAAGCAGCACTTGCTCAGCAATAAGCTGATCAGTGATGCCCAGTTTGGGTTCTGCCAGGGCCAGTCAGCTCCTGACCTCATTACAGCCTTGACTCAAATATGGACAAAACAACTGGATGCTTGAGGGAAGGTGAGAGTGACAGTCCTTGACATCAAGGCTGCTCTCGATTGAATGTGGCTTCAAGGAACCATAGGAAAACTGGACTCAATGGGTGCAAACTCTCTGATGGTTGGAGTCATACCTGACACATAGGAAGATGGTCGTGGTTGTTGGAGGTCATTCACCTCAGGGCCAGGACGTCTCTGCAGGAGTCCCTCAAGGGAGTGTCCTCGACCTGACCATCTTCAGCTGCTTCATCAATGACCTTCCCCTCCATCACAAGGTCAGAAGTGGGGATGTTCGCCGATGATTGCACTATGTTCAGCACCATTCACGACTCCTCAGATTCGGGTGTCCATGTTCAAATGCTCCAAGATCTGGACAATATCAAGGTGTGGGTTGACAAGTGGCAAGTAACATTTCCATCAAAAATAAAAGACAATCCAACCACAGCCCCTTGGCTTTCAATGGTGTTACCATCACTGAATCCCATAACGTCAACATCCTGCGGGTTATCATTGACCAGAAACTCAACTGCACTTACCGCAAACACAGTAGCTACAACAGCAGATCAGAAGCGAGGAATATTGCAGCAAGGAATACTGCAGCCTGTCCACCATCTACAATGTACAAGTTGGAAGTGTGATGGAATACTCCCAACTTGCCTGGATGGGTGCAACCCCATTTAACACTCAAGAAGTTTGACACCATCCAGGAAAAGCAGCCCAAATCCACAAGTGTATACTCCCTCCACCACACATGCTCAGTACACACTGCTGCTACTATCTACATGATGCACTGCATAAATTCATCGAGGATCCTCAGACAGCACCTTCCAAACCCACAACCACTTCCATTTAGAAGAACTAGGGCAGCGGATGTGTGGGAACTGCACTACCTTCAAGTTCCCCTCCAAGTCATGCACCATCCTGACTTGAAAATATAATGCTGTTCCATCACTGTCACTGGGTCAAAGGCCTGGAATTCCCTCCCTAATGGCATTGGGGGTTAACCCACCGCAGGTGGACCACAGTAGTTCAAGGCGGCAGCTCACCTCCACCTTCTCAAGGACAACTAGGGAGAGGCATAAAATGCTGGCCAGCCAGTGACACCCACAACCCATAAAATGAATAAAAGATAATAGTTCATTGTGTGTGTGAGAGAGATCGTGAGAGAGAGAGAGAGAGAGAGAGAGAGACATAAAAGACCATATATCTGTGTGTGTGTGTGTGAGTGTGTGTAAGAGAGAGAAAAAAACACTATGCCTAAGAGTGTTGTGTGTGAGAGTAAGTGAGTGAGAAAGAGAGAGAGAAAAAGACCATGCCTGTGTGTGTGTGTTTGTGTGAGAGAGACAGACAGAGAAAGACCGTATGTGTGTGTGTATAAGAGAGAGAGAAACACTATGCCTGAGAGTGAGTGTGTGTGTGTGTGAGTGAGTGAGTGAGTGAGTGAGTGAGAGTGAGTGAGTGAGAAACACATGCCTGTGTGTGTGTGCAAGTGCGTGAGAGAGAAATTATGCCTGTGTGTGAGAGAGAAAGAGAGACCGACAGACACACAAACAAAGACCATGTCTGTGCATGACAGAGGGAAAGACCTTGTGTGTGTGTGTGTGAGTGTGTGTGTGTGTGAGAGAGAGAGACACTGTGTGTGTGTGTGTGTGTGAGAGTGTGTGTCAGGGGGGCAGGGGGAGTGGGGGGTGTGGTGGTGTGAGGATGCTGTCACTTTAAATAGGTTACTTTGGCCTGTGTTTTTTTGAAGAGGGATTGTAAAGGCAGAGGTGCCAAAGAGTCTAGAGTGCCTGTAGGTTTTTCTTAAAAGCAGTTTAACAATGGAAAAGGAGTGGCCAGTTCAGGTTCTTCTAGTTTTGGTCTAGCTGGAGCAATCCCAAGATGTTTTGAGTATCAGAAGGTTGCAAGCTTCAGTAAATGATTCCTAACTGAGCACTCGGGCATTTCTCTGGATGTTGTTCCCTCCGCCTGTAAGAATACGAGTTTGAATTTACCTTTTTGCCAAGGGGTGTGTTTATGAGATGTTACAACATTGGATCAGGAAATGAGTAAGTTACTGTATCAAGTAGTCGGTTATGTTTTCCAATTGTTTAGTTATTCTTAATGCCACTTTCTTTTGTTTGTGTTTCAACCGTAGTGTTTAAATAAATTCTGTTTGGCTTAATGCAGAGTGGTTTAACCAACTGAATCAAACCTGGAACATCAATGTCACATTTGCTTTAAACAAAGAAAACCTTATTTACCCGAACTATGCCCGTCATGATTTTACAAACCTCTATAAGGTCACCCCTCAGCCACCGACGCTCCAGGAAAAACAGCTGCAGCTTCTTCAGCCTTTCCTTGTCGCTCAAACCCTCCAACCTTGGCAACATCCTTGTATATCTTTTCTGAACCCTTTCAAGTTTCACAGCTTCCTTCCTTTAGGAGGGAAACCAGAATTGCACGCAATATTCTAACAGTGGCCTAACCATTGCCCTGTATAGCTGCAACATGACCTCCCAACTCCTATACTCAATGCTCTGACCAACAAAGGGAAGCATACTCAATGCCTTCTTCACTATGCTGTCTTCCTGGGACTACACTTCCACAGAACTATGAACTCCAAGGTTTCTTTGATCAACAACACTACCCAGGGACATGACCATGAAGTGTGTAAGCCCAGCCCTGATTTGCCTTTCCAAAATGCAGCACCTTGCATTTATCTAAATTAAACTCCATCTACCAACCTTTGGCCCATTGGCCCATCTGATCAAGATCCCGTTATATTCTGAGGTCACCTTCTTCGCTGTCCATTACACCGACATTGTTGGTGTCATCTGCAAACTTACTCCATATACCTTCTATGTTCACACCCAAATCTTATAGTAGTGGATCCAGCACTGATCCTTGTGGCACATCACTGGTCACAGGCCTCCAGTCCGATGATCAAACATCCACCACCAACCTCTGTCTTCTAACTTCAAGCCAGTTCTGTATCCAAGTGACTCGTTCTTCCTTTATTCCGTGAGATCTAACCTTGCTAACCAGTCTCCCATGAGGAACTTTGTCAAATGCCTTACTTAGGTTCATATAAATCACGTCCATCGCTCTGCCTCACTAATTCTCTTTGTCACTTATTTAAGAAACTCAATCAAGTTTGTAAGACATGATTTCCAACGCACAAAGCCATGTTGACTATCCCGAATCAGTCCTTGCCTTTCCAAATACATGTACATCCTGTCCCTCAGGATTCCCTCCAACAACTTGCCCACCGCCGAGGTCAGGCTCACTGGGCTGTTGTTCCCTGGCTTGTCCTTACAACCCTTCTTAAACAGTGGCACCACGTTAGCCAACCTCCAGTCGTCCAGCACCACACCTGTGACTATCGATGATACAAATATCTCAGCAAGAGGATTTACCCTTTATGTATTTTAAGACATCCAGCACCTCCTGCTCTGTAATCTGGACATTTTTCAAGATGTCACTATCTATTTCCCCACATTCTATAACTTCCATGTCCTTCTCCACAGTAAACATTGATGCAAATACTTCTTTTGTTTCTCCCCCATCTCTTGCGGTTCGACACATAGGCTGCCTTGCTGATCCTTGAAGGGCCCTATTGTCTCCCTAGTTACCCCTTTATCATTAATGTATTTGTAGAATCATTTTGGATTCTCCTTAACCCCATTTGCCAAAGCTATCTCATGCCCCCTTTTTGCCCTCATGATTTCCCTCTTAAGTATACTTCTACTGCCTTTATACTCTAATGATTCACTCAATCTATTCTGTCTATACCTAACATATGCTTCCTTCTTTTTCTTGACCAAACCCTCAATTTTTATAGTCACCCAGCATTCCGCACACCTACCAGCCTTGCCTTTCACCCCAACAGGAACACTCTGTCTCATTATCTCATTTTTGAAATCTTCATCATTTTCCAGCCATTCCTTTACCTGCAAAACTCCGCACCCAATCACCTTTTCAAAGTTCTTACCTAATACTGCCAAAATTGTCCTTTATCCAATTTAGAATTTTAACAGTTAGATTCTGTTTATCCTTTTCCATCACTATTTTGAAACTAATAGAATTCTGGTCGCTGGCCCCAAAGTGCTCCCCCACTGACAGTTCACTCACCTGCCCTGCCTTATTTCCCAAGAGTAGGTCAAGTTTTGCACCTTCTCTTGTAGGTTCATCCACATACTGAATCAGAAAATCTTTTTGTACACACTTAACAAATTCCTCTCTATCTAAAGAAGGGTTTATGCCAAAAACGTCGATTCTCCTGTTCCCTGGATGCTGCCTGACCTGCTGCGCTTTTCCAGCAACACATTTTCAGCTCTGATCTCCAGCATCTGCAGACCTCACTTTCTCCTCTCTATCTAAACCCTTAACATTACAGCAGTCCCAGTCTACAGTTAAAAAGTTAAAATCCCCTACCATAACCACCCTGTTATTCTTACAGATAACCGAGATCTCCTTACAAATTTGTTTCTCAATTTCCCGCTGACTTTGTGGAGCTCCATAGTACAGTCCCGCAAAGGTAATAATCTCTTTCTTATTTCTCACTTCCACCCAAATGACTTCCCGGATGTATTCCCAGAAATATCTTCCTCAGTACAGCTGTAATGCTTTCCCTTATGAAAAACGCCACTCCCCCCCCCCCCCCGTATTGCCTCCTTTTCTATCCTTCCTGTAGCATTTGTATCCTCGAACATTAAGCTGCCAGTTCTGTCCATCCCTGAGCCATGTTTCTGTAAATGCTCTCATATCCCAGTCCCATGTTCCTAACCATGCCCTGAGTTCATCTGCCTTCCGTGTTAGGCCCCTTGCATTAATGTAAATGCAGTTTGATTTATCGGTCCTACCTTGTTCTCTGCTTTGTCCCTGCCTGTCCTGACTGTTTGACTTGCTTTTCTTCCCAACTGTACCAGTCTCAGATTATTCTCTTTCCTCACTAGCTCCCTGGGTCCCACACCCCCACCTTATTACTTTAAATCTCGCCAAGCAACTGCAGCAATCTCCCTCTAATTCCCTTCCAATTCAGGTGCAACCCATCCTTCTTGTATAGGTCACTCCTACCCGAGAAGAGCTTCTAGTGATATAAAATGTGATCCCTTCTCCCATACACCAGCTCCACAGCTATACATTCATTTGGACATTGCCCTCCCTCCCCTTCCTGGGGCTCTCCATCTCCATCAACAGTGACCGACTCAACACAGACATCTTCTACAAACCCACCGGCTCCCACAGCTAAACAAGGACAGAATCCCCCTGATCTTCACCTTCCATCTCACCAACCTCCGGATACATTTCATCATCCTCTGCCATTTCCACCACCTACAAATGGACCCCAGCACCAGAGATATATTTCCCGCCACACCCTTATTTGCTTTCTGTAAAAACCATTCCCTCCGCAACTCCCTTGTCAGGTCCACACCAACCCACCAACCCACACTCCCCTCCTGGCACCTTCCTCTGTCACCACAGGAATTGCAAAACCTGTGCCCCAAACTCCCTCTCACTTCCCAAATGCCCCAAAGGAGCCTTCCACATCCATCAGAGCTTTCGCTGCACTTCCACACGTCATTTACTGTATCCGTTGATCCAGATGCAGTCTCCTTTACATCGGGGATACAGGTCACCTACTTGTTGAGCTCTTCAGAGAAAATCTCCGGGACACCCGCACCAACCAACCCCACCACCCTGTGGCTGAAAACCTCTCAACTCCCCCTCCCACTCTGCCGAGGACATGCAGGTCCTGGGCCTCTATCACTAAACCCTAACCACCCGACACCTGGAGAAAGAATGCTTCACATTCTGCCTTGGGACATTGCAACCACACACTATCAATGTGGATTTCACCAGTTTCCTCATTTCTCCTCCCCCTCACTATCCCCCCCCCCCAATCCCAGCCCCAACCTTCCAATTGGCACCGCCCTCATGACCTGTCCTACCTGTCAATCTTCCTTCCCACCTATCCACTCCACCCTCCCCTCCGCTCCGACCTTTCACCTTTACCCCCAACTCCATCCAGCTAATTAACCTTCAGCTACCTTACCCCAGGCCCACCCCCCCTTCCATTTATCTCTCCACCTCCTTGGCTCACAGCCTCATTCCTGATGAAGGACTTTTTCCTAAAATGTCGATTCTCCTGCTGCTCAAATGCTGCCTGACCTGTTGTGTTTTTCCAGCACCACGTTCTCGACTCTGATCTCCAACATCTGCAGTCTTCACTTTTTCCTAGACGTTCATCTGCTCGATCCTCCTATTCCTAGCCTCACTAGCTCACAGTATCGGGAGTAATCCAGATAGTACTACCCTCGAGGACCTCCTTTTAAAATTCCTGCCTAACTTTCTATCTCCTCTCTTCAGCATCTCATCCTTTTTCCTTCCTGTGTCATTGGTTCCGGTGTGCACAGTGACCTGCTGCCGGTCCCACTGCCCTTTGAGAATATTCTGCCTTGATCCTGGAAACAGGGAGGCAACACACCATTCTGATATATCGCAGTCGGCCGCAGAAACATCTGTCTGTGCCTCTGACTAGAGAGTCCCCTCTCACAATCGATCGCTTGGTACCTGACATACCCCTCGTTACATTACAGCCTGTCTCGGTCCCAGAAACTTGGCTGTTCATGCTGCGTTCTCCTGAAAGGCAATCACCCCCTACATTTTCCAAAACAACATACTTGTTTGAGATGGGGTTAGTCACAAGAGACTCCTACACTACCTTGTTATAGAACTGAACAAAACCGAAATGTTGCTGAAAGATAAACAAAATTGAACATTTCTGCCCTACACTGGTCAGAATTAGAAGACAAGTAAGAAAACTGAAACAGGGAGAACCAATTGATGAGTGATAGGGATTGCCATGAAGATGGAGCAAAAGGTATCAGGATTTGGGTAATCCACGATGGAGGATGGAAAAAGCTTTGGCTGTAAGAACTGCTCACTTTTAGGGTATATTAGGTGTTGGAAGTGAGTTTCTCGAATTCCACAAGCAACAATTACTGTTTTTAAGCTGTTGCATTGTTTTGGAAGTTTGGGAGAAAAGATCAAAACTTTGCTACTTTTCCTGGTTTTTCTCCCTTCCTTAAAACTATCATGCGTCAGATGCCCCTAGCTCCTGTAAATTCCTCATTGCCTCAAACTGCCGCTCCAACTGATCGATGTGATCTGATAGGATTCAGAACCAAACACACTTACTGCTGACATAATCATCAGTATTAAGGAAACTCTTCCTAATCTCCACCAGCTGACAGGAAGAGCACATCACTCCACTCAAGGCCATCTTTGTACCTTAACAACCTACAGAAAATAGCATAGTCTTATGCACAAAAAAAAAACACTAATCCAGTCTAACCTAATATCTATGTTTCATATTTTTTAATTTTAATCAAAGGACAGATCTAAAAAAAACAAAAAATAACCAACTCCATTCACTATTAAAAATTACAGCAATATTATACTTAAAAACCATGCACTTATCTGCTCCTGTGCTGTGTGCTCTCCAACATAGTTTCTTCGGATGTCAGCTGTGAATTTTGCTGTTTGTCAATTTTTCTTCAACACATCCCAATGTCCGGAAACACTTGAACTCAAACGGCAAAGGCAGTAACTGTGCAGATTCACTGCTGTGTCAGTCAGCAGTGTAGGTTTCTTTCTCTCTGTCTCTGTCTCTCTCCCTCTCTGTCTCTCTCCCTGACCATGTGGTCACTACCTTTGTTCACTTCCGCCTTTTTAAAGTGTCATTGTTTTGATCTTTTCTCCCAAACTTCCAAAACAATGCAACAGCTTAAAAACAGTAATTGTTGCTTGTGGAATTCGAGAAACTCACTTCCAACACCTAATATACCCTAAAAGTGAGCAGTTCTTACAGCCAAAGCTTTTCCCATCCTCCATCGTGGATTACCCAAATCCTGATAGCTTTTGCTCCATCTTCATGGCAATCCCTATCACTCATCAATTGGTTCTCCCTGTTTCAGTTTTCTTACTTGTCTTCTAATTCTGACCAGTGTAGGGCAGAAATGTTCAATTTTGTTTATCTTTTAGCAACATTTCGGTTTTATTCAGTTCTATAACAATAATTCACTATTTTTTTTATAAGACCTTTCCACTTCTCTAATGGCTACATTTAATGCCTTCAGTTGTGAGGAATATTTGTCCGTATTCTCGAAGAAACTGAGCCCATCTTGTACGAACCTGGTTGAATGTCAGACAGATCACGGAGTCAGGTATCATTCACCCTACATGTACACTGTCAAGGAAAGCCCAGACTTCAGTCAGATTTTCTCTTGTTTCTCACCAGCTATTCCTTTAGATACTGAAACTTGACTGTCCTCCAGTCCATTTCTGGAGTTCTTAATCCATGAACCTTCAACCTTCAGTAGGGCAAATGGTGAAATGCCACAGTGGGGGTGATCCCTTCAAAAAGGAACTAACTTGCATCAGAGATGCTAAAATGGCTCAATATATCTAATGCAAAACTAATTTATTTGACTTTTATCCAAAATATTAAACCTTTCTCACACAGGTTAATTAACCTGAGCAGAAACAGACTCAGTGAACATGGCTTGGGCCTGGATGTGGTTAACAGCACAATCTCATTGCTGTAGTTCGTTATGAACACGTCGGTGTCTCAGCAGGTGGAATGAGTGAGCAAACCCTTCTTACACACGGAGCAGGTGAATGGCCTCTCCCTGGTGTGAACTCACTGATGTTTGATGTCAGACGATTGACTGAACCTGGTCCTGCAGTGAGAGCCTCAGAAAGGTTGCTCATCACTGTGAACATGTTGGTGGGACATCATTTTCCTGGAACCTTTAAAGCACTTCCCACAGTCTGGACATTTAAAAGGCCTGGTCTCAGTGTGAACTCACTGGCCTCCCAGTAGGGCAGAAGAGTGAGTAAATGCCTCCCTAAACACAGCGCAACGAAATGGTCTCACCCTTGTGTGAACTCACCGGTGTTTTTGCACATAGGAAATGGTATAGAATGCCTTCTGATTCGGCTCAGGGGAACAGCCTGGGTTTGCCGAAATATCTGCAGCTGGATGACTGAATTAACGCCTTGCCGCAGTCAGAGCAGGTTCTCAGCCTCTACCCAGTGTGATCTCGCTGGTGTGTAGGGAGTTGAAATGATTGCCTGAACTTAATGCCGCAGTGAGAACTCCTGAATGGTCTCTCCTCTGTTCGAATACGTCAATGGCACTTCAGTTGCCCAGAATTTCTATGGCATTTTCCACAGTCTTGTCATTTTAAAAGGTCTTTTATCTGGGTGAACTCTATGGTCTGCCTGCAGTTGAGAAGACTGAGTGAATCTCTTCCCACACTTGGAGCAGATGAATGGTCTTTCCTCAGTGTGAGTGCATTGATGAATTTCCAGTTGAGGTGGGGAATTGAATCCTCCTTCACTGTCCTGATATTTCCATCCTTTCTCCCCAGCGTGACTGTGATTATGTCTTGTCAGTTCAGATGATTTCATCCACACACAGGACAGGTGCACAGTTTCTCCTCACTTGGTGTTTTCTCCTTCCAAGTTCAGAATTGAATAATATTCCAATCATAAAATAAAAATCAATCTTTCCAATTCTAATATGATACCTGGTTCTGTTTCCTGACCATAGACTGTCCCCTTCACATATTCTGTGAAGCTAATTAAAGAGAAGGAGAGTGAGTGAGAGAAGCCCACAGTCTGACTGAATGGTCCTCCCTGAGACCTGGCTGCAGGGTGAAGTTCTAGGACATTCCTGAAGACGGCGCGCGACGTCTACCCCAAAGGACGCCAGTGCGCAGGCGTCGATTGAGCATGTTGGAGCATGCGCACATTGACTGAAGGCCCCTTTTTCAGTCTCCAGATCTTGGCAGGGAGGGGGTGGTCCCATAGCAATAATAGAGCCAGCGGTGGAAGAGGTGGTGCGATCCGTCTTGGTAATACCCAGTAAAGGTCCCGCGAACCGAATAAGTATTAGCGGGTCCCGCGGTTTCAGCCCTGAGTTTAAATCCCGGAACCTGGGCCGTAGCCGCCATTTTGTTTGGGACGAGGCGCATGCGAGGTCATTCTGGTGACGCATAGCGAATGCGCGGGGCCTGCGGCCCCAGTGACGGAGACAATGGAGACAATGGAGATGGGGCGGGGCCTGTGGGACTGACCCAGGGAGGGGGGATAGGCATCGCAGCTCTGAGGGTGTGGGGGGGCAGGCATTCACAGCTCTGGGTGTGGGGGGGACAGGCATTCACAGCTCTGCGGGTGGGGGGACAGGCATTCACAGCTCTGCGGGTGGGGGGGACAGGCATTCACAGCTCTGGGGGAGGGGGGAAAGACATTCACAGCTCTGGGGGAGGGGGGACAGGCATTCAGAGCTCTGGGGGGACAGGCATTCACAGCTCTGGGGGAGGGGGGGAAAGGCATTCACAGCTCTGGGGGAGGGGGGGACAGGCATTCACAGCTCTGCAGGTGGGGGGACAGGCATTCACAGCTCTGGGGGTGGGGGGACAGGCATTCACAGATCTGCGGGTGGGGGACAGGCATTCACTGCTCTGCGGGAGGGGGACAGGAATTCACAGCTCTGGGGGAGGGGGGACAGGCATCGCAGCTCTGGGGGGGACAGGCATTTACAACTCTGGAGGTGAGGGGACAAGAATGCACAGCTCTGGGGGTGGGGGGACAGGCATTCACAGCTCTGCGGGTGGGGGGACAGGCATTCACAGCTCTGGGGGAGGGGGGACAGGCATTCACAGCTCTGGGGGAGGGGGAAAGACATTCACAGCTCTGGAGGTGGGGGGGACAGGCATTCACAGCTCTGCGGGTGGGGGGACAGGCATTCACAGCTCTGGGGGGACAGGCATTCACAGCTCTGGGGGTGGGGGGACAAGCATTCACAGCTCTGGGGGTGGGGGGGACAGGCATTCACAGCTCTGCGGGTGGGGGGACAGGCATTCACAGCTCTGGGGGAGGGGGGACAGGCATTCACAGCTCTGGGGGGGGGAAGACATTCACAGCTCTGGGGGAGGGGGGCAGGCATTCACAGCTCTGGGGGAGGGGGTACAGACATTCACAGCTCTGGGGGAGGCGTGACAGGCATTCACTGCTCTGGGGAGGGGGGGACAGACTTTCACAGCTCTGGGGGAGGGGGGACAGACGTTCACAGCTCTGGGGGGTGGGGACACGCATTCACAGCTCGGGGTGGGGTGGGGGGGAACATGACAGGGACAAATAATTCACCAATAATGGAAATGGTCTGAACTTCTCTCCTCTCCTGACAGTGATCACTTTTATCAACTTCTTTTTCAGGGGATCAGGAGAGGGCCAGAGAAAGGAAACTCAAACCAAACCAAAAACAGTCAAAATCTGATACAACACAATGAATCAGGAACTGAATGCTCTCGGTGTTTGAACGTGGAAGCAGGAGTGTACAACCAGATGCACAGCCTCGGAAAAGCTTTGCACCATCCACAGCAGACGGGACCTGGACAGCATGGAGTTACAGAGATCGACAGCACAGAAAAAAGATCCGTGAGCCCTTCTGCAATTTAAACCAAACGCAGAAAAACTCACCTTGCCTCGTAATCTGTTGAAGGGACAGAGGATTCCCAAATTCCACTATTTTTTAAAAAATATCAATTTTATTCTTTAACCCTTAAAGTGAACATTAAACATTTTAAAAAGTGAATATTTTAACTGGGGAAAATGAAATTATGATGCGATCAGACAGGAGTTGGGACGTACAGACTGGGAGCAATTGTGCCATAGAAAGGGCACAGCAGACATATGGGGCAGTTGTTGCGAGTGATGCACAAATATGTTCCTCTGAGATGGGTAAGAAGGGGTAACGAGAACAGAGGAGCTTCTCCTCAAAAGGAAGAAGGCAGCTTACGTAAGGTGGAGGAGGCAAGGATCTAGCACAGCTTTAGAGGATTACAGGCTTGCTAGAAAAGAGCTCAGTAATGGACTGAGGCGAGCCATGATGCGGCACGAAAAAGGCTTGACAGGCAGGATTAAGGAGAATACAAAGGCATTTTACATATACATGATACGTGAGGAATAGAGAATGATCAGGGAGAAGATAGGGCCAATCAGGGATAGCGTAGGGAACTTGTGCGTGGAGTCTGAGCAGATAGGGGAAGCCCTCAATGAGGTTTTTTGCTTTGGTTTTCACTAAGGGGAGGGACCTTGTTGTGAATGAGAACTTTGAGGAGCTGGGATACAGGCTGGAACAGATCAGGATTGATGAAGTTGATGAGCTGGAAATTTTGGCAAACATGAAGATTGATAAGTCCCCATGACCAGACCTGATTTATCCCAGGCTACTCCAGGAAGCAAGAAAGGAGGTTGCTAAGCCGCTGGTGAAGATCTTTGCATCCTCACTCTCCACGGAAGTTGTACAGGAGGATTGCTAGGAGGCGAATGTGGTTCCTCTTTTCAAGAAGGGGAATAGGGAAATCCCTGGCAATTACAGACCAGCCAGTCTTCTGTCTGTGGTTAGCAAGGTTTTGGAAAGAATTCTGAGGGATAGAATTTATGACTATTTGGAAAAACATAGCGTGATTAAAGGCAGTCAGCATGGCATTGTGAGGGGCAGGTCATCCCTCATAAATCCTATTGAGTTCTTTGAGGAAGTGACAGGACAGATCGATGAAGGTCGAGCAGTGGATGTGATGTATAAGGACTTCAGCAAGGCATTCGATAAGGTTCCCCATGGTAGGCTCATCCATAAAGTCAGGAGGTATGGGTTTTGGGAGATTTGGCTATTTGGATTCAGAATTGGCTAGCTGACAGAAGGCAGTGAGCGGTTGTAGATGGCAAGTTCTGCCTGGAGGTCAGTCTTGGTTGGTGTCCCCCAGGATTCTGTTCTTGGGTCTCTGCTCTTTGTAGTTTTTATAAATGACTTGGATGAGGAGATTGAGGGGTGGGTTAGTAAATTTGCAGATGGCACATAGGTTGGAGGTGCTGTTGATAGTATCGAGGGCTATTGCAGGCTGCAGCACAACATAGACAGGATGCAGAGCTGGGCTGAAAAAAGACAGATGGAATTAAACCTGGATAAATGCTAAATGATGCAATTTGAAAGGTTGAAATAGAATGCTGAATACAGGATTAAATACCTGATCTTGGCAGTGTGGAGGAACAGAGGGATCTTGGTGTTCAAGTACATAGTTCCTGCAAATATGCCACCCAAGTGGATAGGGTTGTTAAGAAAGCATATGGTGTTTTGGCTTTCATTAACAGGGAATCAAGTTTAAGAGCCGAGAGGTTTCGCTGCATCTCTACAAGCCCCCGGTGAGACCACACTTAGAATATTGTGTCCGGTTCTGGATGCCCAACTATAGGAAAGATACAGAGGCTTTGGAGAGGGTGCAAAGAATATTTACCAGTGCTGCCTGGACTGGAGGACTTACCTTATGAAGAGAGATTGACGAAGCTCAGACTTTTCTCTCTGGAGGGAAGGAGGAAGAGAGGAGACCTGATCGAGGTATACAAGGTAATGAGAGTAATAGATAGAGTCAATAGCCAGAGACTTTACCCCAGGGCAGGATTGACTGGCACGAGGAATCATAGTTTTAAGTTATTAGGAGAAAGGTTAAACGGGGTCGTCAGAGGTAGTTTCTTGTGAACGCATGGAATGCTGTTGCCAGCGGTGGTGGTGGGAGCAGAGTCATTGGGGACAATAAAGCGACTACTGGGCATGCACATGGATAGCAGTGAAGTGAGGGGTGTGTAGGTTAAGTTATTTTATTTTACATTAGGATTAATCCTTGGCACAACATCGTGGGCCAAAGGGCCTGTTCTGTACTGTACTTTTCTATGTTCTATGTAAACAATAGCTATTTACAACTCTGAACCACTTTTCTCTTAAAGATCTGTTTTCTATGTCCAACTCTATAACAATATACTGATCCAATAAACCCCGATTAAACTGTGCAACATATTAAGTTTCAAAGCCAGACAGCGGCTACCGTCTCCTGTGTCGATCTTCCTGTTTTAGATCTCCCTGGGTCGGCTTTAGACTTCTGCTGCAAGGGTAAAAAAAGTACCTTTGATCGAGAGTGTTTTGGATGGCAGTCTCTCTCTCTCTCTCCAGCTAACTCTCAAAATGCTGACCTTTGATACCCCAAATATCGGATCATCTCACTGGTTCTAAGTTGTCAAAACGGTAATATTCACATTCCATTGCGTTTTAGTATACTGGGGTATAATTTAAATTGATTGGTTGAATTCAAATGGTGGTCAAACTACTGAGGTATCTAGTTTACAACCAAATGTTACATATTTTCAAGTCATAGTCGTCACACGACAGTTGCTCTCACTGCCAAAACATCCTTCACTCTCCCGTAAAGGTACAGTATACACCTTCAACTTCATAACAGCATCTTCAACATTTGGAGAGTTCCGCGTTTGGATGCGGTGTCGTGGCCATTCGCCTGCCCTGTGTGAGAGAAAGGATTCACAACTTCATCCAACCTCCGACACATCAGCAGATTCACACCTGGGAGTGACCTGTTCAAGCAGTGCAAGTTGATGTAGTCAGCTCCCACACCAACAAGTCTACAAGTGACTGCAGAGGTTGGAATATTCCATTACTCCTGTGGCTTGTGACATCAAGCATTGAATCAAGTTCGTCCTCACAGTTAGGGCTTGCTTCTGCTGAAGTTACTTCCTTATCACGAGAGTAGCGTTGAAGATTCTTGTCATCGTAGCTGACAGCTTTCTTCAGGGTATAGCGACCCTTTAAAACCAGCTCTCTGTGATCAGTCTGTCAAATTCAGAAAAATTTCACAGGCAATTAGTGTTCAACTAATATTGAATATCTGCTTCTAATGGAACTTGCTCCCTGGGAAAAGAACTGAAATTTGATATCTGAAAAGTTCCCCGGCATTAAAATCTCCAAAAACAAAGTTGATGAATCCTTGCTGACAATTCTTACTGACTTGAACATTACACACATGGCCCTACACTCCTGCCAGGAAGAATGGGAATCAAAGTTTATGTCAGACCCGATGACAATAGTGTCAGTGACTGTGTGGCAGGTTTATAACAGACAAGGGGAGATTGGTGTCAGTGACTGTGGGACAGGTTTATATCAGACAGGGGGAGATTGGCATCAGTGACTGTGGGGCTGGTTTATATCAGACAGGGGGAGATTGGCATCAGTGACTGTGGGGCTGGTTCATATCAGACAGTGGGAGATTGGTGTCAGTGACTGTGGGGCTGGTTTAAACCAGACAGGGGAGATTGGTGTCAGTGTCTGTGGGGCTAGTTTATGTCAGAGAGCAGGGGATTGGTGTCAGTGACTGCGGGTCTGGTTTATGTCAGAGAGGAGGGGTTGGTGTCAGCGACTGTGGCTCTGTTTTATATCAGACGGGAAATTGGTGTCAGTGACTGTGGGGATGGTTTATGTCAGACAGGAGGGGTTGGTGTCAGCGACTGTGGTTCTGTTTTATATCAGACAGGGGGAGATTTGTGTCAGTGACTGTGGGGATGGTTTATGTCAGACATTAGGGGATTGGTGTCAATGACAGTGGGTTCGTTTACATCAGACGGGGGGAGATTGGTGTCAGTGACTGTGGGTCATGTTTATTACAGAGAGGGGGAGATTGGTGTCAGTGACTGTGGGTCATGTTTATTACAGAGAGGGGGAGATTGGTGTCAGTGTCTGTGGGTGTGGTTATATCAGACAGAGGGAGATGAGTGTCAGTGACTGTGGTTTAGTTTATATCAGACAGGGGGAGATTGTTGTCATTGCCTGTGTGTCATGTTTATATGAGACGGGGGGAGATTGGTGTCAGTGACTGTGGGGCTGGTTTATATCGGACCGGTGAATATTGGTGTCTCTGTGTGTGGGGCTGGTTTATATCAGACGGGAGGAGATTGGTGTCAGTGACTGTGGGGCTGTTTTAAATCAGACACGGGGAGATTGGTGTCAGTGACTGTGGGTCTGGTTGATATCAGACAGGCAGAGATTGGTGTCAGTGACTGTGGACCTGGTTTATATCAGACAGGAGGGGAATGGTGTCAGTGACTGTGGGTTTGGTTTATATCAGACAGGAGGAGATTGGCGTCAGTGACTGTGGGGATGGTTTATATCAGACAGGAGGAGATTGGCGTCAGAGACTGTGGGGCTGGTTTATATCAGACAGGGGGTGATTGGCGTCAGTGACTGTGGGGCTGGTTCATATCAGACAGTGGGAGATTGGTGTCAGTGCCTGTGGGGCTGGTTTATATCAGACAGTGGGAAATTGGTGTCAGTGCCTGGAGGCCAGGTTTATATCAGACAAGGGGACATTGGTGTCAGTGACTGTTGGTTGGTTTATATCAGACAGGGGGAGATTGGTGTCAGGAACTGTGGGGCTGGTTTAAATCAAACAGGGGAGATTGGAGTCAGTGACTGTGGGGCTAGTTTATTTCAGACAGGAGGGGATTGCTGTCAGTGACTGGGGGTCTGGTTTATGTCAGACAGGAGGGGTTGGTGTAAGCGACTGTGGTTCTGTTTTGTATCAGACAGGGGGAGATTGGTGTCAGTGACTGTGGGGATGGTTTATGTCATACAGGAGGGGTTGGTGTCAGCGACTGTGGTTCTGTTTTATATCAGACAGGGGGAGATTGGTGTCAGTGACTGTGGGGATGGTTTATGTCAGACATGTGGGGATTGGTGTCAATGACAGTGGGTTCGTTTACATCAGACAGGGGGAGATTGGTGCCAGTGGCTGTGGGTCTGGTTTATATCAGACAGAGGGAGATTGGTGTCATTGCCTGTGTGTCTGGTTTATATCAGACGGGGGGAGATTGGTTTCAGTGACAGTGGGTCTGGTTTATATCAGACAGGAGGAGATTGGCGTCAGTGACTGTGAGGCTGGATTATATCAGACAACGGGAGATTGGTGTCAGTGACTGTGGGGCTGGATGATATCAGACAGGGGGAGATTGGTGTCAGGGACTGTGGGTTGGTTTATATCAGACAGGATGAGATTGGTGTCAGTGACTGTGGGGCTGGTTTAAACCTGACAGGGGGAGATTGGTGACAGTGTCTGAGGGGTTGGTTTATATCAGACAAGGGGAGATTGGTGTCAGTGTCTGTGGGGGTGGTTTATATCAGACAGGGGGAGATTGGTGTCAGTGACTGTGGGTTGGTTTACATCAGACAGGGGGAGATTGGTGTCAGTGTCTGAGGGTTGGTTTATATCAGACAAGGGGAGATTGGTGTCAGTGTCTGTGGGGCTGGTTTAAATCAGACAGGGGGAGAATCGTGTCAGTGTCTGTGGGGCTGGTTTAAATCAGACAGGGGGAGATTGGTGTCAGTGTCTGAGGGGCTGGGTTATATCAGATAAGGGGAGATTGGAGACTGTGACTGTGGGTTGGTTTATATCAGACAGGCAGAGATTGGTGTCATGACTGTGGGCCTGGTTTACATCAGACAGGCAGAGATTGGTGTCAGTGACTGTGGGGATGGATTATATCAGACAGGAGGAGATTGGTGTCAGTGTCTGTGTTGCTGCATTATATCAGACAGGGGAAGATTGGTGTCAGGGACTCTGGGTTGGTTTATATCAGACAGGCAGAGATTGGTGTCAGTGACTGTGGGTTGGTTTATATCAGACAACGGGAGATTGGTGTCAGTGACTGTGATTCGGTTTATATCAGACAGGCAGAGATTGGTGTCAGTGTCTTTGGGGCTGGTTTACATCAGACAGGGGGAGATTGGTGTCAGTGACTGTGGGTCGGTTTATATCAGACAGGGGGGAGATTGGAGTTAGTGACGGTGGGTCGGTTTATATCAGACAGAGGGCGATTGGTGTCAGTGACTATGGTTCTGGTTTATATGAGACAAGGGGAGATTGGTGTCAGTGTCTGTGGGGCTGATTTATATCAGACAGTGTGAGATTGACGTCAGTGACTCTGGGTCTGGTTTATATCAGACAGGGGGAGATTGGTGTCAGTGACTGTGGGTTGGTTTATATCAGAGAGGGGGAGATTGGTGTCAGTGACTGTGGGTTGGTTTATATCCGAAAGGGGGAGATTGGTGTCAGTGACTGTGGGGCTGGTTTAAACAAGACAGGGGAGATTGGTGTCAGTGTCGTGGGGCCAGTTTATGTCAGACAGGAGGGGATTGGTGTCAGTGACTGTGGGTCTGGGTTATATCAGACAGGGGGAGATTGGTGTCAGTGACTCTGGGGATGGTTTATGTCAGACAGCAGGTGTTGGTATCAGCGACTGTGGTTCTGTTTTATATCAGACAGGGGGAGATTGGTGTCAGTGAATGTGGGGATGGTTTATGTCAGACATTAGGGGATTGGTGTCACTGAGTGTGGGTCTGGTTTATATCAGACAAGGGGAGATTTGTGTCTGTGACTGTGGGGATGGTTTATGTCAGACATTAGGGGATTGGTGTCAATGACAATGGATTCGTTTAGATCAGACAGGGGGAGTTTGGTGTCAGTGACTGTGGGTCTGGTTTATATCAGACAGAGGGAGATGAGTGTCAGTGACTGCGGTTTAGTTTATATCAGACAGGGAAGATTGTTGTCATTTCCTGTGGGTCATGTTTATATCAGACGGGGGGAGATTGGTGTCAGTGACTGTGTGGCTGGTTTATATCAGACGGGGGGAGATTGGTGTCAGTGACTGTGGGGCTGGTTTATATCAGACAGGACGAGATTGGCGACAGTGACTGTGGGGCTGGATTATATCAGACAGGAGGAGATTGGTGTCAGTGACTGTGGAGCTGGATTATATCAGACAGGGGGAGATTGGTGTCAGGGACTGTGGGTTGGTTTATATCAGACAGGATGAGATTGTTGTCAGTGACTGTGGGTTGGTTTATATCAGACTGGGGGATATTGGTGTCAGGGACTGAGGGGCTGGTTTAAATCAGACAGGGGGAGATTGGTGTCAGTGACTGTGGGGCTAGTTTATGTCAGAAAGGAGGGGAATGGTGTCAGTGACTGTGGGGCTGGTTCATGTCAGACAGGGGGAGATTGGTGTCAGTGACTGTGGGTTTGATTTATATCAGACAGGGGGAGATTGGTGTCAGTGACTGTGGGGCTGGTTTATATCAGTCAGCGGGAGATTGGTGTCAGTGACTGTGGGTTGGTTTACATCAGACAGGGGGAGATTGGTGTCAGTGTCTGTGGGTTGGTTTATATCAGACAAGGTGAGATTGGTGTCAGTGTCTGTGGGGCTGGTTTAAATCAGACAGGGGGAGAATCGTGTCAGTGTTTGTGGGGCTGGTTTATTTCAGACAGGGGGAGATTGGTGTCAGTGTCTGTGGGGCTGGTTCAAATCAAACAGGGGAGATTGGTGTCAGTGACTGTGGGGCTCGTTTATATCAGACAGGAGGGGATTGGTGTCAGTGACTGTGGGGCTGGTTTATATCAGACAGGGGGAGATTGGTGTCAGTGTCTATGGGGCTGGTTAAATCAGACAGGGGAGATTGGTGTCAGTGTCTGTGGAGATGGTTTATATCAGACAGGGGAAAATTGGTGTCAGTGTCTGTGGAGATGGTTTATATCATACAGGTGGAAATTGGTGTCAGTGACTGTAGGGCAGGTTTATATCAGACAGGAGGAGATTGGTGTCAGTGACTGTGGGTTGGTTTACATCAGACAGGGGGAGATTGGTGTCAGTGTCTGTGGGTTGGTTTATATCAGACAAGGTGAGATTGGTGTCAGTGTCTATGGGGCTGGTTAAATCAGACAGGGGAGATTGGTGTCAGTGTCTGTGGAGATGGTTTATATCAGACAGGGGAAAATTGGTGTCAGTGTCTGTGGAGATGGTTTATATCAGACAGGTGGAAATTGGTGTCAGTGACTGTAGGGCAGGTTTATATCAGACAGGAGGAGATTGGCGTCAGTGACTGTGGGGATGGTTTATATCAGACAGGAGGAGATTGGCGTCAGAGACTGTGGGGCTGGTTTATATCAGACAGGGGGAGATTGGCGTCAGTGACTGTGGGGCTGGTTTATATCAGACAGGGGGAGATTGGCGTCAGGGACTGTGGGGTTGGTTTAAATCAGACAGGGGAGATTGGTGTCAGTGTCTGTGGGGCTGGTTCAAATCAAACAGGGGAGATTGGTGTCAGTGACTGTGGGGCTCGTTTATGTCAGACAGGAGGGGATTGGTGTCAGTGACTGTGGGGCTGGTTTATATCAGACAGTGGGAGATTGGAGTCAGTGACTGTGGGTTTGGTTTATATCAGACAAGGGGAGATTGGTGTCAGTGCCTGTGGGGCTTGTTTATATCAAACAGGGGGAGATTGGTGTCAGTGCCTGTGGGGCTGGTTTATATCAGACAGTGGGAGATTGGTGTCAGTGCCTGTGGGGCTGGTTTATATCAGACAGGGAGAGATTGGTGTCAGTGCCTGTGGGGCTGGTTTATATCAGACAAGGGGAGATTGGTGTCATTGCCTGTGGGGCTGGTTTATATCAGTCAGTGGGAGATTGGTGTCAGTGCCTGTAGGGCTGGTTTATATCAGACAGGGGGAGATTGGTGTCAGTGACTGTGGGGATGGTTTATGTCAGAAAAGGGGAGATTGGTGTCAGTGTCTGTGGGGCTGGTTTATATCAGACAGGGGGAGATTGGTGTCAGTGACTGTGGGGCTCGTTTCTGTCAGACAGGAGGGGATTAGTGTCAATGACTGTGGGGCTGGTTTATATCAGACAGGGGGAGATTGGTGTCAGTGACTGTGGGTTTAGTTTATATCAGACAGGGGGAGATTGGTGTCAGTGCCTGTGGGGCCTGTTTACATCAGTCAGTGGGAGATTGGTGTCAGTCTCTGTGGGGCTGGTTTATATTAGATAGTGGGAGATTGGTGTCAGTGCCTGTGGGGATGGTTTATATCAGACAGGGGGAGATTGGTGTCAGAGCCTGTGGGGCTGGTTTATGTCAGACAGGGGGAGATTGGTGTCAGTGACTTTGGGGCTGTTTTATATCAGACAGGATGAGATTGGTGTCAGTGACTGTGGGTTGGTTTACATCAGAGAGGGGGAGATTGGTGTCAGTGACTGTGGGGATGGTTTATATCAGACAGGAGGAGATTGGCGTCAGAGACTGTGGGGCTGGTTTATATCAGACAGGGGGAGATTGGCGTCAGTGACTGTGGGGCTCGTTCATATCAGACAGTGGGAGATTGGTGTCAGTGCCTGTGGGGCTGGTTTATATCAGACAGTGGGAGATTGGTGTCAGTGACTGTGGGTTGGTTTACATCAGAGAGGGGGAGATTGGTGTCTGTGTCTGTGGGTTGGTTTATATCAGACAAGGTGAGATTGGTGTCAGTGACTGTGGGTTGGTTTATATCAGACAAGGGGAGATTGGTGTCAGGGACCGTGGGGCTGGTTTATATCAGACAGGGGGAGATTGGTGTCAGTGCCTGTGGGGCTGGTTTATATCAGACAGGGGGTGATTGGTGTCAGTGCCTGTGGGGCTGGTTTATATCAGACAGTGTGAGATTGGTGTCAGTGCCTGTGGGGCTGGTTTATATCAGACAGTGGGAGATTGGTGTCAGTGCCTGTGGGGCTGGTTTATATCAGACAGTGGGAGATTGGTGTCAGTGTCTGTTGGTTGGTTTATGTCAGACAAGGGGAGATTGGTGTCAGTGCCTGTGGGGCTGGTTTACATCAGACAGAAGAGATTGGTGTCTTTGTCTGCGGGTCTGGTTTATATCAGACAGGGGGAGATTGGTGTCAGTGACTGTGGTGATGGTTTATGTCAGACAGGGGGAGATTGGTGTCAGTGACTGTGGGGATGGTTTATGTCAGACAGGGGGAGATTGGTGTCAGTGACTGTGGGGATGGTTTATGTCAGACAGGGGAAGATTGGTGTCAGTGACTGTGGGGCTGGTTTATATCAGACAGGATGAGATTGGTGTCAGTGACTGTGGGTTGGTTTACATCAGACAGGGGGAGATTGGTGTCAGTTTCTGTGGGTTGGTTTATATCAGACAAGGTGAGATTGGTGTCAGTGACTGTGGGTTGGTTTATATCAGACAGTGGGAGAGTGGTGTCAGTGTCTGTGGGGCTGGTTTATATCAGACAGGGGGAGATTGGTGACAGTGTCTGAGGGGTTGGTTTATATCAGACAAGGGGCGATTGGTTTCAGTGACTGTGGGTCTGGTTTATATCAGACAGGGGGAGATTGGTGTCAGTGTCTTTCGGGCTGGTTAAATCAGACAGGGGAGATTGGTGTCAGTGTCTGTGGAGATGGTTTATATCAGACAGGGGAAAATTGGTGTCAGTGTCTGTGGAGATGGTTTATATCAGACAGGGGGAAATTGGTGTCAGTGACTATAGGGCTGGTTTATATCAGACAGTGGGAGATTGGTGTCAGTGCCTGTGGGGCTAGTTTATGTCAGACAGTGGGAGATTGGTGTCAGTGCCTGTGGGGCTGGTTTAAATCAGACAGGGGGAGATTGGTGTCAGTGACTGTGGGGCTCGTTTATGTCAGACAGGAGGGGATTGGTGTCAGTGACTGTGGGGCTGGTTTATATCAGACAGTGGGAGATTGGTGTCAGTGACTGTGGGTTTGGTTTTTATCAGACAGGGGGAGATTGGTGTCAGTGCCTGTGGGGCTTGTTTATATCAGTCAGTGGGAGATTGGTGTCAGTGACTGTGGGGCTGCTTTATATCAGACAGGGGGAGATTGGTTTCAGTGACTGTGGGGCTGGTTTGTATCAGACAGGAGGGGATTGGTGTCAGTGACTGTGGGGCTGGTTTATATCAGACAGTGGGAGATTGGTGTCAGTGACTGTGGGTTTGGTTTATATCAGACAGGGGGAGATTGGTGTCAGTGCCTGTGGGGCTGGTTTATATCAGTCAGTGGGAGATTGGTATCAGTGCCTGTGGGGCTGGTTTATATCAGACAGTGGGAGATTGGTGTCAGTGCCTGTGGGGCTGGTTTATGTCAGGCAGGGGGAGATTGGTGTCAGTGCCTGTGGGGCTGGTTTATATCAGACAAAGGGGGATTGGTGTCAGTGCCTGTGGGGCTGGTTTATATCAGTCAGTGGGAGATTGGTGTCAGTGCCTGTGGGGCTGGTTTATATCAGACAGGGGGAGATTGGTGTCAGTGACTGTGGGGCTCGTTTATGTCAGTCAGTGGGAGATTGGTGTCAGTCTCTGTGGGGCTGGTTTATATCAGACAGTGTTAGATTGGTGTCAGTGCCTGTGGGGCTGGTTTATATCAGTCAGTGGGAGAATGGTGTCAGTGCCTGTGGGGCTGGTTTATATCAGACAGGGGGAGATTGGTGTCAGTGACTGTGGGGATGGTTTATGTCAGTCAGGAGGTGTTGGTGTCAGCGACAGTGGTTCTGTTTTATATCAGACAGTGGGAGATTCGTGTCAGTGACTGTGGGGATGGTTTATGTCAGATAGGGGGAGATTGGTGTCAGTGACTGTGGGGATGGTTTATGTCAGACAGGGGAAGATTGGTGTCAGTGACTGTGGGGCTGGTTTATATCAGACAGTGGGAGATTGGTGTCAGTGACTGTGGGTTGGTTTACATCAGACAGGGGGAGATTGGTGTCAGTGTCTGAGGGGTTGGTTTATATCAGACAAGGGGAGATTAGTGTCAGTGACTGTGGGTCTGGTTTATATCAGACAGGGGGACATTGGTGTCAGTGTCTGTGGGGCTGGCTAAATCAGACAGGTGTGATTGGTGTCAGTGTCTGTGGAGATAGTTTATATCAGACAGGGGAAAATTGATGTCAGTGTCTGTGGAGATGGTTTATATCAGACAGGTGGAAATTGGTGTCAGTGACTATAGGGCTGGTTTATATCAGACAGTGGGAGATTGGTGTCAGTGCCTGTGGGGCTGGTTTATGTCAAACAGTTGGAGATTGGTGTCAGTGTCTGTGGGGCTGGTTTATATCAGACAGGGGGAGATTGGTGTCAGTGACTGTGGGGCTCGTTTATGTCAGACAGGAGGGGATTGGTGTCAGTGACTGTGGGGCTGGTTTATATCAGACAGTGGGAGATTGGTGTCAGTGACTGTGGGTTTGGTTTATATCAGACAGGGGGAGATTGGTTTCAGTGCCTGTGGGGCTTGTTTATATCAGTCAGTGGGAGATTGGTGTCAGTGCCTGTGGGGCTGGTTTATATCAGACAGTGGGAGATTGGTGTCAGTGCCTGTGGGGCTGGTTTATATCAGATGGGGGGAGATTGCTGTCAGTGACTGTGGGGCTGGTTTATATCAGACAAGGGGAGATTGGTGTCAGTGCCTGTGGGGCTGGTTTATATCAGTCAATGGGAGATTGGTGTCAGTGCCTGTGGGGCTGGTTTATATCAGACAGGGGGAGATTGGTATCAGTGACTGTGGGGCTCGTTTATGTCAGACAGGAGGGGATTGGTGTCAATGACTGTGGGGCTGGTTTGTATCAGACAGGGGGAGATTGGTGTCAGTGACTGTGGGTTTGGTTTATATCAGACAGGGGGAGATTGGTGTCAGTGCCTGTGGGGCATGTTTATATCAGTCAGTGGGAGATTGGTGTCAGTGACTGTGGGGCTGGTTTATATCAGACAGGGGGAGATTGGTGTCAGTGACTGTGGGGCTGGTTTGTATCAGACAGGAGGGATTTGGTGTCAGTAACTGTGGGGCTGGTTTATATCAGACAGTGGGAGATTGGTGTCAGTGACTGTGGGTTTGGTTGACATCAGACAGGGGGAGATTGGTGTCAGTGCCTGTGGGGCTTGTTTATATCAGTCAGTGGGAGATTGGTGTCAGTGCCTGTGGGGCTGGTTTATATCAGACAGTGGGAGATTGGTGTCAGTGCCTGTGGGGCTGGTTTATATCAGATGGGGGGAGATTGGTGTCAGTGCCTGTGGGGCTGGTTTATATCAGACAAGGGGAGATTGGTGTCAGTGCCTGTGGGGCTGGTTTATATCAGTCAGTGGGAGATTGGCGTCAGTGCCTGTGGGGCTGGTTTATATCAGACAGGGGGAGATTGGTGTCAGTGACTGTGGGGCTCGTTTATGTCAGACAGGAGGGGATTGGTGTCAATGACTGTGGGGCTGGTTTGTATCAGACAGGGGGAGATTGGTGACAGTGACTGTGGGTTTGGTTTATATCAGATAGGGGGAGATTGGTGTCAGTGCCTGTGGGGCTTGTTTATATCAGTCAGTGGGAGATTGGTGTCAGTCTCTGTGGGGCTGGTTTATATCAGACAGTGTTAGATTGGTGTCAGTGCCTGTGGGGCTAGTTTATATCAGACAAGCGGAGATTGGTGTCAGCGCCTGTGGGGCTGGTTTATATCAGTCAGTGGGAGAATGGTGTCAGTGCCTGTGGGGCTGGTTTACGTCAGACAGGGGGAGATTGGTGTCAGTGACTGTGGGGATGGTTTATGTCAGTCAGGAGGGGTTGGTGTCAGCGACAGTGGTTCTGTTTTATATCAGACAGTGTGAGATTCGTGTCAGTGACTGTGGGGATGGTTTATGTCAGACAGGGGGAGATTGGTGTCAGTGACTGTGGGGATGGTTTATGTCAGACAGGGGAAGATTGGTGTCAGTGACTGTGGGGCTGGTTTATATCAGACAGGATGAGATTGGTGTCAGTGACTGTGGGTTGGTTTACATCAGACAGGGGGAGATTGGTGTCAGTATCTGTGGGGTGGTTTATATCAGACAAGGTGAGATTGGTGTCAGTGACTGTGGGTTGGTTTATATCAGACAGGGGGAGAATCGTGTCAGTGTCTGTGGGGCTGGTTTAAATCTGACAGGGAGAGATTGGTGACAGTGTCTGTGGGGTTGGTTTATATCAGACAAGGGGAGATTGGTGTCAGTGTCGGAGGGGTTGGTTTATATCAGACATGGGGAGATTGGTGTCAGTGTCTGTTGGTTGGTTTATATCAGACAAGGGGAGATTGGTGTCAGGGACTGTGGGGCTGGTTTACATCAGACAGAAGAGATTGGTGTCTTTGTCTGTGGGTCTGGTTTATATCAGACAGGGGGAGATTGGTGTCAGTGACTGTGGTGATGGTTTATGTCAGTCAGGAGAGGTTGGTGTCAGCGACTGTGGTTCTTTTTATATCAGACAGTGGGAGATTGGTGTCAGTGACTGTGGGGATAGTTTATGTCAGACAGCGGGAGATTGGTGTCAGTGACTGTGGGTCAGGTTTATATCAGACAGGGGGAGATTGGTGTCAGTGTCTGTTGGGCTGGTTAAATCAGACAGGGGAGATTGGTGTCAGTGTCTGTGGAGATGGTTTATGTCAGTCAGGAGGGGTTGGTGTCAGCGACTGTGGTTCTTTTTATATCAGAAAGTGGGAGATTGGTGTCAGTGACTGTGGGGATAGTTTATGTCAGACAGCGGGAGATTGGTGTCAGTGACTGTGGGGCTGGTTTTTATCAGACAAGGTGAGATTAATGTCAGTGACTGTGGGTTGGTTTATATCAGACAAGGTGAGATTGGTGACAGTGTCTGTGGGGCTTGTTTATATCAGACAGGGGGAGATTGGTGACAGTGTCTGAGGGGTTGGTTTATATCAGACAAGGGGAGATTGGTGTCAGTGACTGTGGGTCTGGTTTATATCAGACAGGGGGAGATTGGTGTCAGTGTCTGTTGGGTTGGTTAAATCAGACAGGGGAGATTGGTGTCAGTGTCTGTGGAGATGGTTTATATCAGACAGGGGAAAATTGGTGTCAGTGTCTGTGGAGATGGTTTATATCAGACAGGTGGAAATTGGTGACAGTGACTATAGGGCTGGTTTATATCAGACAGTGGGAGATTGGTGTCAGTGCCTGTGGGGCTGGTTTATGTCAGACAGTGGGAGATTGGTGTCAGTGTCTGTGGGGCTGGTTTATATCAGACAGGGGGAGATTGGTGTCAGTGACTGTGGGGCTCGTTTATGTCAGACAGGAGGGGATTGGTGTCAATGACTGTGGGGCTGGTTTATATCCGACAGGGGGAGATTGGTGTCAGTGACTGTGGGTTTAGTTTATATCAGACAGGGGGAGATTGGTGTCAGTGCCTGTGGGGCTTGTTTATATCAGTCAGTGGGAGATTGGTGTCAGTCTCTGTGGGGCTGGTTTATATCAGACAGTGGGAGATTGGAGTCAGTGCCTGCGGGACTGGTTTATATCAGATGGGGGGAGATTGGTGTCAGTGCCTGTGGGGCTGGTTTATTTCAGACAAGGGGAGATTGGTGTCAGTGCCTGTGGGGCTGGTTTATATCAGTCAGTGGGAGATTGGTGTCAGTGACTGTGGGGATGGTTTATGTCAGTCAGGAGGGGTTGGTGTCAGCGACAGTGGTTCTGTTTTATATCAGACAGTGGGAGATTGGTGTCAGTGACTGTGGGGATGGTTTATGTCAGACAGGGGGAGATTGGTGTCAGTGACTTTGGGGCTGGTTTATATCAGACAAGATGAGATTGGTGTCAGTGACTGTGGGTTGGTTTACATCAGAGAGGGGGAGATTGGTGTCAGTGTCTGTGGGTTGGTTTATATCAGACAAGGTGCGATTGGTGTCAGTGACTGTGGGTTTGTTTATATCAGACAAGGGGAGACTGGTGTCAGGGACTGTGGGGCTGGTTTTAATCAGACAGGGGGAGATTGGTGTCATTGTCTGTGGGGCTGGTTTATATCCGACAGGGGGAGATTGGTGTCAGTGCCTGTGGGGCTGGTTTATATCAGTCAGGGGGAGATTGGTGTCAGTGCCTGTGGGGTTGGTTTATATAAGACAGTGGGAGATTGGTGTCAGTGCCTGTGGGGCTGGTTTATATCAGACAGTGGGAGATTGGTGTCAGTGCCGGTGGGGATGGTTTATATCAGACAGTGGGAGATTGGTGTCAGTGTCTGTTGGTTGGTTTATATCAGACAAGGGGAGATTGGTGTCAGGGACTGTGGGGCTCGTTTACATCAGACAGAAGAGATTGGTGTCTTTGTCTGTGGGTCTGGTTTATACCAGACAGGGGGAGATTGGTGTCAGTGACTGTGGTGATGGTTTATGTCAGCCAGTGGGAGATTGGTGTCAGCGACTTTGGTTCTGTTTTATATCAGACAGTGGGAGATTGGTGTCAGTGACTGTGGGGATGGTTTATGTCAGACAGGGGGAGATTGGTGTCAGTGACAGTGGGTTGGTTTATATCAGACAAGGTGAGATTGGTGTCAGTGCCTGTGGGGCTGGTTTATATCAGACAGGGGGAGATTGGTGTCAGTGTCTGTGGGGCTGGTTAAATCAGACAGTGGAGATTGGTGTCAGTGTCTGTGGAGATGGTTTATATCAGACAGGGGAAAATTGGTGTCAGTGTCTGTGGAGATGGTTTATATCAGACAGGTGGAAATTGGTGTCAGTGACTATAGGGCTTGTTTATATCAGACAGTGGGAGACTGGTGTCAGTGCCTGTGGGGCTGGTTTATATCAGACAGTGGGAGATTGGTGTCAGTTCCTGTGGGGCTGGTTTATATCAGACAGGGGGAGATTGGTGTCAGTGACTGTGGGGTTCATTTATGTCAGACAGGAGGGGATTAGTTTCAGTGACTGTGGGGCTGGTTTATATCAGCCAGTGGGAGATTGGTGTCAGTGACTGGGTTTGGTTTATATCAGACAGCGGGAGATTGGTGTCAGTGCCTGTGGGGCTTGTTTATATCAGTCAGTGGGAGATTGGTGTCAGTGACTGTGGGGCTGGTTTATATCAGCGCAGTGGGAGATTGGTGTCAGTGCCTGTGGGGCTGGTTTATATCAGATGGGGGGTGATTGGTGTCAGTGCCTGTGGGGCTGGTTTATATCAGACAAGGGGAGATTGGTGTCAGTGCCTGTGGGGCTGGTTTATATCAGTCAGTGGGAGATTGGTGTCAGTGCCTGTGGGGCTGGTTTATATCAGACAGGGGGAGATTGGTGTCAGTGTCTGTGGGGCTGGTTTATATCAGACAGGGGGAGATTGGTGTCAGTGACTGTGGGGCTCGTTTATGTCAGACAGGAGGGGATTGGTGTCAATGACTGTGGGGCTGGTTTGTATCAGACACGGGGAGATTGGTGTCAGTGACTGTGGGTTTGGTTTATATCAGACAGGGGGAGATTGGTGTCAGTGCCTGTGGGGCTTGTTTATATCAGTCAGTGGGAGTTTGGTGTCAGTCTCTGTGGGGCTGGTTTATATCAGACAGTGTTAGATTGGTGTCAGTGCCTGTGGGGCTGGTTTATATCAGACAGGGGGAGATTGGTGTCAGTGCCTGTGACGCTGGTTTATATCAGACAAGGGGAGATTGGTGTCAGTGCCTGTGGGGCTGGTTTATATTAGTCAGTGGGAGAATGGTGTCAGTGCCTGTGGGGCTGGTTTATATCAGACAGGGGGAGATTGGTGTCAGTGACTGTGGGGATGGTTTATGTCAGTCAGGAGGGGTTGGTGTCAGCGACAGTGGTTCTGTTTTATATCAGACAGTGGGAGATTGGTGTCAGTGACTGTGGGTTGGATTTCATCAGACAGGGTGAGATTGGTGTCAGTGACTGTGGGTTGGTTTATATCAGACAGGGGGAGAGTGGTGTCAGTGTCTGTGGGGATGGTTTATATCAGACAGGGGGAGATTGGTGACAGTGTCTGAGGGGTTGGTTTATATCAGACAAGGGGAGATTGGTGTCAGTGACTGTGGGTCTGGTTTATATCAGACAGGGGGAGATTGGTGTCAGTGTCTGTGGGGCTGGTTAAATGAGACAGGGGAGATTGGTGTCAGTGTCTGTGGAGATGGTTTATATCAGACAGGGGAAAATTGGTGTCAGTGTCTGTGGAGATGGTTTATATCAGACAGGTGGAATTTGGTGTCAGTGACTATAGGGCTGGTTTATATCAGACAGTGGGAGATTGGTGTCAGTGCCTGTGGGGCAGGTTTATGTCAGACAGTGGGAGATTGTTGTCAGTGTCTGTGGGGCTGGTTTATATCAGACAGGGGGAGATAGGTGTCAGTGACTGTGGGGCTCGTTTATGTCAGACAGGAGGGGATTGGTGTCAGTGACTGTGGGTTTGGTTTATATCAGACAGGGGGAGATTGGTGTCAGTGCCTGTGGGGCTGGTTTATATCAGACAAGGGGAGATTGGTGTCAGTGCCTGTGGGGCTGGTTTATATCAGTCAGTGGGAGATTGGTGTCAGTGCCTGTGGGGATGGTTTATATCAGACAGGGGGAGATTGGTGTCAGTGACTGTGGGGCTCGTTTATGTCAGACAGGAGGGGATTGGTGTCAATGACTGTGGGGCTGGTTTGTATCAGACAGGGGGAGATTGGTGTCAGTGACTGTGGGTTTGGTTTATATCAGACAGGGGGAGATTGGTGTCAGTGCCTGTGGGGCTTGTTTATATCAGTCAGTGGGAGATTGGTGTCAGTGACTGTGGGGCTGGTTTATATCAGACAGGGGGAGATTGGTGTCAGTGACTGTGGGGCTGGTTTGTATCAGTCAGGAGGGGATTGGTGTCAGTGACTGTGGGGCTGGTTTATATCAGACAGTGGGAGATTGGTGTCAGTGACTGTGGGTTTGGTTTATATCAGACAGGGGGAGATTGGTGTCAGTGCCTGTGGGGCTTGTTTATATCAGTCAGTGGGAGAATGGTGTCAGTGCCTGTGGGGCTGGTTTATATCAGACAGTGGGAGATTGGTGTCAGTGCCTGTGGGGCTGGTGTATATCAGATGGGGGGAGATTGGTGTCAGTGCCTGTGGGGCTGGTTTATATCAGACAAGGGGAGATTGGTGTCAGTGCCTGTGGGGCTGGTTTATATTAGTCAGTGGGAGATTGGTGTCAGTGCCTGTGGGGCTGGTTTATATCAGACAGGGGGAGATTGGTGTCAGTGACTGTGGGGCTCGTTTATGTCAGACAGGAGGGGATTGGTGTCAATGACTGTGGGGCCGGTTTGTATCAGACTGGGGGAGATTGGTGTCAGTGCCTGTGGGGCTTGTTTATATCAGTCAGTGGGAGATTGGTGTCAGTCTCTGTGGGGCTGGTTTATATCGGACTGTGTTAGATTGGTGTCAGTGCCTGTGGGGCTGGTTTATATCCGACAGTGGGAGATTGGTGTCAGTGCCTGTGGGGCTGGTTTATATCAGACAAGTGTAGATTGGTGTCAGTGCCTGTGGGGCTGGTTTATATCAGACAGGGGGAGATTGGTGTCAGTGACTGTGGGGATGATTTGTGTCAGTCAGGAGGGGTTGGTGTCAGCGACAGTGGTTCTGTTTTATATCAGACAGTGGGAGATTCGTGTCAGTGACTGTGGGGATGGTTTATATCAGACAAGTGTAGATTGGTGTCAGTGCCTGTGGGGCTGGTTTATATCAGACAGGGGGAGATTGGTGTCAGTGACTGTGGGGATGATTTGTGTCAGTCAGGAGGGTTGGTGTCAGCGACAGTGGTTCTGTTTTATATCAGACAGTGGGAGATTCGTGTCAGTGACTGTGGGGATGGTTTGTATCAGACAAGGGGAGATTGGTGTCAGTGCCTGTGGGGCTGGTTTATATTAGTCAGTGGGAGATTGGTGTCAGTGCCTGTGGGGCTGGTTTATATCAGACAGGGGGAGATTGGTGTCAGTGACTGTGGGTTTGGTTTATATCAGACAAGGGGAGATTGGTGTCAGTGCCTGTGGGGCTGGTTTATATTAGTCAGTGGGAGATTGGTGTCAGTGCCTGTGGGGCTGGTTTATATCAGACAGGGGGAGATTGGTGTCAGTGACTGTGGGGCTCGTTTATGTCAGACAGGAGGGGATTGGTGTCAATGACTGTGGGGCCGGTTTGTATCAGACAGGGGGAGATTGGTGTAAGTGCCTGTGGGGTTTGTTTATATCAGTCAGTGGGAGATTGGTGTCAGTCTCTGTGGGGCTGGTTTATATCGGACAGTGTTAGATTGGTGTCAGTGCCTGTGGGGCTGGTTTATATCCGACAGTGGGAGATTGGTGTCAGTGCCTGTGGGGCTGGTTTATATCAGACAAGTGTAGATTGGTGTCAGTGCCTGTGGGGCTGGTTTATATCAGACACGGGGAGATTGGTGTCAGTGACTGTGGGGATGGTTTGTGTCAGTCAGGAGGGGTTGGTGTCAGCGACAGTGGTTCTGTTTTATATCAGACAGTGGGAGATTCGTGTCAGTGACTGTGGGGATGGTTTATATCAGACAAGTGTAGATTGGTGTCAGTGCCTGTGGGGCTGGTTTATATCAGACAGGGGGAGATTGGTGTCAGTGACTGTGGGGATGGTTTATGTCAGGCAGGGGGAGATTGGTGTCAGTGACTGTGGGGATGGTTTATGTCAGACAGGGGAAGATTGGTGTCAGTGACTGTGGGGCTGGTTTATATCAGACGGGATGAGATTGGTGTCAGTGCCTGTGGGGCTGGTTTATGTCAGACAAGGGGAGATTGGTGTCAGTGTCTGTGGAGATGGTTTATATCAGACAGGGGAAAATTGGTGTCAGTGTCTGTGGAGATGGTTGATATCAGACAGGTGGAAATTGGTGACAGTGACTATAGGTCTGGTTTATATCAGACAGGGGAAAATTGGTGTCAGTGTCAGTGGAGATGGTTTATATCAGACAGGTGGAAATTGGTGACAGTGACTATAGGTCTGGTTTATATCAGACAGTGGGAGATTGGTGTCAGTGCCTGTGGGTTTAGTTTATATCAGACAGGGGGAGATTGGTGTCAGTGCCTGTGGGGCTTGTTTATATCAGTCAGTGGGAGATTGTTGTCAGTCTCTGTGGGGCTGGTTTATATCAGACAGTGGGAGATTGGTGTCAGTGCCTGTGGGGCTGGTTTATATCAGACAGGGGAGATTGGTGTCAGTGACTGTGGGGATGGTTTATGTCAGTCAGGAGGGGTTGGTGTCAGGGACAGTAGTTCTGTTTTATATCAGTCAGCGGGAGATTGGTGTCAGTGCCTGTGGGGCTGGTTTATATTAGACAGGGGGAGATTGGTGTCAGTGACTGTGGGGATGGTTTATGTCAGTCAGGAGGGGTTGGTGTCAGCGACAGTGGTTCTGTTTTATATCAGACAGTGGGAGATTGGTGTCAGTGACTGTGGGGATGGTTTATGTCAGACAGGGGGAGATTGGTGTCAGTGACTTTGGGGCTGGTTTATATCAGACAGGATGAGATTGGTGTCAGTGACTGTGGGGCTGGTTTATATCAGACAGTGGGAGATTGGTGTCAGTGACTGTGGGGCTGGTTTATATCAGACAGTGGGAGATTGGTGTCAGTGCCTGTGGGGCTGGTTTAGATCAGACAGGTGGAAATTGGTGACAGTGACTATAGGTCTGGTTTATATCAGACAGTGGGAGATTGGTGTCAATGCCTGTGGGTTTAGTTTATATCAGACAGGGGGAGATTGGTGTCAGTGCCTGTGGGGCTGGTTTATATCAGACAAGTGTAGATTGGTGTCAGTGCCTGTGGGGCTGGTTTATATCAGACAGGGGGAGATTGGTGTCAGTGACTGTGGGGATGGTTTGTGTCAGTCAGGAGGGGTTGGTGTCAGCGACAGTGGTTCTGTTTTATATCAGACAGTGGGAGATTGGTGTCAGTGACTGTGGGGACGGTTTATGTCAGACAGGGGGAGATTGGTGTCAGTGACTGTGGGGATGGTTTATGTCAGACAGGGGAAGATTGGTGTCAGTGACTGTGGGGCTGGTTTATATCAGACAGGATGAGATTGGTGTCAGTGCCTGTGGGGCTGGTTTATATCAGACAAGGGGAGATTGGTGTCAGTGTCTGTGGAGATGGTTGATATCAGACAGGTGGAAATTGGTGACAGTGACTATAGGTCTGGTTTATATCAGACAGTGGGAGATTGGTGTCAGTGCCTGTGGGTTTAGTTTATATCAGACAGGGGGAGATTGGTGTTAGTGCCTGTGGGGCTTGTTTATATCAGTCAGTGGGAGATTGGTGTCAGTCTCTGTGGGGCTGGTTTATATCAGACAGTGGGAGATTGGAGTCAGTGCCTGCGGGGCTGGTTTATATCAGACAGGGGGAGATTGGTGTCAGTGCCTGTGGGGCTGGTTTATATCAGACAAGGGGAGATTGGTGTCAGTGCCTGTGGGGCTGGTTTATATCAGACAGGGGGAGATTGGTGTCAGTGACTGTGGGGATGGTTTATGTCAGTCAGGAGGGGTTGGTGTCAGGGACAGTAGTTCTGTTTTATATCAGTCAGCGGGAGATTGGTGTCAGTGCCTGTGGGGCTGGTTTATATTAGACAGGGGGAGATTGGTGTCAGTGACTGTGGGGATGGTTTATGTCAGTCAGGAGGGGTTGGTGTCAGCGACAGTGGTTCTGTTTTATATCAGACAGTGGGAGATTGGTGTCAGTGACTGTGGGGATGGTTTATGTCAGACAGGGGGAGATTGGTGTCAGTGACTTTGGGGCTGGTTTATATCAGACAGGGGGAGATTGGTGTCAGTGACTGTGGGGCTGGTTTATATCAGACAGTGGGAGATTGGTGTCAGTGACTGTGGGGCTGGTTTATATCAGACAGTGGGAGATTGGTGTCAGTGACTGTGGGGCTGGTTTATATCAGATGGGGGGAGATTGGTGTCAGTGCCTGTGGGGCTGGTTTATATCAGACAAGGGGAGATTGGTGTCAGTGCCTGTGGGGCTGGTTTATATCAGTCAGTGGGAGATTGGTGTCAGTGCCTGTGGGGCTGGTTTATATCAGACAGGGGGACATTGGTGTCAGTGTCTGTGGGGCTGGTTTATATCAGACAGGGGGAGATTGGTGTCAGTGACTGTGGGGCTCGTTTATGTCAGACAGGAGGGGATTGGTGTCAATGACTGTGGGGCTGGTTTGTATCAGACAGGGGGAGAATGGTGTCAGTGACTGTGGGTTTGGTTTATATCAGACAGGGGGAGATTGGTGTCAGTGCCTGTGGGGCTGGTTTATATCAGTCAGTGAGAGTTTGGTGTCAGTCTCTGTGGGGCTGGTTTATATCAGACAGTGTTAGATTGGTGTCAGTCTCTGTGGGGCTGGTTTATATCAGACAGGGGGAGATTGGTGTCAGTGCCTGTGAGGCTGGTTTATATCAGACAAGGGGAGATTGGTGTCAGTGCCTGTGGGGCTGATTTATATCAGTCAGTGGGAGAATGGTGTCAGTGCCTGTGGGGCTGGTTTATATCAGACAGGGGGAGATTGGTGTCAGTGACTGTGGGGATGGTTTATGTCAGTCAGGAGGGGTTGGTGTCAGCGACAGTGGTTCTGTTTTATATCAGACAGTGTGAGATTCGTGTCAGTGACTGTGGGGATGGTTTATGTCAGACAGGGGGAGATTGGTGTCAGTGACTGTGGGGATGGTTTATGTCAGACAGGGGAAGATTGGTGTCAGTGACTGTGGGGCTGGTTGATATCAGACAGGATGAGATTGGTGTCAGTGACTGTGGGTTGGTTTACATCAGACAGGGGTAGATTGGTGTCAGTGACTGTGGGTTGGTTTATATCAGACAGGGGGAGAGTGGTGTCAGTGTCTGTGGGGATGGTTTATATCAGACAGGGGGAGATTAGTGACAGTGTCTGAGGGGTTGGTTTATATCAGACAAGGGGAGATTGGTTTCAGTGACTGTGGGTCTCGTTTATATCAGACAGGGGGAGATTGGTGTCAGTGTCTGTGGGGCTGGTTAAATGAGACAGGGGAAAATTGGTGTCAGTGTCTGTGGAGATGGTTTATATCAGACAGGTGGAAATTGGTGTCAGTGACTATAGGGCTGGTTTATATCAGACAGTGGGAGATTGGTGTCAGTGCCTGTGGGGCTGGTTTATGTCAGACAGTTGGAGATTGTTGTCAGTGTCAGTGGGGCTGGTTTATATCAGACAGGGGGAGATTGGTGTCAGTGACTGTGGGGCTCGTTTATGTCAGACAGGAGGGGATTGGTGTCAGTGACTGTGGGGCTGGTTTATGTCAGTCAGGAGGGGTTGGTGTCAGCGACAGTGGTTCTGTTTTATATCAGACAGGGGGAGATTGGTGTCAGTGACTGTGGGTTTGGTTTATATCAGACAGGGGGAGATTGGTGTCAGTGCCTGTGGGGCTTGTTTATATCAGTCAGTGGGAGATTGGTGACAGTGACTGTGGGGCTGGTTTATATCAGACAGGGGGAGATTGTTGTCAGTGACTGTGGGGCTGGTTTGTATCAGACAGGAGGGGATTGGTGTCAGTGACTGTGGGGCTGGTTTATATCAGACAGTGGGAGATTGGTGTCAGTGACTGTGGGTTTGGTTTATATCAGACAGGGGGAGATTGGTGTCAGTGCCTGTGGGGCTTGTTTATATCAGTCAGTGGGAGAATGGTGTCAGTGCCTGTGGGGCTGGTTTATATCAGACAGTGGGAGATTGGTGTCAGTGCCTGTGGGGCTGGTTTATATCAGATGGGGGGAGATTGGTGTCAGTGCCTGTGGGGCTGGTTTATATCAGACAAGGGGAGATTGGTGTCAGTGCCTGTGGGGCTGGTTTATATTAGTCAGTGGGAGATTGGTGTCAGTGCCTGTGGGGCTGGTTTATATCAGACAGGGGGAGATTGGTGTCAGTGACTGTGGGGCTCGTTTATGTCAGACAGGAGGGGATTGGTGTCAATGACTGTGGGGACGGTTTGTATCAGACAGGGGGAGATTGGTGTCAGTGCCTGTGGGGCTTGTTTATATCAGTCAGTGGGAGATTGGTGTCAGTCTCTGTGGGGCTGGTTTATATCGGACAGTGTTAGATTGGTGTCAGTGCCTGTGGGGCTGGTTTATATCAGACAAGTGTAGATTGGTGTCAGTGCCTGTGGGGCTGGTTTATATCAGACAGGGGGAGATTGGTGTCAGTGCCTGTGGGGATGGTTTGTGTCAGTCAGGAGGGGTTGGTGTCAGCGACAGTGGTTCTGTTTTATATCAGACAGTGGGAGATTCGTGTCAGTGACTGTGGGGATGGTTTATATCAGACAAGTGTAGATTGGTGTCAGTGCCTGTGGGGCTGGTTTATATCAGACAGGGGGAGATTGGTGTCAGTGACTGTGGGGATGGTTTATGTCAGTCAGGAGGGGTTGGTGTCAGCGACAGTGGTTCTGTTTTATATCAGACAGTGGGAGATTCGTGTCAGTGACTGTGGGGATGGTTTATGTCAGACAGGGGGAGATTGGTGTCAGTGACTGTGGGGATGGTTTATGTCAGACAGGGGAAGATTGGTGTCAGTGACTGTGGGGCTGGTTTATATCAGACAGGATGAGATTGGTGTCAGTGCCTGTGGGGCTGGTTTATATCAGACAAGGGGAGATTGGTGTCAGTGTCTGTGGGTATGGTTTATATAAGACAGGGGAAAATTGGTGTCAGTGTCTGTGGAGATGGTTTATATCAGACAGGTGGAAATTGGTGACAGTGACTATCGGTCTGGTTTATATCAGACAGTGGGAGATTGGTGTCAGTGCCTGTGGGTTTAGTTTATATCAGACAGGGGGAGATTGGTGTCAGTGACTGTGGGGATGGTTTATGTCAGACAGGGGGAGATTGGTGTCAGTGACTGTGAGGCTGGTTTATATCAGACAGGATGAGATTGATGTCAGTGACTGTGGGTTGGTTTACATCAGACAGGGGGAGATTGGTGTCAGTGACTGTGGGTTGGTTTATATCAGACAGGGGGAGAGTGGTGTCAGTGTCTGTGGGGATGGTTTATATCAGACAGGGGGAGATTAGTGACAGTGTCTGAGGGGTTGGTTTATATCAGACAAGGGGAGATTGGTTTCAGTGACTGTGGGTCTCGTTTATATCAGACACGGGGAGATTGGTGTCAGTGTCTGTGGGGCTGGTTAAATGAGACAGGGGAAAATTGGTGTCAGTGTCTGTGGAGATGGTTTATATCAGACAGGTGGAAATTGGTGTCAGTGACTATAGGGCTGGTTTATATCAGACAGTGGGAGATTGGTGTCAGTGCCTGTGGGGCTGGTTTATGTCAGACAGTGGGAGATTGTTGTCAGTGTCAGTGGGGCTGGTTTATATCAGCCAGGGGGAGATTGGTGTCAGTGACTGTGGGGCTCGTTTATGTCAGACAGGAGGGGATTGGTGTCAGTGACTGTGGGGCTGGTTTATGTCAGTCAGGAGGGGTTGGTGTCAGCGACAGTGGTTCTGTTTTATATCAGACAGTGGGAGATTGGTGTCAGTGACTGTGGGGATGGTTTATGTCAGACTGGGGAGATTGGTGTCAGTGACTTTGGGGCTGGTTTATATCAGACAGGATGAGATTGGTGTCAGTGACTGTGGGGCTGGTTTATATCAGACAGTTGGAGATTGGTGTCAGTGACTGTGGGGCTGGTTTATATCAGACTGTGGGAGATTGGTGTCAGTGCCTGTGGGGCTGGTTTATATCAGACAGGGGGAGATAGGTGTCAGTGACTGTGGGGCTCGTTTATGTCAGACAGGAGGGGATTGGTGTCAGTGACTGTGGGGCTGGGTAATATCAGACAGTGGGAGATTGGTGTCAGTGACTGTGGGTTTGGTTTATATCAGACAGGGGGAGATTGGTGTCAGTGCCTGTGGGGCTTGTTTATATCAGTCAGTGGGAGATTGGTGTCAGTGCCTGTGGGGCTGGTTTATATCAGACAGTGGGAGATTGGTGTCAGTGCCTGATGGTCTGGTTTATATCAGATGGGGGGAGATTGGTGTCAGTGCCTGTGGGGCTGGTTTATATCAGACAAGGGGAGATTGGTGTCAGTGCCTGTGGGCCTGGTTTATATTAGTCAGTGGGAGATTGGTGTCAGTGCCTGTGGGGCTGGTTTATATCAGACAGGGGGAGATTGGTGTCAGTGACTGTGGGGCTCGTTTATGTCAGACAGGAGGGGATTGGTGTCAATGACTGTGGGGCTGGTTTGTATCAGACAGGGGGAGATTGGTGTCAGTGACTGTGGGTTTGGTTTATATCAGACAGGGGGAGATTGGTGTCAGTGCCTGTGGGGCTTGTTTATATCAGTCAGTGGGAGATTGGTTTCAGTGACTGTGGGGCTGGTTTATATCAGACAGGGAGAGATTGGTGTCAGTGACTGTGTGGCTGGTTTGTATCAGACAGGAGGGGATTGGTGTCAGTGACTGTGGGGCTGGTTTATATCAGACAGTGGGATATTGGTGTCAGTGACTGTGGGTTTGGTTTATATCAGACAGGGGGAGATTGGTGTCAGTGCCTGTGGGGCTTGTTTATATCAGTCAGTGGGAGAATGGTGTCAGTGCCTGTGGGGCTGGTTTATATCAGACAGTGGGAGATTGGTGTCAGTGCCTGTGGGGCTGGTTTATATCAGATGGGGGGAGATTGGTGTCAGTGCCTGTGGGGCTGGTTTATAACAGACAGGGGGAGATTGGTGTCAGTGCCTGTGGGCCTGGTTTATATTAGTCAGTGGGAGATTGGTGTCAGTGCCTGTGGGGCTGGTTTATATCAGACAGGGGGAGATTGGTGTCAGTGCCTGTGGGGCTCGTTTATGTCAGACAGGAGGGGATTGGTGTCAATGACTGTGGGGCTGGTTTGTTTCAGACAGGGGGAGATTGGTGACAGTGCCTGTGGGGCTGCTTTATATCAGACAAGGGGAGATTGGTGTCAGTGCCTGTGGGGCTGGTTTATATTAGTCAGTGGGAGATTGGTGTCAGTGCCTGTGGGGCTGGTTTATATCAGACAGGGGGAGATTGGTGTCAGTGACTGTGGGGCTCGTTTATGTCAGACAGGAGGGGATTGGTGTCAATGACTGTGGGGCTGGTTTGTATCAGACAGGGGGAGATTGGTGTCAGTGACTGTGGGTTTGGTTTATATCAGATAGGGGGAGATTGGTGTCAGTGCCTGTGGGGCTTGTTTATATCAGTCAGTGGGAGATTGGTGTCAGTCTCTGTGGGGCTGGTTTATATCGGACAGTGTTAGATTGGTGTCAGTGCCTGTGGGGCTGGTTTATATCCGACAGTGGGAGATTGGTGTCAGTGCCTGTGGGGCTGGTTTATATCAGACAAGTGTAGATTGGTGTCAGTGCCTGTGGGGCTGCTTTATATCAGACAGGGGGAGATTGGTGTCAGTGACTGTGGGGATGGTTTATGTCAGTCAGGAGGGGTTGGTGTCAGCGACAGTGGTTCTGTTTTATATCAGACAGTGGGAGATTCGTGTCAGTGACTGTGGGGATGGTTTATGTCAGACAGGGGGAGATTGGTGTCAGTGACTGTGGGGATGTTTTATGTCAGACAGGGGAAGATTGGTGTCAGTGACTGTGGGGCTGGTTTATATCAGACAGGATGAGATTGGTGTCAGTGCCTGTGGGGCTGGTTTATATCAGACAAGGGGAGATTGGTGTCAGTGTCTGTGGAGATGGTTTATATCAGACAGGGGAAAATTGGTGACAGTGTCTGTGGAGATGGTTTATATCAGACGGGTGGAAATTGGTGACAGTGACTATAGGTCTGGTTTATATCAGACAGTGGGAGATTGGTGTCAGTGCCTGTGGGTTTAGTTTATATCAGACAGGGGGAGATTGGTGTCAGTGCCTGTGGGGCTTGTTTATATCAGTCAGTGGGAGATTGGTGTCAGTCTCTGTGGGGCTGGTTTATATCAGACAGTGGGAGATTGGAGTCAGTGCCTGCGGGGCTGGTTTATATCAGACAGGGGGAGATTGGTGTCAGTGCCTGTGGGGCTGGTTTATATCAGACAAGGGGAGATTGGTGTCAGTGCCTGTGGGGCTGGTTTATATCAGACAGGGGGAGATTGGTGTCAGTGACTGTGGGGATGGTTTATGTCAGTCAGGAGGGGTTGGTGTCAGGGACAGTAGTTCTGTTTTATATCAGTCAGCGGGAGATTGGTGTCAGTGCCTGTGGGGCTGGTTTATATTAGACAGGGGGAGATTGGTGTCAGTGACTGTGGGGATGGTTTATGTCAGTCAGGAGGGGTTGGTGTCAGCGACAGTGGTTCTGTTTTATATCAGACAGTGGGAGATTGGTGTCAGTGACTGTGGGGATGGTTTATGTCAGACAGGGGGAGATTGGTGTCAGTGACTTTGGGGCTGGTTTATATCAGACAGGATGAGATTGGTGTCAGTGACTGTGGGGCTGGTTTATATCAGACAGTGGGAGATTGGTGTCAGTGACTGTGGGGCTGGTTTATGTCAGTCAGGAGGGGTTGGTGTCAGCGACAGTGGTTCTGTTTTATATCAGACAGTGGGAGATTGGTGTCAGTGACTGTGGGGATGGTTTATGTCAGACTGGGGAGATTGGTGTCAGTGACTTTGGGGCTGGTTTATATCAGACAGGATGAGATTGGTGTCAGTGACTATGGGGCTGGTTTATATCAGACAGTGGGAGATTGGTGTCAGTGACTGTGGGGCTGGTTTATATCAGACAGTGGGAGATTGGTGTCAGTGCCTGTGGGGCTGGTTTATATCAGACAGGGGGAGATAGGTGTCAGTGACTGTGGGGCTCGTTTATGTCAGACAGGAGGGGATTGGTGTCAGTGACTGTGGGGCTGGTTTATATCAGACAGTGGGAGATTGGTGTCAGTGACTGTGGGTTTGGTTTATATCAGACAGGGGGAGATTGGTGTCAGTGACTGTGGGGCTGGTTTATATCAGACAGGGGGAGATTGGTGTCAGTGACTGTGGGGCTAGTTTATATCAGACAGGGGGAGATTGGTGTCAGTGACTGTGGGGCTGGTTTGTATCAGACAGGAGGGGATTGGTGTGAGTGACTATGGGGCTGGTTTATATCAGACAGTGGGAGTTTGGTGTCAGTGACTGTGGGTTTGGTTTATGTCAGACAGGGGGAGATTGGTGTCAGTGCCTGTGGGGCTTGTTTATATCTGTCAGTGGGAGAATGGTGTCAGTGCCTGTGGGGCTGGTTTATATCAGACAGTGGGAGATTGGTGTCAGTGCCTGTGGGGCTGGTTTATATCAGACAGTGGGAGATTGGTGTCAGTGCCTGTGGGGCTGGTTTATATCAGATGGGGGGAGATTGGTGTCAGTGCCTGTGGGGCTGGTTTATAACAGACAAGGGGAGATTGGTGTCAGTGCCTGTGGGGCTGGTTTATATTCGTCAGTGGGAGATTGGTGTCAGTGCCTGTGGGGCTGGTTTATATCAGACAGGGGGAGATTGGTGTCAGTGACTGTGGGGCTCGTTTATGTCAGACAGGAGGGGATTGGTGTCAATGACTGTGGGGCTGGTTTGTATCAGACAGGGGGAGATTGGTGTCAGTGCCTGTGGGGCTTGTTTATATCAGTCAGTGGGAGATTGGTGTCAGTCTCTGTGGGGCTGGTTTATATCGGACAGTGTTAGATTGGTGTCAGTGCCTGTGGGGCTGGTTTATATCCGACAGTGGGAGATTGGTGTCAGTGCCTGTGGGGCTGGTTTATATCAGACAAGTGTAGATTGGTGTCAGTGCCTGTGGGGCTGCTTTATATCAGACAGGGGGAGATTGGTGTCAGTGACTGTGGGGATGGTTTATGTCAGTCAGGAGGGGTTGGTGTCAGCGTCAGTGGTTCTGTTTTATATCAGACAGTGGGAGATTCGTGTCAGTGACTGTGGGGATGGTTTATGTCAGACAGGGGGAGATTGGTGTCAGTGACTGTGGGGATGTTTTATGTCAGACAGGGGAAGATTGGTGTCAGTGTCTGTGGGGCTGGTTTATATCAGACAGGATGAGATTGGTGTCAGTGCCTGTGGGGCTGGTTTATATCAGACAAGGGGAGATTGGTGTCAGTGTCTGTGGAGATGGTTTATAACAGACAGGGGAAAATTGGTGTCAGTGTCTGTGGAGATGGTTTATATCAGACGGGTGGAAATTGGTGACAGTGACTATAGGTCTGGTTTATATCAGACAGTGGGAGATTGGTGTCAGTGCCTGTGGGTTTAGTTTATATCAGACAGGGGGAGATTGGTGTCAGTGCCTGTGGGGCTTGTTTATATCAGTCAGTGGGAGATTGGTGTCAGTCTCTGTGGGACTGGTTTATATCAGACAGTGGGAGATTGGAGTCAGTGCCTGCGGGGCTGGTTTATATCAGACAGGGGGAGATTGGTGTCAGTGCCTGTGGGGCTGGTTTATATCAGACAAGGGGAGATTGGTGTCAGTGCCTGTGGGGCTGGTTTATATCAGACAGGGGGAGATTGGTGTCAGTGACTGTGGGGATGGTTTATGTCAGTCAGGAGGGGTTGGTGTCAGGGACAGTAGTTCTGTTTTATATCAGTCAGCGGGAGATTGGTGTCAGTGCCTGTGGGGCTGGTTTATATTAGACAGGGGGAGATTGGTGTCAGTGACTGTGGGGATGGTTTATGTCAGTCAGGAGGGGTTGGTGTCAGCGACAGTGGTTCTGTTTTATATCAGACAGTGGGAGATTGGTGTCAGTGACTGTGAGGATGGTTTATGTCAGACAGGGGGAGATTGGTGTCAGTGACTTTGGGGCTGGTTTTTCTCAGACAGGATGAGATTGGTGTCAGTGACTGTGGGGCTGGTTTATATCAGACAGTGGGAGATTGGTGTCAGTGACTGTGGGGCTCGTTTATGTCAGACAGGAGGGGATTGGTGTCAGTGACTGTGGGGCTGGTTTATGTCAGTCAGGAGGGGTTGGTGTCAGCGACAGTGGTTCTGTTTTATATCAGACAGTGGGAGATTGGTGTCAGTGACTGTGGGGATGGTTTATGTCAGACTGGGGAGATTGGTGTCAGTGACTATGGGGCTGGTTTATATCAGACAGTGGGAGATTGGTGTCAGTGACTGTGGGGCTGGTTTATATCAGACAGTGGGAGATTGGTGTCAGTGCCTGTGGGACTGGTTTATATCAGACAGGGGGAGATAGGTGTCAGTGACTGTGGGGCTCGTTTATGTCAGACAGGAGGGGATTGGTGTCAGTGACAGTGGGGCTGGTTTATATCAGACAGTGGGAGATTGGTGTCAGTGACTGTGGGTTTGGTTTATATCAGACAGGGGGAGATTGGTGTCAGTGCCTGTGGGGCTTGTTTATATCAGTCAGTGGGAGATTGGTGTCAATGCCTGTGGGGCTGGTTTAAATCAGACAGTGGGAGATTGGTGTCAGTGCCTGTGGGGCTGGTTTATATCAGATGGGGGGAGATTGGTGTCAGTGCCTGTGGGGCTGGTTTATATCAGACAAGGGGAGATTGGTGTCAGTGCCTGTGGGGCTGGTTTATATCAGTCAGTGGGAGATTGGTGTCAGTGCCTGTGGGGATGGTTTATATCAGACAGGGGGAGATTGGTGTCAGTGACTGTGGGGCTCGTTTATGTCAGACAGGAGGGGATTAGTGTCAATGACTGTGGGACTGGTTTGTATCAGACAGGGGGAGATTGGTGTCAGTGACTGTGGGTTTGGTTTATATCAGACAAGGGGAGATTGGTGTCAGTGCCTGTGGGGCTGGTTTATATCAGTCAGTGGGAGATTGGTGTCAGTGCCTGTGGGGATGGTTTATATCAGACAGGGGGAGATTGGTGTCAGTGACTGTGGGGCTCGTTTATGTCAGACAGGAGGGGATTGGTGTCAATGACTGTGGGGCTGGTTTATATCAGACAGGGGGAGATTGGTGTCAGTGCCTGTGGTGCTTGTTTATATCAGTCAGTGGGAGATTGGTGTCAGTGACTGTGGGGCTGGTTTATATCAGACAGGGGGAGATTGGTGTCAGTGACTGTGGGGCTGGGTAGTATCAGACAGGAGGGGATTGGTGTCAGTGACTATGGGGCTGGTTTATATCAGACAGTGGGCGTTTGGTGTCAGTGACTGTGGGTTTGTTTTATGTCAGACAGGGGGAGATTGGTGTCAGTGCCTGTGGGGCTTGTTTATATCAGTCAGTGGGAGAATGGTGTCAGTGCCTGTGGGGCTGGTTTATATCAGACAGTGGGAGATTGGTGTCAGTGCCTGTGGGGCTGGTTTATATCAGATGGGGGGAGATTGGTGTCAGTGCCTGTGGGGCTGGTTTATAACAGACAAGGGGAGATTGGTGTCAGTGCCTGTGGGGCTGGTTTATATTAGTCAGTGGGAGATTGGTGTCAGTGCCTGTGGGGCTGGTTTATATCAGACAGGGGGAGATTGGTGTCAGTGACTGTGGGGCTCGTTTATGTCAGACAGGAGGGGATTGGTGTCAATGACTGTAGGGCTGGTTTGTATAAGACAGGGGGAGATTGGTGTCAGTGACTGTGGGTAAGGTTTATATCAGATAGGGGGAGATTGGTGTCAGTGCCTGTGGGGCTTGTTTATATCAGTCAGTGGGAGATTGGTGTCAGTCTCTGTGGGGCTGGTTTATATCGGACAGTGTTAGATTGGTGTCAGTGCCTGTGGGGCTGGTTTATATCCGACAGTGGGAGATTGGTGTCAGTGCCTGTGGTGCTGGTTTATATCAGACAAGTGTAGATTGGTGTCAGTGCCTGTGGGGCTGGTTTATATCAGACAGGGGGAGATTGGTGTCAGTGACTGTGGGGATGGTTTATATCAGTCAGGAGGGGTTGGTGTCAGCGACAGTGGTTCTGTTTTATATCAGACAGTGGCAGATTCGTGTCAGTGACTGTGGGGATGGTTTATGTCAGACAGGGGGAGATTGGTGTCAGTGACTGTGGGGATGGTTTATGTCAGACAGGGGAAGATTGGTGTCAGTGACTGTGGGGCTGGTTTATATCAGACAGGATGAGATTGGTGTCAGTGTCTGTGGAGTTGGTTTATATCAGACAGGGGAAAATTGGTGTCAGTGTCTGTGGAGATGGTTTATATCAGACAGGTGGAAATTGGTGACAGTGACTATAGGTCTGGTTTATATCAGACAGTGGGAGATTGGTGTCAGTGCGTGTGGGTTTAGTTTATATCAGACAGGGGGAGATTGGTGTCAGTGCCTGTGGGGCTTGTTTATATCAGTCAGTGGGAGATTGGTGTCAGTCTCTGTGGGGCTGGTTTATATCAGACAGTGGGAGATTGGAGTCAGTCCCTGCGGGGCTGGTTTATATCAGACAGGGGGAGATTGGTGTCAGTGCCTGTGGGGCTGGTTTATATCAGACAAGGGGAGATTGGTGTCAGTGCCTGTGGGGCTGGTTTATATCAGACAGGGGGAGATTGGTGTCAGTGACTGTGGGGATGGTTTATGTCAGTCAGGAGGGGTTGGTGTCAGGGACAGTAGTTCTGTTTTATATCAGTCAGCGGGAGATTGGTGTCAGTGCCTGTGGGGCTGGTTTATATTAGACAGGGGGAGATTGGTGTCAGTGACTGTGGGGATGGTTTATGTCAGTCAGGAGGGGTTGGTGTCAGCGACAGTGGTTCTGTTTTATATCAGACAGTGGGAGATTGGTGTCAGTGACTGTGGGGATGGTTTATGTCAGACAGGGGGAGATTGGTGTCAGTGACTTTGGGGCTGGTTTATATCAGACAGGATGAGATTGGTGTCAGTGACTGTGTGGCTGGTTTATATCAGACAGTGGGAGATTGGTGTCAGTGACTGTGGGGCTGGTTTATATCAGACAGTGGGAGATTGGTGTCAGTGCCTGTGGGGCTGGTTTATATCAGATGGGGGGAGATTGGTGTCAGTGCCTTTGGTGCTGGTTTATATCAGACAAGGGGAGATTGGTGTCAGTGCCTGTGGGGCTGGTTTATATCAGTCAGTGGGAGATTGGTGTCAGTGCCTGTGGGGCTGGTTTATATCAGACAGGGGGACATTGGTGTCAGTGTCTGTGGGGCTGGTTTATATCAGACAGGGGGAGATTGGTGTCAGTGACTGTGGGGCTCGTTTATGTCAGACAGGAGTGGATTGGTGTCAATGACTGTGGGGCTGGTTTGTATCAGACAGGGGGAGATTGGTGTCAGTGACTGTGGGTTTGGTTTATATCAGACAGGGGGAGATTGGTGTCAGTGCCTGTGGGGCTGGTTTATATCAGTCAGTGGGAGTTTGGTGTCAGTCTCTGTGGGGCTGGTTTATATCAGACAGTGTTAGATTGGTGTCAGTGCCTGTGGGCCTGGTTTATATCAGACAGGGGGAGATTGGTGTCAGTGCCTGTGAGGCTGGTTTATATCAGACAAGGGGAGATTGGTGTCAGTGCCTGTGGGGCTGGTTTATATCAGTCAGTGGGAGAATGGTGTCAGTGCCTGTGGGGCTGGTTTATATCAGACAGGGGGAGATTGGTGTCAGTGACTGTGGGGATGGTTTATGTCAGTCAGGAGGGGTTGGTGTCAGCGACAGTGTTTCTGTTTTATATCAGACAGTGGGAGATTCGTGTCAGTGACTGTGGGGATGGTTTATGTCAGACAGGGGGAGATTGGTGTCAGTGACTGTGGGGATGGTTTATGTCAGACAGGGGAAAATTGGTGTCAGTGACTGTGGGGCTGGTTTATATCAGACAGGATGAGATTGGTGTCAGTGACTGTGGGTTGGTTTACATCAGACAGGGGGAGATTGGTGTCAGTGACTGTGGGTTGGTTTATATCAGACAGGGGGAGAGTGGTGTCAGTGTCTGTGGGGATGGTTTATATCAGACAGGGGGAGATTAGTGACAGTGTCTGAGGGGTTGGTTTATATCAGACAAGGGGAGATTGGTGTCAGTGACTGTGGGTCTCGTTTATATCAGACGGGGGAGATTGGTGTCAGTGTCTGTGGGGCTGGTTAAATGAGACAGGGGAAAATTGGTGTCAGTGTCTGTGGAGATGGTTTCTATCAGACAGGTGGAAATTGGTGTCAGTGACTATAGGGCTGGTTTATATCAGACAGTGGGAGATTGGTGTCAGTGCCTGTGGGGCTGGTTTATGTCAGACAGTGGGAGATTGTTGTCAGTGTCTGTGGAGCTGGTTTATATCAGACAGGGGGAGATTGGTGTCAGTGACTGTGGGGCTCGTTTATGTCAGACAGGAGGGGATTGGTGTCAGTGACTGTGGGGCTGGTTTATGTCAGTCAGGAGGGGTTGGTGTCAGCGACAGTGGCTCTGTTTTATATCAGACAGTGGGAGATTGGTGTCAGTGACTGTGGGGATGGTTTATGTCAGACTGGGGAGATTGGTGTCAGTGACTTTGGGGCTGGTTTATATCAGACAGGATGAGATTGGTGTCAGTGACTGTGGGGCTGGTTTATATCAGACAGTGGGAGATTGGTGTCAGTGCCTGTGGGGCTGGTTTATATCAGATGGGGGGAGATTGGTGTCAGTGCCTTTGGGGCTGGTTTATATCAGACAAGGGGAGATTGGTGTCAGTGCTTGTGGGGCTGGTTTATATCAGTCAGTGGGAGATTGGTGTCAGTGCCTGTGGGGCTGGTTTATATCAGACAGGGGGACATTGGTGTCAGTGTCTGTGGGGCTGGTTTATATCAGACAGCCGGAGATTGGTGTCAGTGACTGTGGGGCTCGTTTACATCAGACAGGAGGGGATTGGTGTCAATTACTGTGGGGCTGGTTTGTATCAGACAGGGGGAGATTGGTGTCAGTTACTGTGGGTTTGGTTTATATCAGACAGGGGGAGATTGGTGTCAGTGCCTGTGGGGCTGGTTTATATCAGTCAGTGGGAGTTTGGTGTCAGTCTCTGTGGGGCTGGTTTATATCAGACAGTGTTAGATTGGTGTCAGTGCCTGTGGGGCTGGTTTATATCAGACAGGGGGAGATTGGTGTCAGTGCCTGTGAGGCTGGTTTATATCAGACAAGGGGAGATTGGTGTCAGTGCCTGTGGGGCTGGTTTATATCAGTCAGTGTGAGAATGGTGTCAGTGCCTGTGGGGCTGGTTTATATCAGACAGGGGGAGATTGGTGTCAGTGACTGTGGGGATGGTTTATGTCAGACAGGGGGAGATTGGTGTCAGTGACTGTGGGGATGGTTTATGTCAGACAGGGGAAGATTGGTGTCAGTGACTGTGGGGCTGATTTATATCAGACAGGATGAGATTGGTGTCAGTGACTGTGGGTTGGTTTACATCAGACAGGGGGAGATTGGTGTCAGTGACTGTGGGTTGGTTTATATCAGACAGGGGGAGAGTGGTGTCAGTGTCTGTGGGGATGGTTTATATCAGACAGGGGGAGATTGGTGACAGTGTCTGAGGGGTTGGTTTATATCAGACAAGGGGAGATTGGTGTCAGTGACTGTGGGTCTCGTTTATATCAGACAGGGGGAGATTGGTGTCAGTGTCTGTGGGGCTGGTTAAATGAGACAGGGGAAAATTGGTGTCAGTGTCTGTGGAGATGGTTTATATCAGACAGGTGGAAATTGGTGTCAGTGACTATAGGGCTGGTTTATATCAGACAGTGGGAGATTGGTGTCAGTGCCTGTGGGGCTGGTTTATGTCAGACAGTGGGAGATTGTTGTCAGTGTCTGTGGGGCTGGTTTATATCAGACAGGGGGAGATTGGTGTCAGTGACTGTGGGTTTGGTTTATATCAGACAGGGGGAGATTGGTGTCAGTGCCTGTGGGGCTTGTTTATATCAGTCAGTGGGAGATTGGTGTCAGTGACTGTGGGTTGGTTTATATCAGACAGGGGGAGAGTGGTGTCAGTGTCTGTGGGGATGGTTTATATCAGACAGGGGGAGATTGGTGTCAGTGCCTGTGGGGCTGGTTTATATCAGACAAGGGGAGATTGGTGTCAGTGCCTGTGGGGATGGTTTATATCAGACAGGGGGAGATTGGTGTCAGTGACTGTGGGGCTCGTTTATGTCAGACAGGAGGGGATTGGTGTCAATGACTGTGGGGCTGGTTTGTATCAGACAGGGGGAGATTGATGTCAGTGACTGTGGGTTTGGTTTATATCAGACAGGGGGAGATTGGTGTCAGTGCCTGTGGGGCTTGTTTATATCAGACAGTGTTAGATTGGTGTCAGTGCCTGTGGGGCTGGTTTATATCAGACAGGGGGAGATTGGTGTCAGTGACTGTGGGGCTGGTTTGTATCAGACCGGAGGGGATTGGTGTCAGTGACTGTGGGGCTGGTTTATATCAGCCAGTGGGAGATTGGTGTCAGTGACTGTGGGTTTGGTTTATATCAGACAGGGGGAGATTGGTGTCAGTGCCTGTGGGGCTTGTTTATATCAGTCAGTGGGAGAATGGTGTCAGTGCCTTTGGGGCTGGTTTATATCAGACAGGGGGAGATTGGTGTCAGTGACTGTGGGGATGGTTTATGTCAGACAGGGGGAGATTGGTGTCAGTGACTGTGGGGATGGTTTATGTCAGACAGGGGAAGATTGGTGTCAGTGACTGTGGGGCTGATTTATATCAGACAGGATGAGATTGGTGTCAGTGACTGTGGGTTGGTTTACATCAGACAGGGGGAGATTGGTGTCAGTGACTGTGGGTTGGTTTATATCAGACAGGGGGAGAGTGGTGTCAGTGTCTGTGGGGATGGTTTATATCAGACAGGGGGAGATTGGTGACAGTGTCTGAGGGGTTGGTTTATATCAGACAGTGGGAGATTGGTGTCAGTGACTGTGGGTTTGGTTTATATCAGACAGTGGGAGATTGGTGTCAGTGCCTGTGGGGCTTGTTTATATCAGTCAGTGGGAGAATGGTGTCAGTGCCTGTGGGGCTGGTTTATATCAGACAGTGGGAGATTGGTGTCAGTGCCTGTGGGGCTGGTTTATATCAGATGGGGGGAGATTGGTGTCAGTGCCTGTGGGGCTCGTTTATATCAGACAAGGGGAGATTGGTGTCAGTGCCTGTGGGGCTGGTTTATATTAGTCAGTGGGAGATTGGTGTCAGTGCCTGTGGGGCTGGTTTATATCAGACAGGGGGAGATTGGTGTCAGTGACTGTGGGGCTCGTTTATGTCAGACAGGAGGGGATTGGTGTCAATGACTGTGGGGCTGGTTTGTATCAGACAGGGGGAGATTGGTGTCAGTGACTGTGGGTTTGGTTTATATCAGATAGGGGGAGATTGGTGTCAGTGCCTGTGGGGCTTGTTTATATCAGTCAGTGGGAGATTGGTGTCAGTCTCTGTGGGGCTGGTTTATATCAGACAGTGTTAGATTGGTGTCAGTGCCTGTGGGGCTGGTTTATATCAGACAAGGGGAGATTGGTGTCAGTGCCTGTGGGGCTGGGTTATATCAGACAGGGGGAGATTGGTGTCAGTGCCTGTGGGGCTGGTTTTTATCAGACAGGGGGAGATTGGTGTCAGTGTCTGTGGGGCTGGATTATATCAGACAGGAGGAGATTGGTGTCAGTGACTGTGGGGCTGGTTTATATCAGACAGGAGGAGATTGGCGTCAGTGACTGTGGAGCTGGATTATATCAGACAGGAGGAGATTCGTGTCAGGGACTGTGGGTTGGTTTATATCAGACAGGGTAAGATTGGTGTCAGTGACTGTTGGTTGGTTTACATCAGTCAGGGGGAGATTGGTGTCAGGGTCTGTGGGGCTGGTTTAAATCAGACAGGGGAGTTTGGTGTCAGTGTCTGTGGGTTGGTTTATATCAGACAAGGTGAGATTGGTGTCAGTGTCTGTGGGGCTGGTTTATATCAGACAGGGGGAGATTGGTGACAGTGTCTGAGGGGTTGGTTTATAACAGACAAGGGGAGATTGGTGTCAGTGTCTGTGGGGCTGGTTTAAATCAGACAGCGGAGATTGGTGTCAGTGTCTGTGGGGCTGGTTTATATCAGACAGGGGGAGAATCGTGTGTGTCTGTGGGGCTGGTTTAAATCAGACAGGGGGAGATGGATGACAGTGTCTGAGAGGTTGGTTTATATCAGACAAGGGGAGATTGGTGTCAGTGTCTGTGGGGCTGGTTTATATCAGACAGGAGGAGATTGGTGTCTGTGTCTGTGGAGATGGTTTATATCAGACGGGGGAAATTGGTGTCAGTGACTGTAGGGTAGGTTTATATCAGTCTGGGGGAGATTGGTGACAGTGTCTGAGGGGTTGGTTTACATCAGACAAGGGGAGATTGGTGTCAGTGTGTGTGTGGCTGGTTTATATCATGCAGGGGGAGATTGGTGTCAGTGTCTGAGGGGCTTTGGTATATCAGACAAGGGTAGATCGGAGACAATGACTGTGGGTTGGTTTATATCAGACAGGCAGAGATTGGTGTCAGTGAATGTGGGCCTGGTTTATATCAGACTGGAGGAGATTGGTATCAGTGTCTGTGGGGCTGGTTTATATCAGACAGGGTGAGATTGGTGTCAGTGACTGTGGGTCTGGTTTATATCAGACAAGGGAGAGATTGGTGTCAGTGCCTGTGGGGCTGGTTTATATCAGACAGGGGGAAATTGGTGTCAGTGCCTGGAGGCCTGGTTTATATCAGACAAGGGGAGATTGGTGTCAGTGACTGTTGGTTGGTTTTTATCAGACATGGGGAGATTGGTGTCAGGGACTGTGGGGATGGTTTATTTCAGACAGGAGGGGATTGGTGTCATTGACTGTGGGTCTGGTTTATGTCAGACAGGGAGATTGGTGTCTGTGACGGTGGAGATGGTTTATGTCAGACAGGAGGAGATTGGTGTCAGTGACTGTGGGGCTGGATTATATCAGACAGGGGGAGATTGGTGTCAGGGACTGTGGGTTGGTTGAGATCACACAGGATGAGATTGGTGTCAGTGACTGTGGGTTGGTTTACATCAGACAGGGGGAGATTGGTGTCAGTGTCTGTGGGTTGGTTTATATCAGACAAGGTGAGATTGGTGTCAGTGACAGTGGGTTGGTTTATATCAGACAAGGGGAGATTGGTGTCAGGGACTGTGGGGCTGGTTTAAATCAGACAGGGGGAGAATCGTGTCAGTGTCTGTGGGGCTGGTTTAAATCGGACAGGGGGAGATTGGTGACAGTGTCGGAGGGGTTGGTTTATATCAGACAAGGGCAGATTGGTGTCAGTGTCTGAGGGGTTGGTTTATATCAGACAATGGGAGATTGGTGTCAGTGTCTGTGGGGCTGGTTTATATCAGACAGGGGGAGATTGGTGTCAGTGTCTGTGGGGCTGGGTTATATCAGACAGGACGAGATTGGTGTCAGTGTCTGTGATGCTGCATTATATCAGACAGGGGGAGATTGGTGTCAGGGACTGTGGGTTGGTTTATATCAGACAGTGGGAGATTGGTGTCAGTGACTGTGGGTTGGTTTATATCAGACAACGGGAGATTGGTGTCAGGGACTGTGATTCGGTTTATATCAGACAGGCAGAGTTTGGTGTCAGTGTCTGTGGGGCTGGTTTACATCAGACAGGGGGAGATTGGTGTCAGTGACTGTGGGTCCGTTTATATCAGACAATGGGGAGATTGGAGTTAGTGACGGTGGTTCGGTTTATATCAGACAAAAGTCGATTGGTGTCAGTGACTATGGTTCTGGTTTATATGAGACAAGGGGAGATTGGTGTCAGTGTCTGTGGGGCTGGTTTATATCAGACAGGGGGAGATTGGCGTCAGTGACTCTGGGTCTGGTTTATATCAGACAGTGGGAGATTGGTGTCAGTGATTGTGGGTTGGTTTATATCAGACAGGGGGAGATTGGCGTCAGTGACTCTGGGTCTGGTTTATATCAGACAGGGGGAGATTGGTGTCAGTGACTGTGGGTTGGTTTATATCAGACAGGGGGAGATTGGTGTCTGTGACTGTGGGTTGGTTTATATCAGACAGGGGGAGATTGGTGTCAGGGACTGTGGGGCTGGTTTTAATCAGACAGTGGAGATTGGTGTCAGTGCCTGTGGGGCTACTTTATGTCAGACAGGAGGGGTTGATATCAGCGACTGTGGTTCTGTTTTATATCAGACAGGGGGAGATTGGTGTCAGTGACTGTGGGTCATGTATATGACAGAGAGGGGGAGATTGGTGCCAGTGACTGTGGGTCTGGTTTATATCAGACAGGAGGAGATTAGCGTCAGTGACTGTGGGGCTGCATTATATCAGACAGGGGGAGATTGGTGTCAGGGACTGTGGGTTGGTTTATATCAGACAGTGGGAGATTGGTGTCAGTGACTGTGGGTTGGTTTATATCAGACAACGGGAGATTGGTGTCAGGGACTGTGATTCGGTTTATATCAGACAGGCAGAGTTTGATGTCAGTGTCTGTGGGGCTGGTTTACATCAGACAGGGGGAGATTGGTGTCAGTGACTGTGGGTCCGTTTATATCAGACAAGGGGGAGATTGGAGTTAGTGACGGTGGTTCGGTTTATATCAGACAAAGGTCGATTGGTGTCAGTGACTATGGTTCTGGCTTATTTGAGACAAGGGGAGATTGGTGTCAGTGTCTGTGGGGCTGGTTTATATCAGACAGGGGGAGATTGGCGTCAGTGACTCTGGGTCTGGTTTATATCAGACAGGGGGAGATTGGCGTCAGTGACTCTGGGTCTGGTTTATATCAGACAGGGGGAGATTTGTGTCAGTGACTGTGGGTTGGTTTATATCAGACAGGGGGAGATTGGTGTCTGTGACTGTGGGTTGGTTTATATCAGACAGGGGGAGATTGGTGTCAGGGACTGTGGGGCTGGTTTTAATCAGACAGTGGAGATTGGTGTCAGTGCCTGTGGAGCTACTTTATGTCAGACAGGAGGGGTTGATATCAGCGACTGTGGTTCTGTTTTATATCAGACAGGGGGAGATTGGTGTCAGTGACTGTGGGTCATGTATATGACAGAGAGGGGGAGATTGGTGCCAATGACTGTGGGTCTGGTTTATATCAGACAGAGGGAAATGAGTGTCAGTGACTGTGTTTTAGTTTATATCAGACAGGGGAGATTGTTGTCATTGCCTGTGGGTCATGTTTATATCAGACGGGGGGAGATTGGTGTCAGTGACTGTGGGGCTGGTTTATATCAGACAGGAGGAGATTGGCGTCAGTGACTGTGGGGCTGGATTATATCAGACAGGATGAGATTGGTGCCAGTGACTGTGGGGCTGGTTTATATCAGACAGGGGAAAATTGGTGTCAGTGTCTGTGTAGATGGTTTATATCAGACAGGGGAAAATTGGTGTCAGTGTCTGTGGAGATGGTTTATATCAGACAGGGGGAGATTGGTGTCAGTGATTGTGGGGCTCGTTTCTGTCAGACAGGAGGGGATTGGTGTCAGTGACTGTGGGGCTGGTTTATATCAGACAAGAGGAGATTGGCGTCAGTGATTGTGGGACTGCTTTATATCAGACATGTGGGAGATTGGTGTCAGTTACTGTGGGGATGGTTTATGTCAGTCAGGAGGGGTTGGTGTCAGCGACTGTGGTTCTGTTTTATAAACGACAGTGGGAGATTGGTGTCAGTGACTGCGGGTCATGTTTATATCAGACAGAGGGAGATGAGTGTCAGTGACTGTGGTTTAGTTTATATCAGACAGGGGGAGATTGTTGTCATTGCCTGTGTGTCATGTTTATATCAGACGGGGGGAGATTGGTGTCAGTGACTGTGGGGCTGGTTTATATCAGACAGGAGGAGATTGGTGTCAGTGACTGCGGGGCTGGATTATATCAGACAGGAGGACATTGGTGTCAGTGACTGTGGGGCTGGATTATATCAGACAGCGGGAGATTGGTGTCAGGGACTGTGGGTTGGTTTATATCAGACAGGATAAGATTGGTGTCAGTGACTGTGGGTTGGTTTACATCAGACAGGGGGAGATTGGTGTCAGGGTCTGTGGGGCTGTTTTATATCAGACAGTGGGAGTTTGGTGTCAGTGTCTGTGGGTTGGTTTATATCAAACAAGGTGAGATTGGTGTCAGTGACTGTGGGTTGGTTTATATCTGACAGGGGGAGATTGGTGACAGTGTCTGAGGGGTTGGTTTATATCAGACAAGGGGAGATTGGTGTCAGTGTCTGTGGGGCTGGTTTAAATCAGACAGGGGAGATTGGTGTCAGGGACTGTGGGGCTCTTTGAAATCAGACAGGGGAGATTGGTGTCAGTGTCTGTGGGGCTGGTTTATATCAGACAGGGGGAGAATCGTGTGTGTCTGTGGGGCTGGTTTAAATCAGACAGGGGGAGATTGGTGACAGTGTCTGAGGGGTTGGTTTATATCAGACAAGGGGAGATTGGTGTCAGTGTCTGTGGGGCTGGTTTAAATCAGACAGGGGGAGATTGGTGACAGTGTCTGAGGGGTTGGTTTATATCAGACAAGGGGAGATTGGTGTCAGTGACTGTGGAGATGGTTTATATCAGACAGGGGGAAATTGGTGACAGTGTCTGAGGGGTTGGTTCATATCAGACAAGGGGAGATTGGTGTCAGTGTCTGTGGGGCTGGTTTATATCAGACAGGAGGAGATTGGTGTCTGTGTCTGTGGAGATGGTTTATATCAGACAGGCAGAGATTGGTGTCAGTGACTGTGGACCTGGTTTATATCAGACAAGGTGAGATTGGTGTCAGTGCCTATGGTTCTGGTTTATATGAGACAAGAGGAGATTGGTGTCAGTGTCTGTGGGGCTGGTTTATATCAGACAGGGGGAGATTGGCGTCAGTGACTGTGGGGATGGTTTATGTCAGACAGGAGGAGTTTGGCGTCAGTGACTGTGGGGCTGGATTATAATTGACAGGAGGAGATTGGTGTCAGTGACTGTGGGTCATGTTTATATCAGAGAGGGGGAGATTGGTGCCAGTGACTGTGGGTCTGGTTTACATCAGACAGAGGGAGATGAGTGTCAGTGACTGTGGTTTAGTTTATATCAGACAGGGGGACATTGTTGTCAGTGACTGTGGGGCTGGTTTATATTAGACAGAGGAGATTGGTGTCAGTGACTGTGGGGCTGGATTATATCAGACAGGATGAGATTGGTGTCAGTGACTGTGGGTTGGTTTATATCCGACAGGTGGAGATTGGTGTCAGGGACTGTGTCAGACAGGGGTGATTGGTGTCAGTGACTGTTGGGCTGGTTATGACAGAAAGGAGGGGAATTGTGTCAGTGACTGTGGGGCTAGTTTATGTCAGAAAGGAGGAGATTGGTGTCAGTGACTGTGGGTCTGGTTTATATCAGACAGGGGGAGATTGGTGTCAGTGCCTGTGGGGCTGATTTAAATCAGACAGTGGGAGATTGGTGTCAGTGCCTGTGGGGCTGGTTTATATCAAACAGGGGGAGATTGGTGTCAGTGACTGTGGATCAGTGGTGCTGGAAGAGCACAGCAATTCAGGCAGCATCCGAGGACAAGCAAAATCGACGTTTCGGGCAAAAGCCCTTCATCAGGTTTTCCGAAACGTTGATTTTGCCTGTCCTCAGATGCTACCTGAATTGCTGTGCTCTTCCAGCACCACTGATCCAGAATCTGGTTTCCAGCATCTGCAGTCATTGTTTTTACCTCGTCAGTGACTGTGGGGCTTGTATAAATCAGACAGGGGAGATTGGTGTCAGTGACTGTGGGGCTGGTATAAATCAGACAGGGGGAGATTGTTGTCAGTGTCTGTGGGGCTGGTTTAAATCAGACAGGGGTGATTGTTGTCAGTGACTGTGGAGATGGTTTATATCAGACCAAGGGAAATTGGTGTCAGTGACTGGAGGGCAGGTTTATATCAGACAGGGGGAGATTGGTGACAGTGTCTGTGGGGCTGGTTTATATAAGACAAGGGGTTATTGGTGTCAGTATCTGTGGGGCTGGTTTATATCAGACAGGAGGAGATTGGTGTCAGTGTCTGTGGAGATGGTTGATATCAGACAGGGGCAAATTGGTGTCAGTGACTGTAGGGCAGGTTTATATCAGACAGGGGGAGATTGGTGACAGTGTCTGTGCGGCTGGTTTATATAAGACAAAGGGTTATTGGTGTCAGTATCTGTGGGTCTGGTTTATATCAGACCGGGGGAGATTGGTGTCAGTGTCTGTGGGGCTGTGTTATATCAGACAAGGGGAGATTGGAAACAGTGATGGTGCGTTGGTTTATATCAGACACGCAGAGTTTGGTGTCGGTGACTGTGTTGCTGGTTTATATCAGACAGGGGGTGATTAGTGTCAGTGTCTGTGCGGCTGGTTTATTTCAGACAGAGGGAGAATGGTGTCAGTGTCTGTGGAGCTGTTTTATATCAGACAGGGGGAGATTGGTGTCTGTGTCTGTGGGGCTGGTTTATATCAGACAAGGGGAGATTGGTGTCAGTGACTGTGGGGCTGGTTTATATCAGTCAATTTGAGTTTGGTGTCCGTGACTGTTGGGCTGATTTATATCAGACAGAGGGAGATTGGTGTCAGTGACTGTGGGGCTGGTTTATATCAGTCAGTGGGAGTTTGGTGTCAGTGTCTGTGCGGCTGGTTTATTTCAGACAGAGGGAGAATGGTGTCAGTGTCTGTGGAGCTGTTTTATATCAGACAGGGGGAGATTGGTGTCTGTGTCTGTGGGGCTGGTTTATATCAGACAAGGGGAGATTGGTGTCAGTGACTGTGGGGCTGGTTTATATCAGTCAATTTGAGTTTGGTGTCCGTGACTGTTGGGCTGATTTATATCAGACAGAGGGAGATTGGTGTCAGTGACTGTGGGGCTGGTTTATATCAGTCAGTGGGAGTTTGGTGTCAGTGTCTGTGGGGCTGGTTTATATCTGACAAGGGGAAATTGTTGTCAGTGCCTGTGGGGCTGGTTAATATCAGACAGGGGGAGATTGGTCTCTGTGTGTGTGGGGCTGGTTTATATCAGACAGGAGGAGATTGGTGTCAGTGACTGGGGGACTGGGTTAAATCAGACAGGGGGATATTGGTGACGGTGACTGTGGATTGGTTTATATCAGACAGGCAGAGATTGGTGTCAGTGACTGTGGGGCTGGTTTATATCAGACAGGGGGAGATTGGCGTCAGTGACTATGGGTCTGGTTTATATCAGAGAGGGAGAGATTGGTGTCTGTGACTGTGGGTTGGTTTATATCAGACAGGGGGAGATTGGTGTCAGTGTCTATTGGACTGGTTAATATCAGACAGGACGAGATTGGTGTCAGTGTCTGTGGAGCTGGGTTATATCAGACAGGCAGAGATTGGTGTCAGTGACTGTGGGGCTTATTTATATCAGACAAGGGGAGATTGGTGTCAGTGACTGGGTCTGTTTATATCAGACAGGCAGAGATTGGTGTCAGTGTCTGTGGGGCTGGTTTACATCAGACAGGGGGAGATTGGTATCAGTGACTGTGGGTCTGGTTTATATCAGACAGGGGGAGATTGGTGTCAGTGACTGTGGGTCTGGTTTATATCAGACAGGGGGAGAGTGGTGTCAGTGACTGTGGGGCTGGTTTATATCAGACAGGGGGAGATTGGTGTCAGTGACTGTTAGGCTGGTTTATATCGTGCCGGTGAATATTGGTGTCTGTGTGTGTGGGGCTGTTTTATATCAGACAGGAGGAGATTGGTGTCAGTGACCGTGGGACTGGGTTTTTTCAGTCAGGTGGAGATTGGTGTCAGTGTCTGTGCGGCTGGGTTATATCAGACAAGGGGAGCTTGGTGACCGTGACTGTGGGTTGGTTTATATCAGACAGGCAGATATTGGTGTCAGTGACTGTGGGGCTGGTTTATATCAGACAGGAGGAGATTGCTGTCAGTGTCTGTGGGGCTGGTTTATATCAGAGAGGGGGAGATTGGTGCCAGTGACTGTGGGGCTGGTTTATATCAGACAGGGGGAGATTGGTGTCAGTGACTGTGGGACTGGTTTATATCAGACAGGGGGAGATTGGTGTCAGTGTCTGTGGGGCTGGATTATATCAGACACGGGGAGATTGGTGTCAGTGACTGTGGGTTGGTTTAGATCAGACAAGGGAGATTGGTGTCAGTGACTGTGGGGCTGGTTTATATCAGACAAGAGGAGATTTGTGTCAGAGTCTGTGAGGCTGGTTTATATCAGACAGGGGGAGATTGGTGACAGAGACTGTGGGTCTGGTTTATATCAGACATGGGGAGATTGGTGTCAATGTCTGTGGAGCTGGTTTACATCAGACAGGGGGAGATTGTTGTCAGTGTCTGTGGGGCTGGTTTATATCATACAGGAAAGATTGTTGTCAGTGACCGTGGGGCTGGTTTATATCAGACAGGGGGAGAATGGTGTCAGTGTCTGTGGGGCTGGTTTATATCAGGCAAGGGGAGATTGGTGACAGTGACTGTGGGGCTGGTGTCTATCAGACAGGAGAAGATTGGTGTTAGTGACTGTGGTGCTGGATTATATCAGACAGGGGGAGATTGGTGTCAAGAATTGTGGGGCTGGTTTATATCGGAACGGTGAAGGTTGGTGTCAGTGTGTGTGGGGCTGGTTTATATCAGACATTAGGAGATTGGTGACAGTGACTGTGGGGCAGGTTTACATCAGACCGGGGGAGATCGGTGTCAGTGTCTGTGGAGCTGGTTTATATCAGACAGGCAAGTATTGGTGTCAGTGTCTGTGTTGCTGGTTTGTAAAAGACAAGGGGAGATTGGTGTCAATGACTGTGGGGCTGGTTTATATCAGACAGTGGGAGATTGGTGTCAGTGACTGTGGGGCTGGTTGATATCAGACCGGGAGCGATTGGTGTCAGTGACTGTGGGGCTGGTTTATATCAGACAAGAGGAGATTGGTGTCAGGGACTGTGGTGATGGTTTATATAATAGGGGGACATTTGTGTCAGTGACTGTGGGGCTGGTTTATATCAGACAGGGGGAGTTTGGTGTCAGAGACTGTGGGGCTGGTTTATATCAGACAAGGGGAGATTGGTGTCAGTGTTTGTGGGGTTGGTTTATACCAGCCAAGAGCGGATTGGTTTCAGTGACGGTGGGGCTGTTTTATGTCAGACCGGAAGGGATTGGAGTCAGTGACTGGGGGTCTGGTTTATATCAGACTTGGGGTGATTGGTATCAGTGACTGTGGGGCTGGTTTATATCAGACAGGGGGAGATTGGTGTCAGTGACTGTGGGGCTGGTTTATATCAGAGAGCGGGAGATGAGTGTTCGTGACTGTGGTTTGGTTTATATCAGACAATGGGTAGATTGGTGTCAGTGACTGTGGGGCTGGTTTATATCAGACAGGCAGAGATTGGTGTCAGTGACTGTGGGTTTGGTTTATATCAGACAGAGGGAGATTGGTGTCAGTGACTGTGGGGCTGGTTTATATCAGACAGGGGGAGATTGGTGTCAGTGACTGTGGGGCTGGTTTATATCAGACAGGGGATGATTGGTGTCAGTGACTGTGGGGCTGGTTTATATCAGACAGAGGGAGAGTGGTGTCAGTGACTGTGGGTCTGGTTTACATCAGACAGGGGGAGATTGGTGTCAGTGACTGTGGGGCTGGTTTATATCAGACAAGGGGAGATTGGTGTCAGTGACTGTTGGCTGGTTTATATCAGGCAGGCAGAGATTGGTGTCAGTGACTGAGGGGCTGGTGTATATCAGACAGAGTGAGGATTGGTGTCAGTGTCTGTGGGGCTGGTTTATATCAGACAGGGGAAGATTGGTGTCAGTGACTGTGGGGCTGGTTTATATCAGACAGTGGGAGATTGGCTTCAGTGTCTGTGGGGCTGGTTTATATCGGACAGGGGGAGATTGGTGTCAGAGACTGTGGGGCTGGTTTATATCAGACAAGGGGAGATTGGTGTCAGTGTTTGTGGGGTTGGTTTGTACCAGCCAAGAGCGGAATGGTTTCAGTGACGGTGGGGCTGTTTTATGTCAGACCGGAAGGGATTGGTGTCAGTGACTGGGGGTCTGGTTTATATCAGACAGGGGGTGATTGGTATCAGTGACTGTGGGGCTGGTTTATATCAGACAGGGGGAGATTGGTGTCAGTGACTGTGGGGCTGGTTTATATCAGAGAGCGGGAGATGAGTGTTCGTGACTGTGGTTTGGTTTATATCAGACAAGGGGAGATTGGTGTCAGTGACTGTGGGGCTGGTTTATATCAGACAGGCAGAGATCGGTGTCAGTAACTGAGGGGGTGGTTTAGATCAGACAGGGGGAGATTGGTGTCAGTGACTGTGGGGCTGGTTTATATCAGACAGGGGGAGATTGGTGTCAGTGACTGTGGGGCTGGTTTATATCAGACAGGGGAAGATTGGTGTCAGTGACTGTGGGGCTGGTTTATATCAGACAGAGGGAGAGTGGGTGTCAGTGACTGTGGGTCTGGTTTATATCAGACAGGGGGAGATTGGTGTCAGTGACTGTGGGGCTGGTTTATATCAGACAAGGGGAGATTGATGTCAGTGACTGTTGGCTGGTTTATATCAGACAGGCAGAGATTGGTGTCAGTGACTGAGGGGCTGGTGTATATCAGACAGAGTGAGGATTGGTGTCAGTGTCTGTGGGGCTGGTTTATATCAGACAGGGGGAGATTGGTGTCAGTGACTGTGGGCTGGTTTATATCAGACAGTGGGAGATTGGTGTCAAGTGACTGTGGGGCTGGATTACATCAGACAGGGGCAGATTATTGTCAGTGACTATGGGGCTGGTTTATATCAGACAGGGGGAGATTGGTGTCAGGGACTGTGGGGCAGGTTTATATCAGACAGTGGGAGATTGGCGTCAGTGTCTGTGGAGCTGGTTTATATCATACAGGGGGACATTGGTGTCAGTGACTGTGGGACTGGTTTATATCAAACAGGGGGATTTTGGTGACAGAGACTGTGGGTCTGATTTTTATCAGACAGGGGGAGATTGGCGTCAGTGTCTGTGGGGCGGGTTTATATCAGACAGGGGGAGATTGGTATCAGTGTCTGTGGGGCTGGTTTATATCGGACAGGGGCAGATTGTTGTCAGTGACAGTGGGGCTAGATTATATCAGACAGGGGGAGATTGGTGTCAGTGACTGTGGGGCTGGTTTATATCAGACCGGGGGAGATTGGTGTCAGTGACTGTGCGTTTGGATTATATCTGATACGGGGAGATTGGTGTCAGTGACTGTGGGGCTAGTTTATATCAAACACGGGGATATTGGTGTCAGAGACTGTGGGGCTGGTTTATATCAGACAAGGGGAGATTGGTGTCAGTGTTTGTGGGGTTGGTTTGTACCAGCCAAGAGCGGAATGGTTTCAGTGACGGTGGGGCTGTTTTATGTCAGACCGGAAGGGATTGGTGTCAGTGACTGGGGGTCTGGTTTATATCAGACAGGGGGTGATTGGTATCAGTGACTGTGGGGCTGGTTTATATCAGACAGGGGGAGATTGGTGTCAGTGACTGTGGGGCTGGTTTATATCAGAGAGCGGGAGATGAGTGTTCGTGACTGTGGTTTGGTTTATATCAGACAAGGGGAGATTGGTGTCAGTGACTGTGGGGCTGGTTTATATCAGACAGGCAGAGATCGGTGTCAGTAACTGAGGGGGTGGTTTAGATCAGACAGGGGGAGATTGGTGTCAGTGACTGTGGGGCTGGTTTATATCAGACAGGGGGAGATTGGTGTCAGTGACTGTGGGGCTGGTTTATATCAGACAGGGGAAGATTGGTGTCAGTGACTGTGGGGCTGGTTTATATCAGACAGAGGGAGAGTGGGTGTCAGTGACTGTGGGTCTGGTTTATATCAGACAGGGGGAGATTGGTGTCAGTGACTGTGGGGCTGGTTTATATCAGACAAGGGGAGATTGATGTCAGTGACTGTTGGCTGGTTTATATCAGACAGGCAGAGATTGGTGTCAGTGACTGAGGGGCTGGTGTATATCAGACAGAGTGAGGATTGGTGTCAGTGTCTGTGGGGCTGGTTTATATCAGACAGGGGGAGATTGGTGTCAGTGACTGTGGGCTGGTTTATATCAGACAGTGGGAGATTGGTGTCAAGTGACTGTGGGGCTGGATTACATCAGACAGGGGCAGATTATTGTCAGTGACTATGGGGCTGGTTTATATCAGACAGGGGGAGATTGGTGTCAGGGACTGTGGGGCAGGTTTATATCAGACAGTGGGAGATTGGCGTCAGTGTCTGTGGAGCTGGTTTATATCATACAGGGGGACATTGGTGTCAGTGACTGTGGGACTGGTTTATATCAAACAGGGGGATTTTGGTGACAGAGACTGTGGGTCTGATTTTTATCAGACAGGGGGAGATTGGCGTCAGTGTCTGTGGGGCGGGTTTATATCAGACAGGGGGAGATTGGTATCAGTGTCTGTGGGGCTGGTTTATATCGGACAGGGGCAGATTGTTGTCAGTGACAGTGGGGCTAGATTATATCAGACAGGGGGAGATTGGTGTCAGTGACTGTGGGGCTGGTTTATATCAGACCGGGGGAGATTGGTGTCAGTGACTGTGCGTTTGGATTATATCTGATACGGGGAGATTGGTGTCAGTGACTGTGGGGCTAGTTTATATCAAACACGGGGATATTGGTGTCAGTGTCTGTGGGGCTGGTTTATATCAGACAGGGGTAGATTGGGGTCTGTGACTGTGGGGCTGGTTTATATCAGACAGGGGGAGATTGGTGTCAGGGACCGTGGGTTGGTTTATATCAGACAGGGGGAGATTGGCGTCTGTGACTGTGGGGCTGGTTTATATCAGACAGGGGTAGATTGGGGGCTGTGACTGTGGGGCTGTGATTCCTGATGAAGGGCTTATGCCCAAAACGTCGATTCTGCTGTTCCCTGGATGCTACCTGACCTGCTGCGCTTTTCCAGCAACACATTTTCAGCTCTGATCTCCAGCATCTGCAGTCCTCACTTTCTCCTCGTCTGTAACTGTGGGGCTGGTTTATATCAGATGGGGGGAGATTGGTGACAGTGACTGTGGGTTGATTTACATCAGACAGGGGGAGATTATTGTCAGTGTCTGGGTGGCTAGTTTTTCTCAGATAAGGGAAGATTGGTGTCATTGACTGTGGGTTGGTTTATATCAGACAGGAGGAGATTGGTGTCAGTGGCTGTGGGGCTTGTTTACATCAGACAGGGGGAGATTGGGGACAGTGTCCGTGGGGCTGGTTTATATCAGACAGGAGGAGATTGGTGCCAGTGACTGTGGGGCTGGTTTATATCAGACAGGGGGAGATTGGTGTCAGTGACTGTGGGGCTGGTTTATATCAGCCAGGAGGGGATTGGTGTCAGTGAGGGTGGGGCTGTTTTAAGTCAGACCGGAGGGGATTGGTGTCAGTGACTGTGGGTCTGGTTTTTATCAGAAAGTGGGAAATTGGTGTCAGTGCCTGTTTGGCTGGTTTAAATCAGACAGGGGGAGATTGGTGTCAGTGACTGTGGGTCTGGTTTATATCAGACAGGGTGTGATTGGTGTCAGTGAGTATGTGGATGGTTTATATCAGACAGGGGGAGATTGGTGTCAGTGACTGTGGATCTGGTTTATATCAGGCAGCGGGAGATGAGTGTCAGTGACTGTGGTTTGGTTTTTATCAGACAGGGGGAGATTGGTGTCAGGGACTGTGGGGCTGGTATATATCAGACAGCGTGAAATTGGTAAAAACAATGACTGCTGATGATGGAAACCAGATTCTGGATCAGTGGTGCTGAAAGTGCACAGCAATTCTGGCAGCATTTCTGTGTCAGTGACTGAGGGGCTGGTTTATATCAGACAGGCAGATATTGGTGTCAGTAACTGTGGGGCTGGTTTATACCAGCCAGGAGGGGATTGGTGTCAGTGAGGGTGGGGTTGTTTTAAGTCAGACCGGAGGGGATTGGTGTCAGTGACTGTGGGTCTGGTTTTTATCAGAAAGTGGGAAATTGGTGTCAGTGCCTGTTTGTCTGGTTTAAATCAGACAGGGGGAGATTGGTGTCAGTGACTGTGGGTCTGGTTTATATCAGACAAGGTGTGATTGGTGTCAGTGAGTATGGGGATGGTTTAAATCAGACAGGGGGAGATTGGTGTCAGTGACTGTGGGTCTGGTTTATATCAGGCAGCGGGAGATGAGTGTCAGTGACTTTGGTTTGGTTTTTATCAGACAGGGGGAGATTGGTGTCAGGGACTGTGGGTCTGGTATATATCAGACAGAGTGAGGATTGGTGTCAGTGTCTGTGGGGCTGGTTTATATCAGACAGGGGGAGTTTGGTGTCAGTGACTGTGGGGCTGGTTTATATCAGACAGGGGAAGATTGGTGTCAGTGACAGTGGGGCTGGTTTATATCAGACAGAGGGAGAGTGGTTTCAGTGACTGTGGGTCTGGTTTATATCAGACAGTGGGAGATTGGTGTCAGTGACTGTGGGGCTGGTTTATATCAGACAGGGGGAGATTTGTGTCAGTGACTGTGGGTCTGGTTTATATCAGACAAGGGGAGATTCGTGTCAGTGACTGTGGGGCAGGTTTATATCAGACAAGGGGAGATTGGTGTCAGTGACTTTGGGTTGGTTTATATCGAGCAGGGGGAGTTTGGAGTCAGTGACAGTGGGGCTGGTTTATATCAGACATGGGGAGATTGGTGTCAGTGCCTGTGGGTCTGGTTTATATCCGACAAGGAAAGATTGGTGTCAGTGACTGTGGGGCTGGTTAATATCAGACAGGGGGAGATTGGTGTCAGTGACTGTGGGGCTGGTTTATATCAGACGGGGGAGATTGTTGTCAGTGACTGTGGGTCTGGTTTATATCAGACAGGGAGAGATTGGTGTCAGTGACTGTGGGGCTGATTTATATCAGACATGGGGAGATTGGCGTCAGTGTCTGTGGGGCTGGTTTATATCAGACAGGGGGAGATTGGTGTCAGTTACTGTGGAGCTGGTTTATATCAGACAGGGGGAAATTGGAGTCAGTGACTGTAGGGCAGGTTTATATCAGACAGTGGGAGATTGGTGTCATTGTCTGTGGGGCTGGTTTAAGACCATAAGGCCATAAGACATAGGAGTGGAAGTAAGGCCATTCGGCCCATCGAGTCCACTCCGCCATTCAATCATGGCTGATGCGCATTTCAGCTCCACTTACCAGCGTTCTCCCCGTAGCCCTTAATTCCTCGAGACAACAAGAATCTATCAATCTCGGCCTTGAAGACATTTAGCGTCCCGGCTTCCACTGCACTCCGTGGCAATGAATTCCACAGGCCCACCACTCTCTGGCTGAAGAAATGTCTCCGCATTTCTGTTCTGAAATGACCCCTCTCTAATTCTAAGGCTGTGTCCACGGGTCCTAGTCTCCTCGTTTAACTGAAACAATTTCCTAGCATCCACCTTTTCCAAGCCATGTATTATTTTGTACATCTCTATTAAGTCTCCCCTTAATCTTCTAAACTCCAACGAATACAATCCCAGTATCCTCAGCCGTTCCTCATATGTTAGACCTGTCATTCCAGGGATCATCCGTGTGAATCTCCGCTGGACACGTTCCAGTGCCAGTATGTCCTTCCTGAGGTGTGGGGACCAAAACTGGACACAGTACTCCAAATGGGGCCTAACCAGAGCTTTATAAAGTCTTAGTAGTACATCTCTGCTTTTATATTCCAACCCTCTTGAGATAAGAGACAACATTGCATTCGCTTTCTTAATCACGGACTCAACCTGCATGTTTACCTTTAGAGAATCCTCGACTAGCACTCCCAGATCCCTTTGTGCTTTGGCTTTATTAATTTTCTCACCATTTAGAAAGTAGTCTATGCTTTTATTCTTTTTGCCAAAGTGCAAGACCTCGCACTTGCTCACGTTAAATTCCATCAGCCATTTCCTGGACCACTCTCCCAACCTGTCAAGATCCTTCTGTAGCCTCCCCACTTCCTCAGTACTACCTGCCTGTCCACCTAACTTCGTATCATCGGCAAACTTCGCTAGAATGCCCCCGGTTCCCTCATCCAAATCGTTAATATATAATGTGAACAGCTGTGGCCCCAGCACTGAACCCTGCGGGACACCGCTCGTCACCGGCTGCCATTCTGAAAAAGAACCTTTTATCCCAACTCTCTGCCTTCTGTTAGACAGCCAATCCTCAATCCATCCCAGCAGCTCACCTCGAACACCATGGGCCCTCACCTTGCTCAGCAGCCTCCCGTGTGGCCCCTTATCAAAGGCCTTTTGAAAGTCTAGATAGACCACATCCACTGGGTTTCCCTGGTCTAACCTACTTGTTACCTCTTCAAAAAATTCCAACAGGTTTGTCAGGCATGACCTCCCTTTACTAAATCCATGTTGACTTGTTCTAATCAGACTCTGCTCTTCCAAGAATTTAGAAACCTCATCCTTAATGATGGATTCTAGAATTTTACAAAAACCGAGGTTAAGCTAATTGGCCTATAATTTTCCATCTTTTGCCTTGATCCTTTCTTGAACAAGGGGGTTAAAACAGCCATCTTCAATCATCCGGGACCTTTCCTGACTCCAGTGACTCTTGAAAGATCTCAACCAATGCCTCTGCTATTTCCTCAGCCACCTCTCTCAGAACTCTAGGGTGTATCCCATCGGGGCCAGGAGATTTATCAATTTTAAGACTTTTTAACTTTTCTAGCACTATCTCTTTCGTGATGGCAACCATACTCAACTCAGCCCCGTGACACCCTTTAATTTTTGGGATATTACTCATGTCTTCCACTGTGAAGACTGACGCAAAGTACTTGTTAAGTTCTCCTGCTATTTCCTTATCTCCCATCACTAGGCTTCCTGCATCAGTTTGAAGTGGCCCAATGTCTACTTTTGCCTGTCGTTTGTTTCTTATGTACTGAAAGAAACTTTTACTATTATTTCTAATATTACTGGCTAGCCTACCTTCATATTTGATCCTCTCCTTTCTTATTACACTCTTTGTTATCCTCTGTTTGCTTTTGTATCCTTCCCAATCTTTTGATTTCCCACTGTTCTTAGCCACTTTATAGGATCTCTCTTTTTCTTTAATACATTTCCTGACTTCCTTTGTCAGCCAAGGTTGTCTAATCCCTCCCCGGTTAATCTTTCTTTTCTTGGGAATGAACCTCTGTCCAGTGTCCTCAATTATACCTACAAACTCCTGCCATTTTTGCTCTACTGTCTTCCCGGTTAGCCTCTGCTTCCAGTCTATTTTAGTCAGTTCCTCTCTCATGCCCTCATAATTACCTTTATTCAACTGTAACACCATTACATCCGATTTTGCCTTCTCCCTTTCAAACTCCAGACTGAACTCTATCATATTATGGTCGCTACTTCCTAAGGGTTCCCTTACTTTAAGATCTTTTATAGAGTCTGGTTCATTGCAAAGCACTAGGTCCAGAATAGCCTGCTCTCTTGTGGGCTCCATGACAAACTGTTCCAAAAAGCCATCCTGTAAGCATTCCATGAATTCCCTTTCTTTAGATCCACTAACAACATTATTTACCCAGTCCACCTGCATATTGAAGTCTCCCATGATCAATGTAACCTTGCCTTTCTTACATGCCTTCTCTATTTCCCGGTACATGTTGCGTCCCTGGTCCTGACCACTGTTAGGAGGTCTATACACAACTCCAATTATGTTTTTTTTGCCTTTGTGGTTCCTCAATTCCACCCACACAGACTCCACATCATCCGACGCTATGTCATTCAATACCATAGATTTAATTTTGTTCTTAACTAACAAGGCAACCCCACCCCCTCTGCCCACCTCTCTGTCTTTTCGATAAGTTGAAAAACCATGGAGGTTTAACTGCCAGTCCTGACCCCCCTGTAACCAAGTCTCTGTGATGCCTACTACATCATAATCATTCACTATTATCTGTGCCATTAGTTCATCGGCTTTGTTATGTATGCTACGAGCATTCAGGTAAAGTGCCTTAATGCTAACTTCCTTATCATTAGAGATGTTGGAAGTCATATGTCCTCAGTTATCCTTGCTTTTTACTGCATTCTCAGTCTGCCTCAATTTTAAATCCGCCTGGAAACATTCTATCCTGCTGCTTATCTTGCCATTTACCTCTATACTCCCTGTCGCTTTCACTTTCCCTTCCCCCCAACTCAGAAGTTTAAAGTCCTACTGACCACCCTGTTTATATCAGACAGGGGTAGATTGGTGTCAGTGACTGTGGGTCTGGTTTATATCAGATAGGGGTAGTTTGGTGTCAGTGTCTGTGGGTCTGGTTTATATCAGACAGGCGGAGATTGGTGTCAGTGACTGTGGGTTGGTTTATATCAGACTGGAGGAAAATGTTGTCACTGTCTGTGGGGCAGGGTGAAATCAGACATGGGGAGATTTGTGCCTGTTGGATGGTTTATATTCGACAGGGGGTGATTGGTGTCAGTGCGTGAGGGGCTAGTCTTATACTACAGGGGGAGATTGCTGTCACTGACTGTGGTGAGGACGTTATGAAGCCGGAAAGAGATCAGTTCCATTTTTAAATTCTCTTTCAAGGCATATTGGGCACTCAAAGGTTAAACATTCCACTGTGAAACAGACTCACTACAGTATCAATTACAGAATAGACAGAACATCTCAGTAGGATAACTGAATCTTAGTGAAGGAATCCATTGCAGCCACACATGTGGATTCCTCTGCAGCCTCAGGTAAAGGTATCTGTCCTCCCCAGCCGAGACGGATAGCCTTGGCCGCATCCCTGTTAAACTGCCTCCTGCTCCTATTATCTTGCTTCCTCTCCGTATTAGCATAGGGATGTGAATTCACCGTTGAAAACAGGCAAAACCCTTCAGTTTTAATCTCTTCCCATTGACACATGATCATGAAGAATCCGATAATCAGTCGCTGTAATCCATTCACTCGTTATCGCAGGACATCGACATTCACCGGGCCTTGTAAAATGATAATTGCCCATCTTAAACAATGTATCGACAATCAACCATGTGGCTGAGAGACCTTTTGTATTATTCCCATAAAAAGTACTGCCTTTGTGAGTAGAGCAGAGATTCGTGGAGAAGTGTCACCACAAGTAGACACACGACTACTTTCAGGGACATAGAGAATCTCGCGCTGCACTCCGATAATAAAGTATCTGCTGTTGTACAGAAACTTGTGTCGTCTGGATTTGTGGAACAAAATATACATTAACAGCCTCACAATTCTACAGTTTTCATTTTCAATCAGGAAGTGTCTGCTTTGCCTTCCCATATCTAACAAACCATCAGGTTTCACCTCTGCAGCCTCAGACCCACTCTGTAACCACAAATAAACGCTGAGTGTTGAAGAAATGTAGCAGGTCCAGAAGCATCTTCAGGGAGTGTGAACAGAGTTCAAATCCAGGTCTGACAGTGTGTCAGAATAAAGCTCAATCTTGTGGCACTGCCACATTGACAATTGTTAGTGCCAACACCTCAATCAAAGTCTCTTCGTTATCCTTTTTTATCAAATCGCAGCGGTCTACAGTGCAGAACAAGTCCCTTCAGCCCATTGATTCTGTGCCAGTCAAAAACCACCATCAAACTACGGTAACTTCATTTCTCAGCCCTCGGCCCATCACCTTATATAAGGTAAAAACAAGGACTGCAGATGCTGGAAACCAGAGTCTAGATTAGAGTGATGCTGGAAAAGCCCAGCAACTCAGGCAGCTTCCGAGGAGCAGGAAAATTGACGTTTCGGGCAAATAGTACAGACTACAGATTCAAAAACACCAGCAACGGTTCTCCTTCAAGACCCATCACCTTGTTTGTCTTGGCATTGCAAGTGCACTTCTGAAAACTTCTTCAATGATTTGAGAGCTTCTGTCTGCAATACCCTTCCGGCAGTGAATTCAGTTTCTCACCACCCTCTGGGTGAAAGCCTTTTTCCTTCATTACACAGACCATGAGTATCGGAGTTAGGACATCATGTTGAGGTTGTACAGGCCTCTTCTAGAATACTGTGTCCAATTCTGGTCTCCCTCTTATAGGAGGGATATTGTTAAACTGTTCAGAAAATATTTACAAGATGTTGCCAGGACTGGAGAGTTTGACTTATATGGAAAGGAGCTTGAAACTTGAGGGGCGACCTTACAGAGGTTTACTATATAATAAGGGGCATATATAAGGTGAATGTCAGATGTATTTTCCCTCGGGTGATAGACTTCAGGGCTTGCATATGAAGAGGAAGGGATTAGAGGGATATGGACCAAGTACTGGTAAATGGGACTAGGGTAAGTTAGGATATCCGGTCAGCATGGACGAGTTGGGCCGAAGGATCTGTTTCTGTGCTGTACGTCTCTATTACTCGATGACATGTTTGAGATGTATAAAATAATGAGAGGTGTTCATAAGGTAGAACACCTTGGACTAGGGAGCTTATTCCCCTTGGACTAGGGAGCTTATTCCCCCCTAGAATTCAGGACGAGAGGATATATTTTTAAAGTGAGAGGAGAAAGATTTAAAAGGGAAATGTGGGTCACCTTTTTCTACACATGGAGTGGTTCATGTGTGAATGTACTTCCAGAGGAATTAATGGATGCGGGTACAGTTCCAATGTTTAAAAGGTATTTGGACAAACAGGAAAGAATTGGAGGGATATGGGCCAGGAGCAGGCGGTGGGACTAGTTTTGTTTGGGATTATGGTTAGCATTGACTTGGGGGGAACCAAAAGGTCTGTTTCCATGCTGTATGACTTTATTACTGACATTCCCCTTAAGTCTCCTGCCCCTTACCTTAAATATCTGCACTGCCTTCCAGTCTTTACAGCATTTGTCTTAACTGGTTCCTCCATCAAGGGGAATATTTCCTTCCTGTCTACCCAATCAACACCTCTCATTATTTTATACATCTCAATGATGTTATAGAGTCAAACAGATGTACAGCACAGAAACAGCCCAACTCGTCCATGCCGGAGAGATATCCGAAATTAACCTAGTCCCATTTACCAACACTTGGCCCTCGAATCCCTTACAATTCAAGTTAAAAATCACACAACACCAGGTTATAATCCAACAGGTTTATTTAGAACCACTTACTTTCGGAACGCTGCTCCTTCATCAGGTAGTGGTGGAGTTTTCTTCTACCGCTCCTGATATCTTTTATATGTTACTAGCCTCGTACTGGCCTGCACTTCCTCTTGCATACACGTACGGCCTGTTGCATGAAAACGTTGGCCCTTAGGACCTTGTAAATCTTTCCCCTCTCACCCTAAACCTATGCCCTCTAGTTCTGGGCTCCCCCACACCAGGGAAAAGACCTTGTCTATTTACCCGATCCGTGCCTCCATGATTTTATAAACGTCTGGAAGGTCACTCCTCAGCCTCCAACACTCCAGGGAAAACAGCTCCAGCCTATTCCGCCATCCCTGTAGTTCAAACCCTCCAAACCTGGCAACATGCTTGTAAATCTTTTTTGAACCCTTTCAAATTTCACAACATCCTTTCTACAGGAATCAGAGCAGAATTGCACACAATACTCCAAAGGTGGCCTAACCAATGTCCTGTACAGCTACAACATGACCTCCAAACTCCTTTACTCAATGCTCTGACCAATAAGGGAAAGCATACAAAATGCCTTCTTCACTATCCTATCGACCTGCGACTCCCCTCTCAATCTCTCTGGTCTAAGGAAAATGACCCAATCTTTCCAGTCTCTCTTTATAACTGAAACTCTCCAGCTCAGACAACATCCTTCCAAGTCTCGACTGCGAGCATATCCCTCCTTAAATGTGAATTCCAGAAATGCAGACAACAAGCTAGCTGTCTCCGAGCCAATGTTTTCGACAGTTCCGACAGAACTTCTCAGCTCAAACTCTGTGCTTAACAAGGAAAGACGGTTTTACCACCTGTCCCGGTGTTTAAGTGACTGGTGGACATGTACAACAAGGTCCCTCTGATCTTCAGTGCTTCCCAGGTTCCGATAGTTCATCATGTATTCCCTTAACATGTTTGTCCTCCTATGGTCTAATTGTATCTTCCTCACTGTTTGCCAGCACACTAGTTTTCACATCATCCGTGAACTTCCTGATCAATCCTCCAACTTTCAAGTGAAAGTTATTTCTATAAACCTAGAAACTGCGAGGACCCAATACTGGCCTCTACAAGATCCCACTGGACACAAGCTTCCAGTTACAGAAGCACATCTCAACCATCACCCTCTGCTTCCTGCCGCTCAGCCCATTGTGGATCCAATTTGCCAAATTTCCTTGGATGCCATGGCTCTTGTCTTTGCCATCAGTGTCCCATGCAGGACCTTATCAAAAGCCCCACTGAATCCCAAGTAGCCTACACCAAATGCATTGCTGTCACCTATACATCTGATCAGGTTGGTCAGGTATGACCTTCCTTTAATAAAACCACACCTTCTGTTCTTGATTAACCCTTGCCTGCTCCAAGTGCAGATTCATTCTGTCCCTAAGTATTCATTCCAACAGTTTCCCCACCATCAGACTGATTGGCCTGTAGATTCCTGGTTTCTCCCTCCTTCCTTCTTGAAGACCTTGTCACATTGGCTGTTTTTAATTGATGTTTGCAGCTAAGTGTTAGGTCTCTTGTGCAGCTTGGGGAAGGTAGAAAGGGACAGTGGTAGCGTCTTTACCTTTGAGCTAGGAGATCCAGGTTCAAGTCCCACCTCGTCCAGAGGAATATCGTACCATCACTGAGCAGGTTGGTTGAGAAACTATCTCCAAGGTGTTTTTGATCTACCTGGAATTGTTTTCTCCTCTCCTGAAATGACTTAGTTAATCGTGAACAGACATTCCAACAATACCTCTGCACCTGAATGGCACTATCTCTTCTCAATCTAATGTTGCTTGTTCCTTCCATCCCAACCTCTTTTGGGAGCTTTACAGCATTCACTTTACCCCAGTTAAGTGAGTTTTGCAGCTTTTTAAAGCTGTCACATTTGTGTCTTCGCCAGTTTTTTTTTTAAATCAAGGACCAATCAACCTGAAACAGCAGCAGGAATTTATCTTCTTGGATACACAATATAACCTTGCACACACACACACACAGAAGCATGTTTGAGGTTTTTATGGAGAGATGATTTCTCCCAGGACTGAACCCTGATCTCGGATGATGACCTCTGTAGGGAGATAGACATCAACTGCAAATGAAATCTTGGATCTTCCTGTGCAGCACCCCTTGCATCGAAAGCATTGGTCTGTTTGGGTGCCTGCTTTTCTAAACCGTGTCCAAGCAACAGGTTATGATAGATTCATAACAGTTTTCCTCCAATCCATGTTTAAGGCATGTGTTTGTGTTACTTTGCACTGAGTGTTGATCTAATCTTCTAAAATGGGGAGTGGCTTCCAAGTCAGATGACCACACCAGCGTGCCTTGGAGACCCTGAGGAAATGATTAGGGAAGTGTATGTGTACCATTCCACCTTCTGCACCCTATACCACCAGATAGTGCTCCCTCGGTACCTCAGAAAGCACCTCCTCAGTATGTTTATCCCCAAAGAACCTCGACAGAACATTCATGCCCTCAACACCTCAGAAAGCAAACCTATTACCCCTTGGACCGTGTTCATCCCCAAACCTGTTCTCCCTGTGATGACCCACAGCCACCCCCAAGATTGGAGCCCAGGGCTCAGAACATTATTTGGGTGTCTGGATTGATCATAGAATGTGGAAGCAGGCCATCCGGCCTATCAGGTTCACACTGACCCTCGGCCGAGCAGCCCTTGCCCCCACGCTATCCCTGGATCCCTTCATTTCCTCTGGCTCATCTCTGTGCAGTTGGAGGAAACTGGCACGGAGTTTATCTCAGTTTACCGAATGAGGTGATGGAGGAAATAGCAGGTACACTTGCAACTGACACGGAGAGAATGTGCCAACTCCACAGACAGTCGCCCGAGGCTGGAATCGAACCCCGGGTGGGGTGAGGCAACACTGAGCCCCGGTGACAATCCCACCATCTCCTCCCCGTTGATGTCCGTTTGATGTCTATACCCGGGGAGTATCTAACTTGTCTAGCGTTTATTTAAGGAAGATTAGGGACAAGAGCAATGCCTCCATAAGCTCAAGATGCTTAGTCCCCCTCGAAAAAATATTTATATCAGTTTCAAACAGAGAATTTATTCACAAAAAAACTTTTCGGACAAACATAGTCACTAAAGTTCGGTTCGGTATAGTCTTTAAAACAAGTTTTTGTCATGACATATATCCTCCCCTTGGCTGATTAACTGAAATGTTAGGTCTGAGCTATTCCTTCTGAATTAACATCACAAAGTTACATTGAGAAGGATCTTTGTGAAGTGCCTGTGTTCTGTATCTGTTCTCCCATGTACCCCGCCCTCCGAATACAATACCTTACAAAGCCTTAAACCTGTTTGTTAACTTTCAGCAGAAGCAGCCTCAGGGCATTGAACACAGACTCAGTGATGCTTGAATCAGGTCAGATCAAATTCCAAGCAAACAGATGGCTGAGGAAATTCAACAATTCAGGCAGCAACGGTGAAGAGAGAGAGAGGAACAACTTGCATTTCGAGGGTCCCTTCCTCAAAACGGTCTGTTCTGAAGGAAATTTCCCGCAGAAATCACTGGATTGAAAGATGAACTCTCTCTCCCTCTCCCTTCAGAGATGCTGCCGGACATGCTTAGCTCCTTCAGCAAGCTCTGTATTGATGTTTCAGGTCTCCAGCGCGTCTGGACAGATTGACTTTCGTGTTGAATTCTCAAGCTTGCTCTATTAAAGGGATTGAATCCCTCTGCTACAAAGGGGGGGGGGGAGGGGGTGCGGGGAGGTGGAGGGGAGGGGGGCAGTTATCACAGCTAACTGGTTCGTGATACCAACATTGGCTGGCTCAATCTCTATCATGTCTGAAATTATTATGAAGGTCCCAGCTTCTCAACCTCGCCCCTCATCGGAGGTGTGTGACCCACCAGGCCTCTCTCTCTGACAAGACAGAAGCTCTCGGGTCCTCCTGGTCTATATTAACTTCCCAACTTTAAAAGAGCACTCCAGCAAGAGAGCCCTTTACATGGTTCAGGTCATATCCTGGAGCTCCCTCACTAATATCACTGTGGGATACGCAAGGACAGCAGCAGGAGAGTACAGCTCTCCCCCATCTTCCATGCAACTATTAGAGAGTGTTGTAATCACATGCAACCCACATTTGAAAATAAGTTTTATTACAGGGTCACACTGGATGACACGGGGAGAATGTGCCAACTCCACACAGACAGTCGCCCAAGGCAGCAATCGAAGCCCGGGTGGGGTGACACAACACTGAGCCCCCGTGACAATCCCACCATTGAAACTAAGACTGATTCTTTACCTATGTTGAAATCAGCATAATGAAGAAGCAAAGGGTGGGTTGAAAATGACAATGACAGCCTTTTGTAGGTTGGTGTTTATTAGAGTTTGTATCGACAGTATGAATGTTTGAGCACTTATTCAAGAGGATGCAGGTAGCTGCCAGAGGAAGTGATGGGGGCTGGTACAATTGTGACATTTAAAAGGCATCAGAATGAGTATGTGAACAGGAAGGTTTCAGAGGGATATCAGCCAAGTGATATCAAATTGAATGAAATGAGATGAGACAATCTGGTTGGTATGGACGAGTTGGACAGGAGGGTCTGTTTCCAAGCTGTGCATCTCTGTGACTCTGTGCCTCTGAATTGTCTATTGCAGAGAGTTTTAGACAGGGCTTGGTTTGTGTGTCTCTCTCATGCTTCCTCAGAATCTGCAAACCCTATGTCTCCAAATTTCCACGAGACTCCAAGAAATAGAAAAAAAAGAGGGTCAGTACTGAGGGAGTGCTGCACTGTCAGAGGGTCAGTACTGAGGGAGTGCTGCACTGTCAGAAGGTCGGTTTGACAGAGGGCTACACTGTCAGAGAGTCAGCACTGCGGGAGTGCAGCACTGTCGGAGGATCAGTACTGTGGAAATGCTGCACTGTCAGAGGGTCATTACTGATGGAGTGCTACACTGTCAGCGTATCAGTCTGGGGGATACCAGCACTGTTAGAGAGTCAGTACTGAGAGAGTGCCACACTATCAGATAGGCTCCCATGTCTTGTGGTCTAAGAGGAATATCTGAAATTGTTCACTACATTTCTGCCTCTGCTTCCTTCATACCCTGCTCAGCAATGATTCCCACGTCCAGATTCCAGATTCAAACAGACCGTCTTCATTTGGTTCTTGAACCTGAAGAGTTCCATCCTCTTTTCCCAGGGATCGAGTTTTCATTTCGCGTGACTGACCTGCCAGCTCAAAGGGAGATTTTCATGCTGCAGGGCTGAGGTTTATTCGTCAGCTTCTGTGTGCTAATCACAAGTGCTCCACACACAGCACAGTCGTGTGTTCCTTACTTCTGAGCTTCCAAATGCCAATCCACATCCAGAATGACACCCTTCACGCCTCCAAATCATATCGCAGGCTAATTGTATGGGAGAGAGGAGTGCTAAGAGAGGAAATAAAAATCTGAAAGGACTTTACACTGACATTAAGGGTGAATTGATAATGAGAGAAAGAGTAGGTTGTGGAACACAGTGAGAATTTGTGCATGGACCCAGAGGCTATAGTGAATGGATGCATTTTGTCAATGCTCATTGGGACAGGGTTGATATGAAATCGTGGAGATGCTCTTTAAGACAATTAAATGAATTAGCATATATATATATATATATATAGAGAGAGAGAGAGAGAGAGAGAGAGAGAGAGAGAGAGAGAGAGAGATGGTTCTGAGTGGTCTGGCCTTCTTACAACCCAATAAATCTCCAAAGACGGTGGAAATGTATCTCAGTTTACCGAATGAGGTGATGGAGGAAGTAGCAGGGACACTTTCAAACATTTTCAAATCCCCTCTGGCCACAGGAGAGGTGCCGTCGGACTGACCATGTGGTCCTGTTATTCAAGACGGAACATGGGATATACCAGGCAGCTCCAGGCCAGTCAGGCTAATACTGTGGGTGGGACGTCTGTTGGAAGCAATTTTGGGAGATAGAACTAATCAACATTTAAAGAGACTGGAGTTCATGATGAACAGTCAGAATGGTTCTGTTAAGGGGGGATCAGGTCTGACCAATGGGAGTGCACTTTTTAAGGAGGTGACCAGGTGTGTAAATAAGGACAATACTTTCCTGTCGTCTGCTTGGAGGTCAGTAATGCTTTTATCAGGACTCATACTGGAAACTGATAGTGAACATAAAAACACAAGATCCAAGGAATTTGCGCAGAATGCTGAGTGGCAGGAAGCAGACAGTGATGGCCCAGTTAGAAATCTCTGTCTGTTCATGTCTCACTGCTGGGGTCTTGCTGATGTGTTTGTTAGAAAAGATTTAGGTTTGAATGGTGGAGGGGTAATCATTGGGTTCATGAATGATATGGGGATTGGTGAGGTGATAAATACTGAGAAGGATAGCCTTACGTTACAGGAGGATGTAGATGGCCTTGTCAGATGGACCGATCAGTGACAACGGTTGAAGTGCCTGAAGACTGGAGGGTGATTAATGATGGGCCATTATTGAAGTAAGGCTGCAAGTAACAACCATTGAACTATGGAGCTGTGAGCCTGATGGCAGTGGTGGGTAAGCTGTTGGAGGGCATTCTGAGAGACAATTTACATGCATTTGGAAAAGCAAGAATTGATTTGGCATGGTCAGTATGGCTTGTGGAAATGGTTCGTCTAATTTGATTGAGTTTTTGATGTGTTGACCGAGAAGATAGATGAGAAGGTTTCACATGGGAGACTGCTTAGTAAAAGGTTAGATGACATGATATCCAGGGAGAGAGGACAGCATGGTGCCTCAGTGATTAGCACTGCTTCCTCACAGCACCAAGGATGCAACTTTGATTCCAGCTCCCGGCCACTGTCTGTGTGGAGTTTACACATTCTCCCTGTATCTGTGGATTTCCTCCGGGTGCTCCAGTTTCCTCCCACAGTCCAAAGATGTGCAGGTTAGTTGGATGGGCATGGGAAATGCAGAATTACAGAGATAGAATAGAGATTGTGAGTGTAGGTGGAATGCTTTTCAGACGGTCGGTGCGGACCTGATGGGCCGGACGGCTTGATTTTACACTGTAGGAATTCTACGATTAATCCAGGGACCCAATAATGTTCTGAGGACCAGGGCTCCAACCTTGGACTGCGGTGGACGTGGGTCCTTACAGTCTGAAGGGGGTTGTGGATGAACGCAGTGTGAGGGGTGGGCTGGATGTGTTCTGAGATGTCTAGGGTATGAATGTTTTGTGGAGGTACTGTCTGAGGGACGTTGGGGGTAAACACAATAGAGTAGTGCTTTCTGAGGTATGAGGGAGCACTATCTGGTGGTACAAGGTGCAGAAGGTAGGAAGGTACAGAACATTTCCCTGATCATTTCCTCAGGGTCCGCAAGGCACACTGGTGTCGTAATTTGGGGTGGAGGCCACGTCCATTTTAGAAGATTCAGATCTTTTTCAACAATCAGTGACAAATAGCATCACCATGTGTCTTAAACATGGATTGGAGGAAAACTGTTGTAAATCTATGGTCACTTGTTGCTTGGAGACGCGTTAGAAAAGCAGGCACCCAAACAGAACAACACTGTCGATGCATGAAGAGGTGCACAGGAAGATCCAACAAGTCATTTGCAGTTGCTGCCTGTCTCCCTCGAGCAGTCATCATGCGAGATCAGTGTTCAGTCCTAAGAGAAATAATCTCTCCATCGAACTTTCCTCCATGTTTGTACATTAATTGTGGTTGTGTGCGTGTGAGAGAGAGACAGAGAGCAAGTGCGTGTCCGTGTGTGAGAGAGAGTGCATGTGTGTGTATTTCTGTGTGTCTGCATGTGTGTGTGAGAGAGTATGTGTTTGTATATGTGTCTGTCTGAGTGTGTGCGTGTGTGTGAGAGAGAGGAATGTGTGTGTGTGTGTGAGAGAGAGTGTGTGTGTGTTTGAGGGAGTGAGAGTGTGTGTGTTTGAGAGAGTGAGTGTCTGAGAGAGAGAGAGAGAAAGAGAGAGAGTGTGTTTCTGTGTGTGTAAACTAGCCAACCTTATTGTGTGCCCAATTGCTGTTTCAAGTGAATTGGTCCTTGTGTCACCAAAAACACAAAAGCTGTAAGAGTGACTTAACTGGTGAAAAGAGAGTGCTATTCATTCCAGTGGGGATTCATCCAGTAAACCTTCCCCACACACTAACATCCCTCTGGCTGTACAGTGACTAGTCCTGCACACAGTGCTTCAACTGCAAAACAATGTAATGTCACCATAGTCTTACCAGAGCATGGGACAGCTCCTCATTACAGAGCGGTGTCTGGTAGTGTTTTAATCAGAGGGTCACCATGCCCCAGTGAGGGGAGAGGTTGGGAAGGAGAGTCCTTCAGAGTAACTCTAGCAAGTGTGGTAAGCTAACTGCCCAGCCAACTGAGCTAACCGACCTCACTCCAGGGACGTGCCCTGTATAACCCAATCATAGCCAGCCTGCACCTCAATAGGAGCCAGGAGCAAGGCCATTCGGCCCCACCCTAACCCAGAAGGGAGAGCACAGGGAGCTGATGAAAGAAACAAGCCCCGCTCACGTAGCCTTCTGAAATGGAGCTGAAGGACAGAGCAGTCCTGGCCTTCTGTTTGTTTCCCCGGGACTGGCCTGCTCCACCCTACAGTGAGAACCGGGAGGAGATTTCACTTCTCACTGAGAGGCTGCAACTCCAATCCAAATCAGGCTGGTTCCCTCCGAGACTCACGGAAGAGGGCAGCACTCTACAGATCAGTCCCTTGTGTCGCAAACCTCCAGTGTGGGGGTCAAGAGCTGGGAGATAGCATTAAGAACATAAGACCATCTGAAATAGGAACAGGAGGAGACCATCCAGCCCCTTGCGCCTGCTCTGGTATTCAATAGGACCATGGATGATTCAACATTTGATTTGGGAGCTGAAACCAGGACAATAAAGAGACAGAGAATCAAATTATTCTGCTAGGAGCTGGAATCAGATAGAGTGAACACACAGACACACAGAAACAGACACACAGACACACAGACACACACACACACAGACACGCACACACACAGACACGCACACACACAGACACAGACACACAGACACACAGACGCACACACACACAGACACGCACACACAGACACGCACACACACAGACACGCACACACACAGACACAGACACACAGACACAGACACGCACACACAGACACACACACACAGACACGCACACACAGACACACAGACACACACACACACATACACACAGACACACACACAGACACACACATATACAGAGAGACACACACACAGACACACACACACAGACACACATACACACACACAGGAATTGTGGGAATCAGGCTGTCTGTAGGAATTATGCCACAAGTGGTGAGCTCAAGAGGCGTTGGAAATGCGATAGGTCGAAAGAGGTCAAGGTGAGGGTGATAGGTCAGACTGGTGTGGGGGCGGAGAGGTCAGGAAGAAGATTGCAGGTTAGGAAGGCGGTGCTGAGATCGATGGATTTGACTGAGACAAGGTGGGGGGAGGGGAAATGAGGAAACTGGTGAAATCCGAGTTCATCCCTTGTGCTTGGAGGGTTCCTAGGCGGAAGATGAGGCGCTCTTCCTCCAACCGTCGTGTTGTTGTAGTCTGGCGATGGAGGAGTCCAAAGACCTGCATATCCTTGGTGGAGTGGGAGGGGGAGTTGAAGTGTTGAGCCACAGGGTGGTTGGGTTGGTTGGTCCGGGTGTCCCAGAGGTGTTCTCTGAAATGCTCCGCAAGTAGCCGGCCTGTCCCCCCAATATAGAGGAGGCCACATCGGGTGCAGAGGATGCAATAAATGACATGTGTGGAGGTGCCTGTGAATTTGTGGCGGATGTGGGAAGTTTCCTTTGGGGCCTTTGAGGGAGGTGAGGGGGAGGTCACCTCCCTCCAAGGGCGCAAGTCTTGCACCTCCTGCGGTTGCAGGGGAAGTTGCCGGGAGTGGAGGTTGGGTTGGTGAGGGGTGTGGATCTGACGAGGGAGTCACAGAGTGAGTGGTCTTTATGGAATGCTGATAGGGGAGGGGAGGGAAATATATCCTTGGTGGTGGGGTCCGTTTGGAGGTGGCGGAAATGACGGCGGATGATACGCTGTACATGGAGATTGGTGGGGTGGTAGGTGAGGAAAAGTGTTCTGTCCTGGTGGCGGTTGGAGGGGCGAGGCTCAAGGGCGGATGAGCGGGAAGTGGAGGAGTTGCGGTGGAGGGCATCGTCGACCATGTCGGGGGGGAAATTGCGGTCTTTGAAGAAGGAGCCCATCTGGGTTGTGCGTTTTTGGAACTGGTCCTCCTGGGAGCAGATGCGGCGGAGACGAAGGAATTGGGAGAATGGGATGGCGTTTTTACAGGGGGTAGGGTGGGAGGAGGTGTAGTCCAGGTAGCTGTGGGAGTCGGTCGGTTTGTAGTAGATGTCCGTGTTGATTCGGTCGTCTGAGATAGAAATAGTGGGCGGCACGGTGGCACAGTGGTTAGCACTGCTGCCTCGCAGCGCCAGAGACCCGGGTTCATATCCCGCCTCAGGCGACTGACTGTGTGGAGTTTGCACGTTCTCCCCGTGTCTGCGTGGGTTTCCTCCGGGTGCTCCGGTTTCCTCCCACACTCCAAAGATGTGCAAGTCAGGTGAATTGGCCATGCTAAATTGCCCGTAGTGTTAGGTAAAGGGGTAAATGTAGGGGTATGGGTGGGTTACGCTTCGGCGGGTCGGTGTGGACTTGTTGGGCCGAAGGGCCTGTTTCCACACTGTAAGTAATCTAATCTAATCTAAAAAAATAGAAAGGTCGAGGAAGGGGAGGGAGGAATCTGAGACTGTCCAGGTGAATTTGAGGTCGGGGTGAAAGGTGTTGGTGAAGTGGATGAACTGTTCAAACTCCTCGTGGGAGCACGAGGCGGCACCGATACAGTCATCGATGTAGTGGAGGAAAAGGTGGGGGTTGGGGCCAGTGTAGTTGTGGAAGATGGACTGTTCCACATACCCTACGAAGAGGCAGGCATAGCTGGGGCCCATGCGGGTGCCCATGGCTACTCCTTTCGTTTGGAGGAAGTGGGAGGATTGGAAAGAGAAGTTGTTCAGGGTGAGGACCAGTTCAGTCAGTCGGAGGAGGGTGTCAGTGGAAGGGTACTGGTTGGTATGGCAGGAAAGAAAGAAGCGGAGGGCTTTGAGTCCTTCGTGATGGGGGATGGAGGTGTACAGGGACTGGATGTCCATGGTGAAGATAAGGCGTTGGGGACCGGGGAAGCGAAAATCATGGAGGAGGTGGAGGGCATGGGTGGTGTCCCGAACGTAGGTGGGGAGTTCTTGGACTAAGGGGGACAGGACTGTATCGAAGTATGCAGAGATGAGTTCGGTGGGGCAGGAGCAGGCGGAGACAATGGGTCGGCCGGGGCAGTCAGGTTTGTGGAATTTGGGCAGGAGGTAGAAGCGGGCGGTGCGGGGTTGTGGGACTATGAGGTTGGAGGCGGTGGATGGGAGATCCCCCGAGGTGATGAGGTTATGGATTGTCTGGGAGATGATGGTTTGGTGGTGGGGGGTGGGGTCATGGTCAAGGGGGCAGTAGGATGAGGTATCTGCGAGCTGGCATTTGGCCTCAGCGGTGTCAAGGTCGGTGCGCCAAACTACTACCGCGCCTCCCTTGTCTGCTGCTTTGATAGTGAGGTTGGGGTTGCAACGGAGGGAGTGGAGGGCTGCGCGTTCCGAGTATGAGAGGGTGGAGTGTGTGAGAGGGGTGGGGGAGTTCAGGTGGCGGTTAATATCGCGGCGGCAGTTGGCTATGAAGAGGTCGAGGGCAGGTAGGAGGCCAGCATGGGGTGTCCAGGTGGATGGGGTGTGTTGGAGGCGGGAGAAGGGGTCGTCAGAAGGTGTGCGAGAGTCTAGGTTAAAGAAGTAGGCACGGAGGCGAAGGCGGCGGAAGAATTGTTCGATGTCACGCCGCGTGTTGAACTCATTAATCCGAGAGCGTAGGGGAATGAAGGTGAGGCCTCTGCTGAGGACTGATTTTTCATCCTCAGAGAGGGGGAGGTCTGGAGGGATAGTGAAAACACGGCAGGGCTGGGAGCTAGGACCTGGGACCTGGTGTGGGGCTGGAGCTGGGTGTGGGGGCGGGGTTAGGCCTGGGGGTGGGAACGGAGATCGGCGTGGGGGCGGGGTTAGACGTGGTCCAACGTCACACGTGGCTCAAACCCCACACCAGGTCCTAGCTCCCAGCCCTGCCGTGTTTTCACTATCTCTCCAGACCGACCCCTCTCTGAGGATGAAAGATCAGTCCTCAACAGAGACCTCACCTTCATTCCCCTACGCTCTCGGATTAATGAGTTCAACACGCGGCGTGACATCGAACAATTCTTCCGCCGCCTTCGTCTCCGTGCCTACTTCTTTAACCAAGACTCTCGCCCACCCTCTGACGACCCCTTCTCCCGCCTCCAACACACCCCATCCACCTGGACACCCCGTGCTGGCCTCCTACCTGCCCTCGACCTCTTCATAGCCAACTGCCGCCGCGATATTAACCACCACCTGAACTCCCCCACCCCTCTCACACACTCCAACCTCTCATACTCGGAACGCGCAGCCCTCCACTCCCTCCGTTGCAACCCCAACCTCACTATCAAAGCAGCAGACAAGGGAGGCGCGGTAGTAGTTTGGCGCACCGACCTCTACACCGCTGAGGGCAAACGCCAGCTCGCAGATACCTCCTCCTACTGCCCCCTTGACCATGACCCCACCCCCCACCACCAAACCATCATCTCCCAGACCGTCCATAACCTCATCACCTCGGGGGATCTCCCATCCACCGCCTCCAACCTCATAGTCCCACAACCCCGCACCGCCCGCTTCTACCTCCTGCCCAAAATCCACAAACCTGACTGCCCCGGCCGACCCATTGTCTCAGCCTGCTCCTGCCCCAACGAACTCATCTCTGCATACCTCGACACGGTTTAGGCCCCCCTTAGTCCAAGAACTCCCCACCTACGTTCGGGACACCACCCATGCCCTCCACCTCCTCCATGATTTTCGCTTCCCCGGTCCCCAACGCCTTATCTTCACCATGGACATCCAGTCCCTGTACACCTCCATCCCCCATCACGAAGGACTCAAAGCCCTCCGCTTCTTCCTTTCCCGCCATACCAACCAGTACCCTTCCACTGACACCCTCCTCCGACTGACTGAACTGGTCCTCACCCTGAACAACTTCTCTTTCCAATCCTCCCACTTCCTCCAAACGAAAAGAGTAGCCATGGGCACCCGCATGGGCCCCAGCTATGCCTGCCTCTTCGTAGGATATGTGGAACAGTCCATCTTCCACAACTACACTGGCCCCAACCCCCACCTTTTCCTCCACTACATCGATGACTGTATCGGTGCCGCCTCGTGCTCCCACGAGGAGTTTGAACAGTTCATCCACTTCACCAACACCTTCCACCCCGACCTCAAATTCACCTGGACAGTCTCAGATTCCTCCCTCCCCTTCCTCGACCTTTCTATTTCTATCTCAGGCGACCGAATCAATACGGACATCTACTACAAACCGACCGACTCCCACAGCTACCTGGACTACACCTCCTCCCACGCTGCCCCCTGTAAAAACACCCAATTCCTTCGTCTCCACCGCATCTGCTCCCAGGAGGACCAGTTCCAAAAACGTACAACCCAGATGGCCTCCTTCTTCAAGGACCGCAATTTCCCCCCCCCGACATGGTCGACGATGCCCTCCAGCACATCTATTCCACTTCCCGCTCCTCTGCCCTTGAGCCCCGCCCCTTCAACCGTCACCAGGACAGAACCCCACTGGTCCTCACCTACCACCCCACCAAACTCCATGTACAACGTATCATCCGCCGTCATTTCCGCCAACTCCAAATGGACCCCACCACCAGGGATATATTTCCCTCCCCTCCCCTATCAGCATTCCATAAAGGCCACTCCCTCCGTGACTCCCTCGTCAGATCCACACCCCCCACCAACCCAACCTCCACTCCCGGCACCTTCCCCTGCAACCGCAGGAGGTGCAAGACTTGCGCCCACACCTCCCCCCTCACCTCCCTCCAAGCCCAAAAGGAAACTTCCATATCCACCACAAATTCACCTGCACCTCCACACACATCATCTATTGCATCCTCTGCACCCGATGTGGCCTCCTCTATATTGGGGGGACAGGCCGGCTACTTGCGGAGCATTTCAGAGAACACCTCTGGGACACCCGGACCAACCAACCCAACCACCCTGTGGCTCAACACTTCAACTCCCCCTCCCACTCCACCAAGGATATGCAGGTCTTTGGACTCCTCCATCGCCAGACCACAACAACACGACGGTTGGAGGAAGAGCGCCTCATCTTCCGCCTAGGAACCCTCCAAGCACAAGGGATGAACTCGGATTTCACCAGTTTCCTCATTTCCCCTCCCCCCACCTTGTCTCAGTCAAACCCATCGAACTCAGCACCGCCTTCCTAACCTGCAATCTTCTTCCTGACCTGTCCGCCCCCACCCAGTCTGACCTATCACCCTCAGCTTGACCTCTTTCCACCTATCGCATTTCCAACGCCTCTCCCCTAAGTCCCTCCTCCCTACCTTTTATCTTAGCCTGCTGGACAAACTTTCCTCATTCCTGAAGAAGGGCTTATGCCCGAAACGTCGATTCTCCTATTCCCTGAATGCTGCCTTACCTGCTGCACTGTTCCAGCAACTCATTTTCAGCTCTGATCTCCAGCATCTGCAGACCTCACTTTCTCCTCTCCCAGGATTTACCCCAACTGTGGGGAGGGGATGATTGGAAGGAACATGGAGTACTTTTCTGAGTGAATCTGAAATAGAGAAAAAGAGAAAGGGAGAGTGACAAAAAGTAAGAAAGACATGGAGAGAGTGAAGATGGAGTAAGTGTGGAGAGAGAGATGGGCAGTGAGAGTCAAGGAGACAGTGAGAGAAGGACAGAGTGAGAGAGAGGGAGAGAGAGAGAAGGACATATATGGAGGGAGAAGTATATGTGTGTAATTGGCGATGGTTTCAGAGTGGGATCTTTCTGTGCATTACAGCAGTCAGTCAAAGGTGAGTTAGACTCTGCACTATGTCCTCCAGCCCAGGGGCTGTGAGTCTTCATGGGGAGGGGAAAAGTGGGGACAAGGACGGAGTGGGACAGCCAGAGAGAGGGGGACGGTTTGATGGGGTTTTGGGGTTTGTGGAGAAAGGAGCGGCTGTTATCAGAGAGAGATGGGGGGGTAGGATAGCATGTGATGCAAAGTCTCAGACAGGGCAGAAAAGAGGTCTCCACATGAAGGATAGTCAATGAGGCCATTCAGAGACCAATTCTGAGGATCGTGAACAAGTCCAGGATCATTTAATGGGGGAGGGGGCATAATGGGCAGAAAGGATTCCATCTGTGATGCAAATCTTCTGTAATTCTGGGACTGGGATCTTGCTGTACATTAAAACAATCACAGGCCAGTCAGTTAACCCAGACTCATTTACCAGTGTGAGAAAGTGAGGACTGCAGTTGCTGGAGAGTCAGAGTCACAAAGTGTGGAGCTGGGGAAGCACAGCAGGTCAGGAAGGAGAATCGATGGTTCAGGCCTGACCTGCTGGGCTTTTCCAGCTCCACACTTTTCCACTCATTTCCCTCTGCCCCAGGGAGTGGGGCTCACAGCAATGTTGGGGGCAGCAAAATATTTGAGTGGGGCACATTTGGTAAGGCACTTACTTGGGAGGGAAGATATTTGGGAATGGGGGTAAATTTTGGAGGACAGTGAAAATGAGGGGCAAAATATTTTTGAGGGGGTTCAAAATTGGGTGAGCACTTTCAAGTCTGAAATAGGGAAGAGAGAGAAAGGGAGGGTAAGAAAAAGAGAGAGAGAGATCGAGAGAGTGGGGACAGAGATGAGAGTAAGATGGGCAGAGAGAGACAGGGAAAGGGAGAGTGAGAAAAAGGCAGTGAGAGAGAGAGATAGGCAGAGAGAGAAGGACAGAGAGATGGAGAGAAGGACGGTCAAACTGAATCAAACAGGAGTCAAAGCATGCACAGACTGAAGCGGTGACACACATTATTCCAGTTGTTTCCAGCTCTATCTCTCTCTCAATGGTTTTGCACACTCCCTCTCTCCCATGTTTCTGGGGTTTGCTTCAAACTGTCTTTATCTCTCCCTCTCTGGTTCTGTTTTTGGGTCTGCGAAGCTGCTTTCTCTCTGTGTCTGTCTGTCTGTCTCTTGCCATGCTGGTCTCCTCAGATGGGCTCCAGAAGATTCAAGAAATCAGTTTACAGGTGAACCCCGTTTGTGTTCATTTCTGGATGGTTTTCCGGAACTTTCTGTAGTTCTGGCCAATTAGGAGAATTGGCTAATAGTTTGAGATATTTCCAACCATTTGGATGGCTTGTTACTGTTAGTTTGTTTGTGTAGCAGGACCCGGTAGCTTCCTGTCTGGGCCCTCCTTTGTTTGGTGCAGATGTTGTTAGGGATATATCTTCCTGGAGAACTGTTGCCTTTTACATTATGCTGATGACATTACCACTTGGCTGCTGTGTTTGCACTGTGCCTGGTGTGCGGGTTTTGTGATTTGGGAGATTTACTTGGCCAATATACCTTGGCTGTCTATCTGTGTTTTAGCCAGGAGGTTGTGACATTTCCCCCAACTCATCCATTTAGATGGAAAGACGGTTATACAATGAATTGCAAACTTGATTTTAAACGCTGGGTATGTTTGTTGTCAGAGTAGCCAGCTGTCTGAGCGAAAGCCATTATGTACATTGGTCAAACCTATCATCATATGGCTGATAAGTGATATGAAAGAAATGAATCATAGAATCCCTACACAGCAGAAACAGGCCCATCAGCCCATCGAGTCCACAATTACCCTCGTAAGAGAATCCAAATCAGATTCCACCACCCCCATGATATCCCTGAAACCCTGCATTTCCCATGACTATTCAACTTGCCTGAATATCCCTAGAAACTATGGGCAATTTTACATGGCCAATTTGTCTAACACGCGCATCTTTGGACTGTGGGAGGAAACCCATGCAGATGCGGGGAGAACGTGCAAACTCCACACAGACAGTCGCTCGAGGGTGGAATCAAACCCAGGTCTCTGGCGCTGTGAGACAACAGTGCTAACCAGTGAGCGACTGTGGCTCTCCTAACTGCTTCTACAAAAAATAAAGCATTCCAATAATATGTACAGAATTGTTATGCATAGACAGTGATCAGAATAAATACAAGGGAATGAGAACTGATGGCTCAAAATCCTGGAATTCTCTCCTGAGTAGAATTCCCTGAGAATTCTATCAGCCTTATAGCCCCTGTGAGTGTGTCCAGGCATTATGCATAATGATGGTACCCATCTGTTGCAACCTGCAATCATAACCACCAATACCCCAAGATATATCAAGATGAGTGCAGTTAGGGCCACAGCTTGATGGGAGAGGAGCCAAATTCATGGATGACAGGCTCTGGGCATGTGATAGTATGGCCTGTTCCTTCGCATTTACTTAGGAGTGGTTCCTGTTCCCTCTATCTCCACAGTATGTGGGATGGATTCATGGTAACCCAAACAAATACCAGTTTTGTACAACTCCCATAATTTGGACTTCATCCTAACCTTGTCACTTGGTGTGAGAAACAAAGATCACTCACTTCAATAATTTCAGTCCGAGACAAGATCTGAAGCAATCAGTATGTTTATTAGACGCTTGCAAGCATGGTGCCTGGAACAGGGCACGCAGAGGCAAGTACATACCTTATATAGGATTCACTTCTCCAAACCTGGTGCCCATTACTATTGTTTATCTCTTATCTTATCCGGCCTTGTGCATAACAAAGTACAAGTTTTACTTGGCTATTTCACCACATCCTGCTGTGGCCCATTGTTAGGTATACCCTCCTTCACTATTATCTACTTTCCTCACTTGTGATATTTCCTCCCTTTCCCCAACCATATTGATCCTTATGGCCTTTTAATTGGGGTTTGTTTTTGTGTTTTTGCAAAAGTGGGAAACAGATGTTTATAACTACTGCTTGTACAAGCATATCTGGCTTAACCTACATCCTCACAGCACCTTATCTATTTGTCTACCATTGTTAGCAGGCACATTTCATTCGTGTATGCACATTTTAGTTAATACAAAAACAATTATATATTTCCTCCACATAGTTTTTATTCTTTTTCCTCAGCTCTTGGTTGAAACAATTATACACTGGTGTGAGTGCATTTACCTTGCATAAATAATTATAATTGCAGAAATAACACTACTTTACCTATATCCCACAACTCGCACCAAACAGAGTGTCCCAATGAGAGTGTCCTTACAGCTGTCATTAACCCAGCCCTTGGTGAGCTGCTGTCACTGACAGTGAGAGATGTTGGTGTGGGTGTTGTCCTGGAACAAATATTTACGCTGTTTGTCACTAACCCGGGATGGGACTTTCCCTTGGCTGGCCTGCCTGAGCTCCTCCCTCAGCTGTACCACCATCACGTTACCGTAGATACTGCACAGGGTGTGGTTTTACTGCTCGCCGTCATCTCTTTTTGGGCCGTTGGTGATCTGGCTAATCGCGATGGCATGACCCTCCCGTCTGGTCACTAAGTGATGGGTAGCCTGATTCTCCAATAGTTGTCCCATGGTCTCTTCTGGGTTTTCTGTATTCAGTCTTTCTCAGGCTCATTAGAGAGTTGTTGGGTCAGGATCCTGAGCTTATTCTCCAAATTGGCCAAGTCAGCATACTGACCGGTAACACTCCTGCCCTGGGAGTGGACTTATATACTGTGGCTAAATCATCAAGGAATTCCCTTTTCTTTCATCTGCAAATTGCTGTTGTGGGCTTTTCCTCATATTTCCCTGTCCCTCACCCCCTTATCCTGTGGGTCAGGTGGCAACATAATCATTTTAATGGGGAAGGACACTACTCTGGTTACTGTCTCCCTGATGCATTCATTATGATTGGCATCAGTTTGTGATAAATGTTAGTGAACAAGGTATTGCCTGTGGGTTTAGTGACTAGTCCATGGCGAGAGCCTGATGTGTGTGGGACAAGATGGGAGAGGAGCCTTCACTCCTGGTCTCAGTCTGTTTTTAATTTTGTTCCTGAGGAATTCTCCTTGGTTGGCTTTCTGGGATATCACTGTTTGAACTCTGACCCCTTGTCTGGGCTGGTGCTCAATAGCTCACTACCATACACCCGTATTTGAGGAAACCGCACTAATCGCCTGTGATCCCTGAGCCTCTGTACCACAATGTGGAAATCCCTAAAATCTATTTCCTATTCAGCAATTAATTAGCAGAGGGCCCAAGCCTCATTCCAGGGGGCGTCTGAGGGTTCGAATCCCAGGTGTCCCTCCTTCTTTCTGATACATGGGAGGCAAAGGGTTGGGCCCAGTTTCTCATCGCTAAGAGAGGTGCAGGTCATAGCCCCAAAATTCCAGACAAATTGGACCCAGAGTTTCCAGATGAAGCTGACGGGGGGAGGGGAGGGTCATTCCCCAGGTTGTTGTTCTGCATTTATGCAGCGCCTTTGCAGGGTCTGCCTTATCCTGCCCTCGAGCAGTGAGGACCGCTGCCTTCATCTCATCATGGATGTCCCTCCCTAGCTGTTGGCCCTCAGGGAGGGCTGAATGGCCTGCTGGACTAAGGCAAATGGTGATTAATTTGGTTTGCTCCTCAGCGTCCACTCTGTGTATGACAGACTTTCGGTCAATCTCATCCAAACATGTATCTGGGTCAGAGATGGGATCTCTTTGGTGCTGCCCACCAGCTGGGTGCCTGGACTGGCTGTTGTGTACGGAGTGAGACCATCAGCTGTTTGACACTGGGTAACCACAGTATTCATGGATTCTGAGTTCGGCTGTGGGTCAGAGCTGGGCGCAAAAGGTGCAGTTACCTGGAAGAATGGCAGTGGGAGTTCCCATCGGTGGGCGGGTGTGGGTGCGTCAGTGTGGGGCCTGTAATTATCTCCCTGGGGAGGAAGAACCCCAAAGGCACACATTATCCCATTCTAGCAGGAGCCCTGGTTCCCTTGGCATTGTATTTGCTCCTGGCACCTCCTAATAGAGCCTGATGTGTGTTGCTCCGTGTTGCAGATGTACAGGACCCATGCAGCTGTTTGGAGCTCATACACTGTCCTTCCAGATTGTCAATGCAACCTGAGGCTGCCTCCCCATCCCCAGAGACCCTCCTTTCACAAGATTGGGCTCTTCCCAATTGTAACTGGAGCAGTCCCATGTGGGTGAGATTTTCCTGCCATGTTCTGCCCTGCTCATTGTGTCGGAGACCTAGCTCGGTCACTTTCCCTGGGGTGACAGGATCCCAGCTGCCTTATCCCAGCCGGGGGTCCTCCAGGCTATCGGCAGTGGAGTGAGCTTTCTAGCTTCCTTCCCCAGCTCTCTATGGGCTTCTAACCACAGCTCCTGTACCAGGAATCCTTCGCTGCACGGCTAGGCTGGCTTCCTGCCAAATTCTGCCGGACTGTTTCACATTTGTACCGGCTCGTGTTCGTGTTGCTTTAGCTGCTTCTGTATTGTGGGACACCTGGGTACACTCATAGAGTCATAGAGTTCTTCAGCATGGATACTGGCTCTTTGGCCCAAACTGGCCCATCCACACTAACCCCGTTTCCCTGCACTTGACCCATATCCTTCCAATATGTTCCTCTACATGTATTTGTCCAAGTGCCTTTTAAATGTTATTAAATGTATCCTCCTTGACTACTTCCACTGGTAGTTCATTCCGTATGTGTATCACCCTCTGGAGAAAAGGGTTGTCCCTCGGGTTTACTTTTAATCTTTCCCCTTTCACCTTAAACTGATGCCCTTTCATCCTCGATGTCCCAAGCCTTGGATAAAGACTGAGTGCATTCCCATGCCTCCCATGATCTTATACACCGCTATAAGGACACCCCTCAGTCTCCTGCACACTAAAGGCAATGCCTTAGCTTGTCCAACCTCTCTCTATAACGGTCTAGTTGAGTTCTGGCAACATCCTTGTAAATTTCGTCTGCATTCTTTCCAGTTTAATAACATTGTTCCAAAGCAAGGTGGCCAAAACTGAATCCTGTACAACTGCAATAGAACTGCCAAACTTCGATATTCCATGCTCTGACTAATGAAGGGCCCAGTGTGCCAAAAGCCTTCTTCACTGCCCCGTCTCCCTGAATTCAGAGAGCCGTGCTCCTGGAATCCAAGGTCCCTCTGTTCCACTCCACTCCTTCAGGCCCTACCATTTAGCATGAAACCCCTGTCTTGATGTGACTTTCCAAAATGCTCGATTTCGCCCTTGTCTGTATTAACCTCCATTTGCCATTTCTCAGCCCAATTCCCCAGCTGATCAAGGCCCTGTTGCAATTGCTGAGAACCTTCCTCACTTATTTTAATGTAACCTGCAAACTTACTAATCATGCCTCAAACATCCTCATCCAAATCATTGATATCGATAACAAACTGCAATGGGCCTAGCACTGACCAGCTCAGTGGCACAGTGGCTCAGTGGTTAGCACTGCTACCTCACAGCACCGTGGATCTGGGTTCAATTCCAACCTCACAGGATACTCTGTGTGGGTTAGATCCTGTTAGGGTTTGATTTCCTACAGTATGGAAACAGGTCATTTGGCCCAACAAATCCACACCGACCTGCCGAAGAGTAACCCAACCAGAGCTATTCTCCCTACCCAATATTTAACCAGGACGAATGCACCTACCACTATGGGCAATTTAGCCTGGCCAATTCACCTGACCTGTACATTTTTGGATTGTGGGAGGAAACCGGAGCACCCGGAGGAAACCCACGCAGACACGGGGAGAACGTGTAAACTCCACACAGACAATCACCGAGGGCTGGGGTCGAACCCGGGTCCCTGGCACTGTGAGGCAGCAGTGCCAACCACTGAGCCACTATGCCACACCAACTGAGCTTGTACCATCTCCCCATGTCTGCGTGGGTTTCCTCTGGGTGCTCCGGTTTCCTTCCACAATCCAAAGATGTGCAGGTCAGGTAAATTAGCCATGCTCAATTGCCTATAGTGTTCATGGATGTGTAAGTAAGTTGCGTTAGTTAGGGGTAAATGTAGAGTAACAGGGTAGGGGAATGGGTTATGGTGAAATAATCTTCAGAGGGCCAGGAGACGTGTTGGGCCGAAGGGCCTGTTTCCACAGAGGAGGGCTTCTATGATTCTATGACCACTGAGGCACACCACTAGTCACAGGCCTTCAGTCTGACTATTACCCTCTGCTTCCTACCATCAAGCCAATTGTGTATCCAATGCCCCCTGGATTCCATGCGATCTAACCTTCCGGCGGGGGGGGGGGGGGGGGGGTGGGGGGGGGGGGGTGGGGAGTGGTGAGTGCAGAGTTGTGTAGGTATCACTAAGGAAGGGGGAGATTGCAGTGTTGGGTAGGGATCAGTCAGGGAAGGAGACATTACAGCGTTGTGTAGGGATCAGTCAGGGAGGGGGTGAGTGCAGTGTTGGGTAGGGATCAGTCAGGGAGGGGGTGAGTGCAGTGTTGTGAAGGGATCAGTCAGGGAGGGGGTGAGTGCAGTGTTGGGTAGGGATCAGTCAGGGTGGGGGTGATTACAGTGTTGGGTAGGGTTCAGTCAGGGTGGGGGTGAGTGCAGTGTTGGGTAGGGATCAGTCAGGGAGGGGGTGAGTGCAGTGTTGGGTAGGGATCAGTCAGGGAGGGGTTGAGTGCAGTGTTGGGTAGGGATCAGTCAGGGAGGGGGAGATTGCAGTGTTGGATAGGGATCAGTCAGGGAGGGGTTGAGTGCAGTGTTGGGTAGGGATCAGTCAGGGAGGGGGTGTGTGCAGTGTTGGGTAGGGATCAGTCAGGGAGGGGTGTGTGCAGTGTTGGGTAGGGATCAGTCAGGGAGGGGTGTGTGCAGTGTTGGGTCGGGATCAGTCAGGGAGGGGGAGATTGCAGTGTTGGGTAGGGATCAGTCAGGGAGGGGTTGAGTGCAGTGTTGGGTAGGGATCAGTCAGGGAGGGGTGAGTGCAGTGTTGGGTTGAGATCAGTCAGGGAGGGCGTGATTGCAGTGTTGTGTAGGCTTAGAGGGAAGTCAGGAGGGCAAAAAGTGGACATGAGATTATTTGGCAAATAGGTTTAAGAGAATCCAAAGCGTTTTTATAAATCCATAAAGAACAAAAATGTCACTGTGGAGAGTATAAGGCCCCCAAAGATCATGGCAACCTGCACGAGGAGCTGCAGGAGATGGGGGAGATACTGAACAAGTATTTCCTGTAGAGAAGGACATGGAAGATATAGAATAGAATGATGGTTTGGGAAATAGCATTGGGAAATAGATGATGTCATCTTGCAAAATGTCCACATTTCAGAGGAAGAGGTGCTGGATGTCTTGAAACGCATAAAGGTGGATAAATCCCCAGGACCTTATCAAGTATACTCTCGATCTCTGTGGGAAGCTCGAGAAGTGACTGCTTGGCCTCTTACTGAGATATTTGTATCATTGATATTCACAGGTGAGGTCCCAGAAGACTGCAGGTTGTCAAACGTGGTATCACTGTTTAGGAAGACTGGTATGGAAAAGCCAGGGAATTACAGACTGGTTTGCCGAACGTCAGTTGTGTGCACGTTGAAAGACGGATCCATGAGGGACAGGACTTACATGTGTTTAGAAAGGAAATGTCTAATTGGGGAGAGTCAGCATTGCTTTGTACGTGGGAAATCGTGTCTCAAGGTATTGAGATGTTTGAAGAAGTAACAAAAGGATTGATGAGGGCAGAGCGATGGATGTGAGTGATATGGGCTTCAGTAAGGTATTCGAAATGTTTCCACATGGGAGATTGGAGAACAAGGATAGATCGCATGGAATACAGGGAAAACCAGCCATTTGGATACAGAACTGGCACGAAGGTAGACGACAGAGGATGGTTGTGGAGGGTTGTTTTTTCAGACTGGAGACCTGTCACCAGTGGAGGATCGGTGCTGCGTCCACTACTTTCCATTAATTATATAAATGATTTGGATGTGAACGTAGCAGGTATAGTTAGTAAGTTTGCAGATGACACCAAAATTGGAGGTGTCGTGGGCAGTGAAGAATATTACTTCACATTACAACGGGATGGTGAACTGATGGGTCAATGGGCTGAGGAGTGGCAGATGGAGCTTCATTTAGATAAATGGGTGGTGCTTCGTTTTGGGAAAACAACTCTTCGCAGGACTGATACACTTAATGTTAAGGTCCCAGGGAGTGTTTCTGAACAAAGAGACCTTGGAGGGCAGGTTCATTGTTCCTTGAAAGGAGAATTGTGGGTCGATAGGTAGTGAAGAAGGTGTTTGGTATGCTTGCGTTTACTGATCTGTGCATTGAGTAGAGGAGTTGGGAGGTCATGTTGTGGCTATACAGGACATTGGATAAGCCTGGGAGGAATATTGTGTGCAATTCTTGTCTCCTCCCTATTGGAAGGATAGTGTGTAAATTGAAAGGGTTCAGAAAAGATTTACAAAGATGCTGACAGGATTGGAGGATTTGAGTTAAAGGGAGAGATTAAATGGGCTGGGGATCTTTTCCCTGGAATGTCAGAGGCTGAGGGGTAACCCATATGGAGGTTTATAAATCCATGAGAGGCATGGTTAGGTTTAACAGACAAGGTCTTTTCCCTGGGGTGGGGTAGTCCAGAACTGGAGGGCATGGATAGGATGAGAGGGGAAAGATATAAAAGGAACGTCAGGGACAACGTTTTGATGTGGAGCGTGTTGCGTGTATGGAATGACCTGCCAGATGAAGTGGTGGAGGCTGGTACAATTACTGCATTTAAAAGGCATCTGGATGGGTATACGAACAGGAAGGGTTGAGAGGGATTTGGGCCAAGTGCTGGCAAGTGAGATGAGATTATGTTAGGATATGTGGGTGGTGTGAACGAGTTGGACACCGAAGGCCCTGTTTCTGTGCTTTACATTTCTATGACTGTAAATGTTTTCCACTGTCCATTTCCAGCCATACACTTCACTATTTCCCCTGTTTACCTTGGTCAGTCCTCCTCTCAAACACATGTTTGGTTGTGATTGTAGGGTGTGCTTTATGGTCACTTTAAAAATCCATCATCTCGCTGAATTCCACTACACTACAATTTCCCCGAGGATATCTCAGTGTGAAATTACTCCTTCCCTCAGCATCATCACCCAACGGTTGATTGAGATAGTCACGTCCCTGGCCGTTTGCACAACGTGTTATTTAAAGAAACACTGACACAAACATTCAAAGAGGAGTTTGGAGATCATCACTTTTGCCAATGTGACTGTCCCAGGTTATACAAAGACTGAAATCTCCCAAAATGATCACAGTGCCTTTGTAACAGGGTTGAGCAATGAAATGCTATTAGGCAGCCTCTAAACTTTTCTCCTGCTTGTGTTATTGACACGTGCTACCCAGAATCTGCATTCAGGCTGATTCAGCTGCATAATCTGGGGCCAAATGCTTTCTCTGTAATGCCTTTGTTACCCATTACTGTCAGGGTTACCCATCCTGCACTCCCTGAGACCCCTCAAGGAGATGGACCTTAGAATATTCATGTTCCACCTTTTGTTCACAGTGTCACCACTAAACCTCATTTATCTCTGTGCCAGAGTCCATCCAGCTTATTGCAGAGACTTTACCCAGTCCAAAAAAAGTACATTACGACTGACTCTTTCCATAATTTCTTGTCACAGTCCAATTCACTGATGTACAGTTTCAGTTAAACTCTGTCTCTTCCTGTTCCTTTCTGCTTGTCTCCAGCTACATCGCCGTTTCTGTTTGGATTTGGAAAGCTCCTTTCACCTGAACCCTGGTCCTGCATCCTCTCTGTCAGCTTAAAGTCCTGTCCATAAGCCTACCGACATGATTGGCCAGGACACTGGTCCCAGCAATGTTATGTTTAATTCACTCATGGGATGTTGCTGTCTCTGGCTGGCCAGCATCACATGCCCACCCTGAGCTGCCCTTGAGCTGAGTGCCTTGCTGGATCATTACAGAGAGCAGTTTAGAGTCAACCCCATTGCTCTGGGTCTGGATCATGTGTAGGCCAGACCCGCTGCCTATAACAGATTTCCCTCCTGAAAGGATTAAGCAGTTAGATGGGTTATACTGGACACCGGCATTAACATCTGGATGAACAGTCAGGGGAGAATAGCACGAGGCCATCACCTGTCCCACTAGTAGGTCACCCGTCAGTGAGCACTCATCCCCGTGCACCATGAATCACAACCCTTTCATCATGACCATTGTGTGATCCTGATACCTTCCTGCACTCTGGTGATATCACTCAGTCTCTCTCCATGTGGTATCCCTCACTGTGTGGGTCTAATTGCTGCCTCTTTCAGCGTCTCTCGCTCTTGCAGCTACTCCAGATCCTGAGCCAACAGAATTCTCCACTCCAGAGAGACGCAGCAGCACAGGCCAGGGATGGAGACTGGGATTTTCCAGATCTCTGTGGGACTTAGTGCCATTCTCCATGTGTAACCCTGACTGCATCAGTCTAATTTCCCATTCTGTCTGTTTCTCTGTCTCCTGTAGGTACTCAGGATGTTCCTGTCTCAGCCGAATTCATAACTCCTGTCTCATCCATAACCACATCAAAGACGCTTGGTCAGCCAGAGAGAGATGGAGAGAGAGATCTGGAGCCTTCAGTAAATCCTGCAGCCGGTAAGATCACTCACAGTAAACAGCACAGGGAGTGGTTAGTGACCTTTTGTATTCAGACCAGGAAGACAGGACATAGATAGAGAACTGGGCAAGGAACAGCAACATTCTAGGCTTCATTCCCACCACCTTGTGAGGGTCCTGCTTTCACCTCTTCTGTACTGGTCCTCACTGATACATCTCTCTCTCTCTCTCTCCCTCGCTCTCACCCCCTCATTCGTATTCTCTCTTTCTCACCCTCTCTCTCTCTCTCCCCCTCACTCACTCTCCACCCAAACCCTCTCTCTCACCCGACTCTCTGTCTCCCTCGCATCCCTCTCTCCCTCATCCCTCTGTCTTTTGCTCGCCTTCTATCTCTCCCTATCACGCTCTGCCCCCTCTCTATCTATCTATCTTTCTTTCTCTCTCTCTCTCCTTCTCGTGCGCTCTTTCGCTCTCTCAGACTCTCTCATTTCCGTCCCCTCCTCCCGCTCACTTGCACCTCTCTCTCTCTCACCCCTCTCTCTCACTCCCTCACACTCTCACCCCCTCTCGCTCACACCCCCTCTCACTCTCAACCTATCTCTCTCTCACCCTCTCTTCCCCGCCTCTCTCTCTTCTCCTCTCTCTCTGCCCCTCTTGTGCTCTCTACTCCTCTCTCACTCCACCTCTCTCACTCCCCCCTCTCTCCCCCCTCTCTCCCCTCTCTCTCATCCCTCTCTCTACCCCCACCAATCTCCCCCTCCCTCCCTCTCTCCCCTCTCTCTCTCTCCCCTCTCTCTCACCCCTTTCTCTCACCCCTCCCCCTCACCCCTTTCTCTCACCCCTCCCTTTCACCCCTCACTCACACCCCCTCTCACTCTCAACCCATCTCTCTCTCACCCTCTCTCTCTCCCGGCCTCTCTCTCTCTTCCCCCTCTCTCTGACCCTCTTGTGCTCTCTTCCCCCTCTCTCACTCCACCTCTCTCACTCCCCCCTCTCTCCCCCTCTCTCGCCCTTCACCCCTCTCCCCCTCTCTCCCCTCCCTCACCCTCTCTCCCCTCCCTCTCTCACCCCTCTCTCTCGCTCGCCACTCTCCCCCTCCCCTCTGTCTCACCCCTCTGTCTCACCCCTCTCTCTCACACCACTCTCTCACCCCTCACACTTCCCCATCTCTCTCGCCCACCTCAATCCCCTTCTCCCCTCTCTCTCACCCATCTCTCATTCCTCTCTCTCACCCCTCTCTCCCCCTCTCTCCCCCCTCTCTCTCCAATCTCTCTTGCTCACATCTCTCCCCCTCTCACCCCTCTCTCTCACCCCCTCTCTCTCCCACCTCTCTCCCCTCTCTCTCTCCCCCACCACTCCCCTCTCTCCCTCCTCTCTTTCCCCTCTCTCTCCACACATCTCACCCCATTTCTCTCACACCCTCTCTCCCCTCCCACTCTCTCTACCCGTTTTCTCACACTCCTCTCTCCGCCCGTCTCTCCCTCCTCTCCCCCTCTCCCCCTCTCTCTACCCCAGCTCTCCCCCTCTCTCTCTCCCCCTCTCTCACCGCTTCCTCCACCTCTCCCCCTCTCTCTCACCCCTCTATGATTCCTCTCACTCAGCCCTCCCACACCCTTTCACTCCCCCTCTCTCTCCCCCTCTCTCCCCACTCTCTCGCTCACATCTCTCCCCCCTCCCTCTCTGCTCCTTGCTCTCCCCCTCTGTCTCCCCCCTCTCTCCCGCTCTCTCTCGCTCTCTCTCCTCATCTTTCTCCCCAACTCTCCCCACTCTTCCCCCTCTCTTTCCCTCCCTCTCTCCCCTCTCTCTCCACCCATCGCACCCCATTTCTCTCACACTCCTCCCTCCCCCTTGTCTACCCCCCTCTCTCACTCCCCCTCTCTCACTGCTCTCTCACCCCCTCTCTCCCCCATCTCCCCCTCTCTCCCCCCTCTCCCTCTCTCCACCTCTCTCTCCCCGCCTCTCCCCACCACTCCCCTCTCCCTCCTCTCTTTCCCCTCTCTCTCCACCCATCTCACCCCATTTCTCTCGCACCCTCTCTCCCCTCCCACTCTCTCTACCCCTTCTCTCACACTCCTCTCTCTGCCCCCGCTCTCCCCCTCTCTGACCCCTCTATAATTCCTCTCTCTCACCCCTCCCACCCCCTTTCACTCCCCCTCTCTCCCCCCTTTCTCTCGCTCACATCTCTCCACCCTCCCTCACCCCTCCCTCTCTCCCCCTCTCTCTCTCTGCCCCCCGCTCTCCCCCCTCTGTCTCCCCCTCTCTCCCGCTCTCTCTCGCTCTCTCTCCTCCTCTTTCTCCCCACCTCGCCCCTCTCTCCCCCTCTCTTTCCCCACCTCTCTCCCCTCTCTCACCACCCATCGCACCCCATTTCTATCACACTCCTCTCTCCCCCTCTCTCACTCCCCCCTCTCTCACTGCACTCTCACCCCTCTCTCACCCCCTCTCCTTCCAGCCTCTCTCTCACCCCCTCTCTCACACCCCCACTCTCTGAACCTCTCCCTGTCACACCCCTCTCTCTCTCACCCCCTCGCTTCCTCACTGCCTCCGTCTCTTTCCCACTCTCTCTCTCTCGCCCACACTCTCTCGCCCACTCTCTCTCGCCCACTCTATCTTCCTGAAGAAGGGCCTGTGCCCGAAACGTCGAATCTCCTGTTCCCTGGATGCTGCCTGACCTGCTGTGCTGTTCCAGCAATAAAGTTTCAACTTTGATCTCCAGCATCTGCAGACCTCACTTTCTCCTCACTCTCTCTTGCCCACACACTCTCTTGCCCACACTCTCTCTCACCCCTCTCTCTTTGTCTCACGCCCCTCTCTCTCACACCTCTCTCTCTCACCCACTCTCTCTCTCTCGCTCTCACCCTTCTCTCTCTTACCTCTCTCTCTCTCATCCCTCTCTCTCACCCATCTCTCTCTCACACCCCTCTCATCCCTCTCTCTCTTAACACTCTCTCTCTCACCCCCCTCTCTCACACCGTGTCTCTCGCCCCCCCCTCTCGCTCACACCGTGTCTCTCGCCCCCCTCTCGCCCCTCTCTCTCTCCCCCTAACTCTCTCCCTCCTCTCTCTCCCCTCTATCTCTCTCCCTGTCTCTCAGCCCCGTCTCTCTCATTCCCACACTATCTCACCCTGTCACTGTCTCTCCCCCTCTCTCTCTCACACTCCCTCACTCTCTCACCCTCTCTCTCTCTCCCCTCTCTCTCTCTCGCCCCGTCTCTCTCATCCCTCTCTCTCTGACCCCTCTCTCTCACCCCGCTCTCTCTCGCTCTCTCTCCTCATCTTTCTCCCCAACTCTCCCCACTCTTCCCCCTCTCTTTCCCTCCCTCTCTCCCCTCTCTCTCTCACCCCTCTTTCTCTCACCCCTCTCTCACCCTCTCTCTCTTTCACCCCGTCTCTCACACACTCCCTCTCTCTCACCCCCTGTCTCTGTCGCCCACTTTCTCTCTCGCCTCCACCCTCTCTCGCTGCCTCTCTTTCCCCTCTCTCTCCCCCTCTATCTCTCCCGCTGACTCTCTCACCGCGTCACTCTCTCTCCCCCTCTCTCCCTCACCACTCACTCTCTCTCACCCTTCTCTCTCTCACGCCCCTTCTCTCTCACCCATCTCTCACCCATCTTCCTCTTACCCCTCTCTCTCCCCCTCTCTGTCTCACCTCCCTCTCTCTAAACCCTCTCTCTCACCCCTCTCATCTCACCTCTCTCTCTCACACCCCTCTCTCTCATCACTCTCTCTCTTTCACCCCCCTCACAAGCTCCCTCTCTCTCGCACCCCCCCTCACACCGTCTTTCTCTTCCCCCTCTCTCACAGCCCTCTCTCTCTCTCACCACTCTCTCTCCCTCTCACTCATCCCTCTCTTAACCAATTTCTTTCTTACATTCCTCCCTCTCTCTCTCACCACTCTCTCAGCCCTCTTATAATCTCACCCCTCTCTCTCTTACACCACTCTCTCTCTCCCCCTCTGGCTCTACCCCTCTCTCACAACCAACTCTCTCACCCGTCTCTCTTACACCCCTATCTCTCACCCGTCTCTCACGCCCCTCTCGTTCTCACATCGCTCTCTTTCTCACTCTCAACCCTCTCTCTCACCACTCTCTCTCACCCCGCTCTCTATTATCCTCTCTCTCGGCCATCTCTCTCTCTCACCCCTCTTTCTCACCCATCTCGCTCTCAGCCTTCTCTCACCCCTGTCTCTCACCCCACGTTCTCTCTTACCTCTCCCTCTCTCACCACACTCTCTCACCCTCTCTTACCCCCTCTCTCTCACCCCGTGTCTGTCTCACCATCTCTCTCCCCAACCCCTCTCTCTTCAACGCCTCTCTCTCACCCCCTCTGTCTCTCACCGCCTCGCTCTCAACAACCTCTCTCACTCAAACCCTCTCTCTTTCACCCCTCTCCCTCTCTCACCCGTCTCTGCCACCCTCTCTCACCCCTCTCTCACCCCCTGTCTGTCTCACCTCCTCTCTCTCTCACTGATCTCTCCCACACCCTGTCTCTCTCTCTCCCCACCCCCCCCCTTTCTCTCTCAGCCCTCTCTCTCACTCACCTCTCTCTCTCCCCTTGGCTCTCTACCCCTCTATCTCTCATCCCTCTCTTACCCTCTCTCTCTCTTACACTCCTCCCTCTCTCTCACACCCCTCTCTCAGCCCTCTCATATTCTAACCCTTCTCTCTCTTACACCGCTCTCCCCCCCTCATTCCACTCTCTCACTGGTCTCTTACTCCCCTCTGAATTTCTCTCACCCCTCTCTCATCCCGTCTCTCTCTCTCTTACCTCTCCCTCTCTCACCGCTGTCTCTCACCCTCTCTCTCCCCCCCCTCTCTCTCACACCGTGTCTGTCTCACCTCCTCTCTCCCAACCCCTCTCTCTCTCACTGTCTCTCTCTCAACCCCTGTCTGTCGCACCTCCTCTGTCTCACCCCTTATCTCTCACCGCGTCTCTCTCAACACCCTCTCTCACTGAACCCCCCTCTCCCTCCACCCTCTCTCTCCCCCTCTATCTCACCCCCTCTCTCTCACCCTCTCTCTTTCACCCCCGTCTCTCACACACTCCCTCAATCTCGCCCCTTCTCTCTCTCACTCCTCTCTTTCTCGTCCCATCATTCTCACACCTCTCTCTCTGACTCCTCTCTCTCTCACCCCTCTCTCACCCTCTCTCTCTTTCACCCGGTCTCTCACACACTCCCTCTCTCTCGCCCTCTGTCTCTCTTGTCATCTCTGTCTCGCTCACCCCTCTCTCACCCCCTCTCTCTCACCTCTCTGTCTCTCACCCTCTCTCTCACCCTCTCTCTCTCTGACCCCATCCTCTTGCTCATCCCTCTCTCTCACCCCTCTCCCTCACACTCTCTCTCTTTCACCCCGTCTCTCATACACTCCCTCTCTCTCCCGTCTCTCTCACCGTCTCTGTCTCGCCCCCCTCTCGCCCCTCTCTCCCTCCCCCTAACTCTCTCCCTCCTCTCTCTCCCCTCTATCTCTCTCCCTGTCTCTCAACCCTGTCTCTCTCATCCCCTCACTATCTCACCACATCACTGTCTCTTCCCCTCTCTCTCTCACCGCCTCGCTCTCAACACCCTCTCTCACTCATCACCCTCTCTCTCACCCCTTTTTCTCACACTCCCTCACTCTCTCCCCCTCTCTCTCCCCCCTCTCACCCCCTCTCCTTCCCGCCTCTCTCTCACCCCCTCTCTCTCACCCCCACTCTCTGAACCTCTCCCTGTCACACCCCTCTCTCTCTCATCCCCTCTCTTCCTCACTACCTCCGTCTCTTTCCCACTCTCTCTCGCCCACACTCTCTCGCCCACTCTCTCTCTAGCCCACTCTCTCTCTCACCCCGCTCTCTCTGTCTCACGCCCCTCTCTCTCACACCTCTCTCTCTCACCCACTCTCTCTCTCTCGCTCCCACCCCTCTCTCTCTTACCTCTCTCTCTCATCCCTCTCTCTCACCCATCTCTTTCAGCCCTCTCTCACCCCTCTCTCTCTTACCTCTCCCTCTCTCACCACTCTCCCTCACCCTCTCTCTCACCCCCTCTCTCTCACACCGTGTCTGTCTCACCTCTTCTCTCTCCCAACCCCTCTCTCTCTCTCACACTCTCTCTCTCAACCCCTGTCTGCCGCACCTCCTCTCTCTCACACCCCTCTCTCTCACCGCCTCTCCCTCAACACCCTCTCTCACTCAACCCCTCTCTCTCTCCCCTCTCCCTCACACTCTCTCTTTCACCCCGTCCCTCACACACTCCCTCTCTCTCCCCCCTGTCTCTCTCGCCGTCTCTGTCTCACCCCCCTCGCCCCTCTCTCTCCCCCTAACTCTCTCCCTCCTCTCTCTCCCCTCTATCTCTCTCCCTGTCTCTCAGCCCCTGTCTCTCTCATCCCCTCACTATCTCACCCCGCCACTGTCTCTCCCCCCTCTCTCTCACCGCCTCGCTCTCAACACCCTCTCTCACTCATCACCCTCTCTCTCACCCCTTTCTCTCACACTCCCTCACTATCGACCCCTCTCTCTCTCCCCTCTCTCTCACCCCGTCTCTCTCATCCCTCTCTCTCTGACCCCTCTCTCTCACCCCATGCTCTCGCACACCCCTCTTTCTCTCACCCCTCTCTCACCCTCTCTCTCTTTCACCCCGTCTCTCACACACTCCCTCTCTCTCACCCCGTCTCTGTCACCCACTTTCTCTCTCGCCTCCACCCTCTCTCGCCCCTCACTTTCCCTTCTCTCTCCCCCTCTATCTCTTCCGTTCGCTCTCACCGCGTCACTCTCTCTCCCCCTCTCTCCCTCACCACTCACTCTCTCTCACCCCACTCCCTTGTCACTCTCTCTCTCACCCCTCTCTTTCTCTCACCCTATCCTCTCGCTCACATCTCTCTCTCACCCCTCTCCCTCACCCTCTCTCTCTTTCACCCCGTCTCTCACACACTCTCTCTCTCTCGCCTCCTGTCTCTCTTGACGTCTCGCCCTCGCCCCCTCTCTCTCCCCCTCTCTCACCCCTTCACTTTCTCTCCCCTCTCTCACTCCTCTCTCTCTCAGCCCCTCTCTCTCACCCCTTCACTATCTCACCCCTCTCTCACCCCCTCTCTCTCTCAGCCCCTCTCTCTCATCCCCTCACTATCTCACCCCGTCACTGTCTCTCCCCCTCTCTCTCTCACCACCTCGCTCTCAACACCCTCTCTCACTCATCCCCCTCTCTCTCACCCCTCTCTCTGTCTCACCCCTCTCTCTCAACCTTCTCTCACCTCCTCTCTCACCCCCTCTCTCTCACCACCTGTCTGTCTCACCTCCTCTCTCTTCCACCCCTCTCTATCTCTCACCCCGTCTTCTCACCCCCATCTGTCTCACCTCGTCTCTGTCTCATACCCCTCTCTCTCGCTGCCTCTCTCGCAACACCCTCTCTCACTCAACCCCTCTCTGTCTCACCCCTCTCTCTCTCACACCTCTCTCTCTCACCCCGTTCTCTCTATCTCACTTTACTATCTCACTCACCCCTCTCTCTTTCTCACCCCTCTCTCTCTCTCACGCCCCTTCTCTCTCACCCATCTCCCTCTCACCCCTCTCTCTCCCCCTCTCTGTCTCACCCCTCTCTCTCTCAACCCTCTCTCTCACCCCTCTCATCGCACCTCTCTCTCTCTCACACCCCTCTCTCTCATTACTCTCTCCTTTCACCCCCCTCACAAGTTCCCTCTCTCTCGCACCCCCTATCACCCCTTCTTTCTCTTCCCCCTCTCTCACAGCCCTCTCTCTCTCACCACTCTCTCTCCCTCTCACTCATCCCTCTCTTAACCACTCTCTTTCTTACATTCCTCCCTCTCTCTCTCACCACTCTCTCAGCCCTCTTATAATCTCACCCTCTCACTTACACCACACTCTCTCTCCCACTCTGTCTCTACCCCTCTCTCTCAACCAACTCTCTCACCCATCTCTCTTACACCCCTATCTCTCACCTGTCTCTCACCCCCTCTCTTTCTCACATCTCTCTCTCTCTCGCTCTCACCCCTCTCTCTCACCCCCCTCTCTCTCACCCCACTCTCTCTTATCCTCTCGCTCGGCCATCTCTCTCTGTCACCCCTCTCTCTCACCCATCTCTCTCTCTCTCAGCCTTCTCTCACCCCTGTCTCTCACCTCTCTCTCTCTCTTACCTCTCCTTCTCTCACCACACTCTCTCACCCCCTCTCTGTCACCCCGTGTCTGTCTCACCATCTCTCTCCCCCAACCCCTCTCTCTCTCTCACCCCCTCTCTCTCAACCCCTGTCTGTCTCACCTCCTCTCTCTCACCCCCTCTCTCTCTCACTGCCTCTCTCTCAACACCCTCTCTCACTCAAACCCTCTCTCTTTCACCCCTGTCCCTCTCTCACCCGTCTCTGTCACCCTCTCTCTCACCCCTCTCTCTCACCCCCTGTCTGTCTCACCTCCTCTCTCTCTCACTGATCTCGCTCACACCCCATCTCTCTCTCTCTCTCTCCCCCACCCGCTTTCTCTCTCAGCCCTCTCTCTCACTCACCTCTCTCTCTCCCCTTGGCTCTCTACCCCTCTCTCTCATCCCTCTCTTACGCTCTCTCTCTTACACTCCTCCCTCTCTCTCACACCCCTCTCTCAGCCCTCTCATATTCTCACCCCTCTCTCTCTTACACTGCTCTCCCTCACCTCATCCCACTCTCTCACTGGTCTCTCTTACTCCCCTCTGAATTTCTCTCACCCCTCTCTCATCCCGTCTCTCTCTCTCTCACCCTCTCTCTCTCGCCCTCACTCTTCTCTCTCTCACCCCCTTCTCTCTCACCATTCTCTCTCACCTGCTCTCTCACCCCATCACTCTCTCACCCCTCTCTTACGCCCTCTCTCTCTCAGCCCCTCTCTCTCACCCCCTCTCTCTCACACCCCTCTCTCTCACACCCCATGCTCTCGCTCACCCCTCTCTCTCACCCTCTCGCTTATGCCTCCCTCTCACCCCTCGCTCGGCTTCTCTCTATTTCACCCTTCTCTCACACACACTCCCTCTCTCTCACCCCCGTCTCTGTCGCCCCCTCTCTCACCCCCTGACTTTCTAGCCCCTCTCTCTCTCCCCTCACTCTCTCCACTCTCTCTCTCTTTGCACCCTCTATCTCTCCCCGTCTCTCACCTTCTCTCTCTCCCACACCCCTCTCTCTCAACCCCTCTCTCTCACCCCCTATCTGTCTCACCTCCTCTCTCTCACCCCCCTCTCTCTCTCTTTCACCGTCTCTCTCTCAACACCCTCTCTCACTCACCCCCTCTCTCTCTCTCACCCCTCTCTCTTTCACCCCGTCTCTAACACACTCCCTCTCTCATGCGCTTAGTCTCTCACAGCGTCTCTCTCTCTCACCCTCACTCTCAGAACCTCTCCCTGTCACACCCCTCTCTCTCTCTCATCCCCTCTCTTCCTCACTCCCTCCGTCTCTTGCCCACTCTCTCTCTCTCGCCCACTCTCTCTCTCTCGCCCACTCTCTCTCGCTCACCACTCTCTCTCACCCACACTCTCTCACCGATCTCTCTCTCACCCCTGTCTCTCAACTGTCTCTCTCACCCCTCTCTCTCTCCCCATTCTCTCAAACGCTCTCTCTCTAAAACCCTCACTCACCTGTCGCTCTCTCTCCCCTCTCTCTCTCTCACCGCCTCTCTCTCTCGCTCTCACCCATCCCTCTCGCATCCCCCTCTTTTTCACCCCTGTCTCTCACCCCTCTCCCTCTCAACCGCTCTCTCTTTCATCCCCCTCTCTCACACACTCCCTCTCTCTCGCCCCCTCGCTCTCATCACGCTCTCTCTCTCACCCCTCTCTCTCACCCCTCTCTCTCACCCCTCTCTCTCACCCCCCTCTCTCTCACCCTCTCTATTTCACCCCCCTCTCTCACACACTCCCTCACTCTCGCCCCCCTCTCTCTCACTCCTCTCTCTCTCGTCCCGTCTCTCTCACCCCTCTCTCTCTGACCCCTCTCTCACCCCATGCTCTCGCTCACCCCTCTCTCTCTCACCCCTCTCTCACCCTCTCTCTCTTTCACCCCGTCTCTCACACACTCCCTCTCTCTCGCCCCTGTCTCTTTCGCCCCCTTTCTCTCTCGCCTCTTCTCTCTCTCGCCACTCTCTCTCACCCCCTCACACTCTCCACCCTCTCTCTCTCCCCTCTCTCTCCCCCTCTATCTCTCCCCATGTCTCTCACCCCCGACTCTCTCACCGCATCAATCTCTCTCCCCCTCTCTCCCTCACCACTCTATCTCTCTCACTCCCACTCTCTCATCCCTCTCTTTCTCACCCCTCTGTCTCTCACCCTCTCTTTCTCTCACCCCATTCTCTCTCTCCCCCCTCTCCCTCACCCTCTCTCTCTTTCACCCCGTCTCTCACACACTCCCTCTCTCTCGCCCCCTGTCTCTCTCGCTGTCTCTCTCTCTCTCACCCCCCTTCTCTCACCCCCTCTCTCTCCCCCTCACTCTCTCCCTCCTCTCTCTCCCTCTCTATCTCTCCCCCTGTCTCTCAGCCCCTCTCTCTCTCACCCCCTCACTACCTCACGCCGTCACTGTCTCTCACCCTCTCTCTCTCACCGCCTCGCTCTTAACACTCTCTCTCAATCATCCCCCTCCCCCTCACCCCTCTCCCTCTCTCACCACTCTCCCTCTCTCACCCTCTCTCTCACCTCCTCTCTCTCACCCCCTCTCTCCCACCCCCTCTCTTTCACCACTTGTCTGTCTCACCACCTCTCTCTCCCACCCCTTTCTATCTCTCACCCCCTCTCTCTCACCCCTATCTGCCTCACCTCCTCTCTCTCTCATACCCCTCTCTCTCACTGCCTCTCTCGCAACACCCTCTCTCACTCACACCCTCTCACTCTCACCCCCCCCTCACACCTCTCTCTCTCCCGTTCTCTCTATCTCACTTCACTATCTCACTCACCCCTCTCTCTCTCTCAACCCCCTCTCTCAGCCCTCTATCTCTCCCTCTCACCCTCTCTCTCTCCCCGTTTCTCTATCACCCTTCTCTCTCTTTCACCCGACTCTCTCTCTCACTCCCTCTCTGTCTCTCGTCCCTCTCTCTCTCACACCTCTCTCTCTCACCCCTCTCTCACCCACTCTCTCACCCCTCTCTCACACCCTCTCTCTCTCTCATCCCTCTCTCTCCCACCTCTCTCTCCCTCACCTGAATCTCTCTCACTCCCTCTCTGTCTCTCATCCCTCTCTCTCTCTCACCCTCTCTCTCTTTCAACCCACCTCTCACACGCTCCCTCCCTCACGCCCCCTCGCTCTCATCACGCTCTCTCACCCCTCTCTCTCACCCCTCTCTCTCACCCCTCTATCCCACCCCCTCTCTCTCTCACCCTCTCTATTTCACCCCCCTCTCTCACACACTCCCTCACTCTCGCCCCCTCTCTCTCTCACTCCTCTCTGTCTCTCGTCCCGTCTCTCTATTTCACCCCCCTCTCTCACACACTCCCTCACTCTCGCCCCCTCTCTCTCTCACTCCTCTCTCTCTCGTCCCGTCTCTCTCACCCCTCTCTCTCTGACCCCTCTCTCACCCCATGCTCTCGCTCGCCCCTCTCTCTCTCGCCCCTCTCTCACCCTCTCTCTTTCACCCTCTCTCTCACACACTCCCTCTCTCTCGCCCCTGTCACTTTCGCCCCCTTTCTCTCTCGCCTCCTCTCTCTCTCGCCCCATGTGTCTCACCCCCTCACACTCTCCACCGTCTCTCTCTCCCCTCTCTCTCCCCCCTCCATCTCTCCCCATGTCTCTCACCCCCTGACTCTCTCACCGCATCAATCTCTCTCCCCCTCTCTCCCTCACCACTCTCTCTCTCTCACTCCCACTCTCTCATCCCTCTCTCCCTCACCCCTCTGTCTCTTTCACCCCGTCTCTCACACACTCCCTCTCTCTCGCCCCCGTCTCTCTCGCCATCTCTCTCTCTCACCCCCTCTCTCACCCTCTCTTTCTCTCACCCCATCCTCTCTCTCCCCCCTCTCCCTCACCCTCTCTCTCTTTCACCCCGTCTCTCACACACTCCCTCTCTCTCGCCCCCGTCTCTCTCGCCATCTCTCTCTCTCACCCCCTCTCTCACCCTCTCTCTCCCCCTCACTCTCTCCCTCCTCTCTCTCCCCCTCTATCTCTCCCCTGTCTCTCAGCCCCTCTCTCTCTCACCCCTCACTACCTCACCCCGTCACTATCTCTCACCCTCTCTCTCTCACCGCCTCGCTCTTAACACTCTCTCTCAATCATCCCCCTCTCTCTCACCCCTCTCCCTCTCTCACCACTCTCCCTCTCTCACCCTCTCTCTCACCCCCTCTCTCTCAACCCCTCTCTCTCATCACCTGTCTGTCTCACCTCCTCTCTCTCTCATACCCCTCTCTCTCACTGCCTCTCTCGCAACACCCTCTCTCACTCACACCCTCTCACTCTCACACCCCTCTCTCACACCTCTATCTCTCTCACACCTCTATCTCTCACACCTCTATCACTTCACTATCTCACTCACCCCTCTCTCTCAACCCTCTCTCTCATCCCTCTATCTCTCCCTCTCACCCTCTCTCTCTCTCCCCGTCTCTCTATCAGCCCTCTCTCTCTTTCACCCGACTCTCTCTCTCACTCCCTCTCTGTCTCTCGTCCCTCTCTCTCTCACACCTCTCTCTCTCACCCCCTCTCTCACCCCTCTCTCACACCCTCTCTCTCTCATCCCTCTCTCTCCCACCTCTCTCTCCCTCACCCGAATCTCTCTCACTCCCTCTCTGTCTCTCATCCCTCTCTCTCTCTCACCCTCTCTCTCTTTCAACCCACCTCTCACACACTCCCTCTCTCTCACCCCCTCGCTGTCTCACCCCATCTCTCTCTCTTTCCCCCTCTCTCTCAGCTCTCTCTCACTCACCCCTCTCTCTCACCCCTCTTTCTCTCCCACCCCACTCTCTCTCACCCCCTCACTCTCTCACCCCTCTCTATCTCACCCCTCTCTCTCTCACCCTCTCTCACTCACCCTCTCTCTCTCTCACCCCTCTCTCTCCCACCCCACTCTCTCTCACCCCCTCACTCTCTCATCCCTCTCTATCTCACCCCCCTCTCTCTCACCCTCTCTCACTCACCCTCTCTCTCTTTCACTCCCCTCTCTCAAACACTCCCTCTCTCTCAACCTTCTCTCTCACCCCATGCTCTCGCTCTCCCCTCTCTCGCCCTCTCTCTCTTTCACCTTCTTCTCTCACACACTCCCTCTCTCTCACCCCAGTCTCTCTCGCCCCCTCTCTTTCTAGCCCCTCTCTCCCCCCTCACTCTCTCCACACTCTCTCTTTCCCCCCTCTCTCCCCTCTATCTCTCCCCTTGTCTCTCACCTCCTCTGTCTCACACCCCCCTCTCTCAACCCCTCTCTCTCACCCCCTATCTGTCTCACCTCCTCTCTCTCACCCCCCTCTCTCTCTCTTTCACCGTCTCTCTCTCAACACCCTCTCTCACTCACCCCCTCTCTCTCTCTCACCCCTCTCTCTTTCACCCCGTCTCTAACACACTCCCTCTCTCATGCGCTTAGTCTCTCACAGCGTCTCTCTCTCACCCTCACTCTCAGAACCTCTCCCTGTCACACCCCTCTCTCTCTCTCATCCCCTCTCTTCCTCACTCCCTCCGTCTCTTGCCCACTCTCTCTCTCTCGCCCACTCTCTCTCTCTCGCCCACTCTCTCTCGCTCACCACTCTCTCTCACCCACACTCTCTCACCGATCTCTCTCTCACCCCTGTCTCTCAACTGTCTCTCTCACCCCTCTCTCTCTCCCCATTCTCTCAAACGCTCTCTCTCTAAAACCCTCACTCACCTGTCGCTCTCTCTCCCCTCTCTCTCTCTCACCGCCTCTCTCTCTCGCTCTCACCCATCCCTCTCGCATCCCCCTCTTTTTCACCCCTGTCTCTCACCCCTCTCCCTCTCAACCGCTCTCTCTTTCATCCCCCTCTCTCACACACTCCCTCTCTCTCGCCCCCTCGCTCTCATCACGCTCTCTCTCTCACCCCTCTCTCTCACCCCTCTCTCTCACCCCTCTCTCTCACCCCCCTCTCTCTCACCCTCTCTATTTCACCCCCCTCTCTCACACACTCCCTCACTCTCGCCCCCCTCTCTCTCACTCCTCTCTCTCTCGTCCCGTCTCTCTCACCCCTCTCTCTCTGACCCCTCTCTCACCCCATGCTCTCGCTCACCCCTCTCTCTCTCACCCCTCTCTCACCCTCTCTCTCTTTCACCCCGTCTCTCACACACTCCCTCTCTCTCGCCCCTGTCTCTTTCGCCCCCTTTCTCTCTCGCCTCTTCTCTCTCTCGCCACTCTCTCTCACCCCCTCACACTCTCCACCCTCTCTCTCTCCCCTCTCTCTCCCCCTCTATCTCTCCCCATGTCTCTCACCCCCGGCTCTCTCACCGCATCAATCTCTCTCCCCCTCTCTCCCTCACCACTCTATCTCTCTCACTCCCACTCTCTCATCCCTCTCTCTCTCACCCCTCTGTCTCTCACCCTCTCTTTCTCTCACCCCATTCTCTCTCTCCCCCCTCTCCCTCACCCTCTCTCTCTTTCACCCCGTCTCTCACACACTCCCTCTCTCTCGCCCCCTGTCTCTCTCGCTGTCTCTCTCTCTCTCACCCCCCTTCTCTCACCCCCTCTCTCTCCCCCTCACTCTCTCCCTCCTCTCTCTCCCTCTCTATCTCTCCCCCTGTCTCTCAGCCCCTCTCTCTCTCACCCCCTCACTACCTCACGCCGTCACTGTCTCTCACCCTCTCTCTCTCACCGCCTCGCTCTTAACACTCTCTCTCAATCATCCCCCTCCCCCTCACCCCTCTCCCTCTCTCACCACTCTCCCTCTCTCACCCTCTCTCTCACCTCCTCTCTCTCACCCCCTCTCTCCCACCCCCTCTCTTTCACCACTTGTCTGTCTCACCACCTCTCTCTCCCACCCCTTTCTATCTCTCACCCCCTCTCTCTCACCCCTATCTGCCTCACCTCCTCTCTCTCTCATACCCCTCTCTCTCACTGCCTCTCTCGCAACACCCTCTCTCACTCACACCCTCTCACTCTCACCCCCCCCTCACACCTCTCTCTCTCCCGTTCTCTCTATCTCACTTCACTATCTCACTCACCCCTCTCTCTCTCAACCCCCTCTCTCAGCCCTCTATCTCTCCCTCTCACCCTCTCTCTCTCCCCGTTTCTCTATCACCCTTCTCTCTCTTTCACCCGACTCTCTCTCTCACTCCCTCTCTGTCTCTCGTCCCTCTCTCTCTCACACCTCTCTCTCTCACCCCTCTCTCACCCACTCTCTCACCCCTCTCTCACACCCTCTCTCTCTCTCATCCCTCTCTCTCCCACCTCTCTCTCCCTCACCTGAATCTCTCTCACTCCCTCTCTGTCTCTCATCCCTCTCTCTCTCTCACCCTCTCTCTCTTTCAACCCACCTCTCACACGCTCCCTCCCTCACGCCCCCTCGCTCTCATCACGCTCTCTCACCCCTCTCTCTCACCCCTCTCTCTCACCCCTCTATCCCACCCCCTCTCTCTCTCACCCTCTCTATTTCACCCCCCTCTCTCACACACTCCCTCACTCTCGCCCCCTCTCTCTCTCTCAATCCTCTCTGTCTCTCGTCCCGTCTCTCTATTTCACCCCCCTCTCTCACACACTCCCTCACTCTCGCCCCCTCTCTCTCTCACTCCTCTCTCTCGTCCCGTCTCTCTCACCCCTCTCTCTCTGACCCCTCTCTCACCCCATGCTCTCGCTCGCCCCTCTCTCTCTCGCCCCTCTCTCACCCTCTCTCTTTCACCCTCTCTCTCACACACTCCCTCTCTCTCGCCCCTGTCACTTTCGCCCCCTTTCTCTCTCGCCTCCTCTCTCTCTCGCCCCATGTGTCTCACCCCCTCACACTCTCCACCGTCTCTCTCTCCCCTCTCTCTCCCCCCTCCATCTCTCCCCATGTCTCTCACCCCCTGACTCTCTCACCGCATCAATCTCTCTCCCCCTCTCTCCCTCACCACTCTCTCTCTCTCACTCCCACTCTCTCATCCCTCTCTCCCTCACCCCTCTGTCTCTTTCACCCCGTCTCTCACACACTCCCTCTCTCTCGCCCCCGTCTCTCTCGCCATCTCTCTCTCTCACCCCCTCTCTCACCCTCTCTTTCTCTCACCCCATCCTCTCTCTCCCCCCTCTCCCTCACCCTCTCTCTCTTTCACCCCGTCTCTCACACACTCCCTCTCTCTCGCCCCCGTCTCTCTCGCCATCTCTCTCTCTCACCCCCTCTCTCACCCTCTCTCTCCCCCTCACTCTCTCCCTCCTCTCTCTCCCCCTCTATCTCTCCCCTGTCTCTCAGCCCCTCTCTCTCTCACCCCTCACTACCTCACCCCGTCACTGTCTCTCACCCTCTCTCACTCACCGCTTCGCTCTTAACACTCTCTCTCAATCATCCCCCTCTCTCTCACCCCTCTCCCTCTCTCACCACTCTCCCTCTCTCACCCTCTCTCTCACCCCCTCTCTCTCAACCCCTCTCTCTCATCACCTGTCTGTCTCACCTCCTCTCTCTCTCATACCCCTCTCTCTCACTGCCTCTCTCGCAACACCCTCTCTCACTCACACCCTCTCACTCTCACACCCCTCTCTCACACCTCTATCTCTCTCACACCTCTATCTCTCACACCTCTATCACTTCACTATCTCACTCACCCCTCTCTCTCAACCCTCTCTCTCATCCCTCTATCTCTCCCTCTCACCCTCTCTCTCTCTCCCCGTCTCTCTATCAGCCCTCTCTCTCTTTCACCCGACTCTCTCTCTCACTCCCTCTCTGTCTCTCGTCCCTCTCTCTCTCACACCTCTCTCTCTCACCCCCTCTCTCACCCCTCTCTCACACCCTCTCTCTCACATCCCTCTCTCTCCCACCTCTCTCTCCCTCACCCGAATCTCTCTCACTCCCTCTCTGTCTCTCATCCCTCTCTCTCTCTCACCCTCTCTCTCTTTCAACCCACCTCTCACACACTCCCTCTCTCTCACCCCCTCGCTGTCTCACCCCATCTCTCTCTCTTTCCCCCTCTCTCTCAGCTCTCTCTCACTCACCCCTCTCTCTCACCCCTCTTTCTCTCCCACCCCACTCTCTCTCACCCCCTCACTCTCTCACCCCTCTCTATCTCACCCCTCTCTCTCTCACCCTCTCTCACTCACCCTCTCTCTCTCACCCCTCTCTCTCCCACCCCACTCTCTCTCACCCCCTCACTCTCTCATCCCTCTCTATCTCACCCCCCTCTCTCTCACCCTCTCACACTCACCCTCTCTCTCTTTCACTCCCCTCTCTCAAACACTCCCTCTCTCTCAACCTTCTCTCTCACCCCATGCTCTCGCTCTCCCCTCTCTCGCCCTCTCTCTCTTTCACCTTCTTCTCTCACACACTCCCTCTCTCTCACCCCAGTCTCTCTCGCCCCCTCTCTTTCTAGCCCCTCTCTCCCCCCTCACTCTCTCCACACTCTCTCTTTCCCCCCTCTCTTCCCTCTATCTCTCCCCTTGTCTCTCACCTCCTCTGTCTCACACCCCCCTCTCTCAACCCCTCTCTCTCACCCCCTATCTGTCTCACCTCCTCTCTCTCTCTCACCCCCTATCTGTCTCACCTCCTCTCTCTCTCACCCCCTCTCTCTCTTTCACCACCTCTCTCTCAACACACTCTCTCACTCATCACCTCGCTCTCTCACCTGTCTCTCACACACGTCTATCTCCCCCTCTCTCTCACCCCTCTCTCTCTGCCCTCTCTCTCTCACCCACTGTCTCTCACCCACACTCTCTCTCACGCTCTTAGTCTCTCTCTCTTACCCCTATCTCTCACACCCACTCTCATAACCTCTCCCTGTCACACCCATCTCGCTCTCACCCCCTCTCTGCCTCACCCCTCCATCTCTCGCCCACTCTCTCTCTCGCCCACTCTCTCTCGCCCCCTTTCTCTCTGTCCCACGCCCCTCTCTCTCACCCCTCTCTCTTTCACACCTCTCTCTCACCCACTCTCTCTCCGCCCTCTCTGTCTCTCACCCCTCTCTGTCTCTCACCGTCTCTCTGTCACGCCCCTTCTCTCTCACCCATCTCCCTCTCACCCCTCTCTCTCACCTCTCTCTCACACACCCCCCTCTCTCACCCCGTCTTTCTCTTCCCCCCCTCTCTCACAGCTCTCTCTCTCTCACCACTCTCTCTCCCTCTCACTCATCCCTAATGTTTAACCACTCTCTTTCTTACACTCCTCCCTCTCTCTCTCACCACTCTCTCAGCCCTCTTATAATCTTCGGCCCAACAATAGTGGGCGGCACGGTGGCACAGTGGTTAGCACTGCTGCCTCACAGCGCCAGAGACCCGGGTTCAATTCCCGCCTCAGGCGACTGACTGTGTGGAGTTTGCACGTTCTCCCCGTGTCTGCGTGGGTTTCCTCCGGGTGCTCCGGTTTCCTCCCACACTCCAAAGATGTGCAAGTCAGGTGAATGGTAGTGTTAGGTAAAGGGGTAAATGTAGGGGTATGGGTGGGTTACGCTTCGGCGGGTCGGTGTGGACTTGTTGGGCCGAAGGGCATATTTCCACACTGTAAGTAATCTAATCTAATCTAATCTCCACTCTCTCTCTCTCCACTTCTCTCTCTACCCCTCTCAACCAACTCTCTCTTACACCCGATCTCTCACCCCTCTCTCAACCCCCTCTCTTTCACACATCTCTCCCCCTCTCTCTCATACACCCCTCTCTCTCACCCCTCTCTCTCTCAACCCTCTCTCTCTTACCCTCTCTGTCACCACTCTCTCTCACCCCTATCTCACCCATCTCTCTCTTAGCCTTCACTCACCCCTGTCTCTCACCTCTCTCTTTCTTACCTCTCCCTCTCACACCCCCTCTCTCTCACACCGTGTCTGTCTCACCTCCTCTCCCTCCCAACCCCCCTCTCTCTCACCCCCCTCACCCCCTCTCTCTCAACTCCTGTCTGTCTCACCTCCTCTCTCTCTCTCACCGATCTCTCTCTCTCACACACGCGCCTTCTCTCTCACCCATCTCTCCCTCACCCCTCTCTCTCACCCTCTCTGTCTCACACCCCCCTCTATCTCTCAACCGTCTCTCTCACCTTTCTCTCGCACTCACCCTTCTGTCTCTCACCACACTACCTCAGAAAGTGCTCCCTCAGTACCTCAGACAGTTCTCCCTGAGTATCTCAGAAAGTTCTCCCTCAATACCTCATATAGTGCTTCCTCACTAAATGATCCCTCACTACCTCAGACAGTGCTCCTTCAATACCTCAGATAGTTCTCCCTCAGTACCTCAGATACTACTCCCTTAATACCTCAGAATGTGCTCCCTCAATAGCTCAGATATTTCTAACTCAGTACCTCAGATAATGCTCCCTGAATTCCTCAGATAGTGCTCCCTCAATACGTCAGAAAGTGCTTCCTCAAGACCTCAGAAAGTGCTCCCACAGTACCTCAGAAATTGCTCCCTCAATACCTCAGATAGTGCTTCCGCAGTACCTCCGATAGTGCTCCCTCAGTACCTCAGATAGTGCTTCCTCAATTCCTCAGAAAGTACTCCCTCAATAGCTCAGATAATTCTCCCTCAGTACCTCAGAAAGTGCATCCTTAGTACCTCAGAATGTGCTTCCTCAGTACCTCAGAAAATGATCCTTCACTACCTCAGACAGTGCTGCTTCAATACCTCAAATAGTTCTCCCTCAGTACCTCAGATACTACCCCCTTAATACCTCAGAAAGTGCTCCCTCAATAGCTCTGATATTTCTCCCTCAGTACCTCAGATAATGCTCGCTGAATTCCTCAGATAGTGCTCCCTCAATACGTCAGAAAGTGCTCCCTCAATATGTCAGGAAGTGCTCCCTCAGTACCTCAGATAGTTCTCCCTCAATACCTCAGAAAGTGCTCCCTCAGTACCTCAGAAAGTGCACCCTCAGTACCTCAGATAGTTCTCCTTCAATACCTCAGAAAATGCTCCCTCAATACCGCAGAAAGTTCTCCCTCATTTCCAAAAAAAGCATCACTTTGTTGTGTTTAACACCCAAAGCCCCTCAGACAGTAGCTCCACAAAACATTCACATCCTCAACACTTCAGGGCTCAGCCCAGCTCCCCCCTCAGACTGTGTTCAAACCCCTTCAGACTGTAAGGTCCCACATCCACCCCTGTCCAAGATTGGAGCCCAGGTCCCCAGAACATTACTTGTCTCTCTGGATTAAGTTTAGAATTCCTACAGTGTAGAAGCAAGCCATTCTGTCCATTGGCTCCACACTGACTGTCTGAACAGCATCGCACCCAGACTCACATCCTCGACTCTATCCCTGTAATGCTGCATTTCCCATGGCATCTTTGGGCGGTGGGAGGAAACTGGAGCTCCCGGAGGGAAACCGCACAGATACAGAGAGAATGTGTAAACTCCACACAGACAGTCACCGGGAGTTAGAATCAAACCACTGAGGCACTGTGCTGTCCTCTCTCCTTGGATGCCATCTCATCTAACCTTTTACTAAGCAGTCTCCCATGTGAAACTTTCTCATCTGTCTCCTTGGTCATCCCTTCAAAAGCTCTATCAAGTTGGACACAGCATTTCCACATACAAAGCCAAGCTGACCATCCCTAATCAATTCTTGCTTTTCCAAATGCATGTAAGTTGTCTCTCAGAATGCCCTCCAACAGCTTACCCACCACTGCCACCAGGCTCACAGCTCCATAGTTCAATGGCTGTTCCTTGCAGCCTTACTTCAATAATGGCCCATCATTAATCACCCTCCAATCTTCAGGCACCTCACCCGTTGTCACTGATCGGTCCATCTGACAAGGCCATCTACATCCTTCTGTAACCAAAGGCTATCATCCTCAGTATTTATCACCCAACCAATCCCCATATCATTCATGACCCCACTGATGAACCATCCACCATTCAAATATAAATCTTTTCTAACAACCACATCAGCAAGATCCCAACAGTGAGATATGAACAGACAGAGATTTCTAACTGGGCCATCACTGTCTGCTTCCTGCCACTCAGCATTCTGCACCAAATTCCTTGGATCTTGAGTTTTTATGTTCACTATCAGTTTCCAGTATGGGTCCTGATAAAAGCCTGACTGACCTCCAAGCAGGCGACAGGAAAGTATTGCCCTTATTTACACAGCTGGTCACCTCCTTAAAAAGTGCAATCCCATTGGTCAGACCTGAGCTCCCCTTAACACAACCATTCTGACTGTTCATCATGAACTCCAGTCTCTGTAAATGCTGATTAATTCTATCTCCCAAAATTGCTTCCAACAGACGTCACACCCACGGTATGAGCCTGACTGGCCTGTAGCTGCCTGGTATATCCCATGTTCCCTCTTGAATAACAGGACCACATGGTCAGTCCGACGGCACCTCTCCTGTGGCCAGAGGGGATTTGAAAATGTTTGCAAGTGTACCTGCTACTTCCTCCATCACCTCATTCAGTAAACTGAGATAGATTTCCACCGTCTTTGGAGATTTATCGGGTTGTAAGAAGGCCAAACCACTCAGAACCATCTCTCTCTATATATGCTAATACATTTAATTCTATCACAGAGCATCTCCACGATTTCATACCAACCCTGTCCCAATGAGTACTGACATGATGCATCCATTCACTAGCCTCTGGGTCCATGCACAAATTCTCACCGTGTTCCACAACCTACTCTTTCTCTCATTATCAATTCACAGTAAATGTCACTGTAAGGTACTTTCTGATTTTTATTTCCTCTCTTAGCACTCCTCGCTCCCAGGCAAATAGCCTGCAATGAGATTCGGAGGAATGTGGGATGTCATTCTGGATGTGGGTTAGCATTGGAAAGCTCAGAAATAAGGAACACTCGACTGTGCTGAGTGTGGGGCAGTGGGATTCACTTGGGATGAGCAGACCGAAACTGAGGAATAAACCTCAGCCCTGCAGCATGAAAATATCCCTTTGAGCTGGCAGGTCAGTCACGTGAAACGAAAACTCGGTCCCTGGGGAAAGAGGGTGGTAACCAAATGAAAACTGTCTGTGAGACCACGGTCTCTGGAACCTGGACGTGGGAATCATTACTGAGCAGGGTATGTAGGAAGCAGAGGCAGAAATGTACTGAACAATTTCAGATATTCCTCGTAGACCACAAGACATGGAGCAGAAATTAGGCCATTCAGCCCATCTGATAGTGTGGCACTTACTTAGTACTGACTCTCTGACAATGCAGGTATCCCCCAGACTGATGCGCTGACAGTGCAGCACTCCCTCAGTCATGATCCTCTGACAGTGTGGCACTCCCTCAGTACTGACTCTCTGACAATGCAGCGCTCCCTCAGCACTGCCTCCAGATTGACCCTCTGACAGTGCAGCAATCCCTCATTACTGACCCCCTGATAGCGCAGCACTCCCTCAGTTGTATCCTCTCACAGTGCAGCACTCCCTCAGGCATGACCCTCTGACAGTGCAGCATTTCCACAGGACTGAGAATCGACAGTACGGCACACCCGCAGTGCTGACTCTCTGACAGTGCAGCCGTCCCTCAAATTGACCATCTGACAGTCCAGCACTCCCTCAGAACTGACCTTCTGACAGTGCAGCACTGCCTCAGTACTGACCATCTGACAGTGCACCACTCCCACAATACTGACCCTCTGACAGTGCAGCAATCCGTGAGTACTAACCCTCTGACAGTGCGGCATTCCCTCAGGACTGACCCTCTGACAGTGAAGTGATCCCTCAGTACTGACCCTCTGACAGTCCAGCACTCCCTCAGTACTGACCCTCTGACAGTGCAGCACTCCCTCAGTACTGACCCTCTGACAGTGCGGCACTCCCTCAGTACTGACTCTCCGACAGTGCAGCACTCCCTCAGTACTGATCCTCTGACAGCGCAGCATTCCCTCAGACTGACCCTCTGGCAATGCAGCAGCACCTCAGTACTGAGTGGCATTCCATCTGGACTGATCCTCTGACAGTGTGGTGCTCCCTCAGTACTGACACTTTGACAGTGCAGCACTCCCTCAGTACTGACCCTCTGGCAATGCAGCAGCACCTCAGTACTGACCCTCTGACAGCGCAGTGATCCCTCAGTACTGACTCTCTGACAGTGCGGCACACCCTCTGTTCTGACCCTTTGACAGTGCGGCACTCCCTCAGTACTGACCCTCCGACAGTGCAGCACTCCCTCAGTACTGATCCTCTGACAGCGCAGCATTCCCTCAGACTGACCCTCTGACAGTGCAGCACTCCTTCAGTACTGAACCTCTGATGATGCAGTGCTCTCTCAGTGCAGACCCTATGATAGTGAGGCTTGCCGTCTGGACTGAAACTCTGACAGTGTGGTGCTCACTCAGTACTGACCCTCTGACAGTGCAGCACTCCCTCAGTACTGACCCTCTGACAGTGCAGCTCTCCCTCAGTACTGACCCTCTGACAGTGCAGTACTCCCTCAGTACTGACCCTCTCACAGTGCGCCACTCCCTCAGTACTGACCCTCCGACAGTGCAGCACTCCCTCAGTACTGATCCTCTGACAGCGCAGCATTCCCTCAGACTGACCCTCTGACAATGCAGCACTCCCTCAGTACTGAACCTCTGATGATGCAGTGCTCTCTCAGTGCAGACCCTATGATAGTGAGGCTTGCCGTCTGGACTGAAACTCTGACAGTGTGGTGCTCACTCAGTACTGACCCTCTGACAGTGCAGCACTCCCTCAGTACTGACCCTCTGACAGTGCAGCTCTCCCTCAGTACTGACCCTCTGACAGTGCAGTACTCCCTCAGTACTGACCCTCTCACAGTGCGCCACTCCCTCAGTACTGACCCTCCGACAGTGCAGCACTCCCTCAGTACTGATCCTCTGACAGCGCAGCATTCCCTCAGACTGACCCTCTGACAATGCAGCACTCCCTCAGTACTGAACCTCTGATGATGCAGTGCTTTCTCAGTGCAGACCCTATGATAGTAAGGCTTGCCATCTGGACTGAAACTCTGACAGTGTGGTGCTCACTCAGTACTGACCCTCTGACAGTGCAGCACTCCCTCAGTACTGACCCTCTGACAGTGCAGCTCTCCCTCAGTACTGACCCTCTGACAGTGCAGTACTCCCTCAGTACTGACCCTCTCACAGTGCGCCATTCCCTCAGTACTGACCCTCTGACAGTGCAGCATTCCCTCACGACTGACCCTCTGTCAATGAGACACTCACTCAGTACTGACCCTCTGGTGGTGCAGTGCTCTCTCAGTGCAGATCCTCTGATAGTCAGCCTTGCCAACTGGACAGAAACTCTGACAGTGTGGTGCTCACTCAGTACTGACTCTCTGACAGTGCAGCACTCCCTCAGTACTGACTCTCTGACAGTGCAGCACTTCCTCAGTACTGACTCTCTGACAGTGCAGCACTTCCTCAGTACTGACCCTCTGACAGTGCAGCACTCTCTCTGTACCGACCCTTTGAAATAGCACTCACCCAGAACAGACACTCTCACTGTGTAGCGCTCCCTCAGTACTGACCTTTTGATAGTGCGTGCCCCCTGAGTTCCGACCCTCTGACAGTGTAGTGCTCGTTCAATACTGACGCTCTCACTATACAGAGCATCAGATAGAGTGGAAATCCATCTGGACTGATCCTCTGACAGTGTGGTGCTCCCTCAGTACTGACACTTTGACAGTGCAGCACTCCCTCAGTACAGACCCTCTGGCAATGCAGCAGCACCTCAGTACTGACCCTCTGACAGCGCGTGATCCCTCAGTACTGACTCTCTGACAGTGTGGCGCACCCTCTGTTCTGACCCTTTGACAGTGCAGCACTCCCTCAATACTGACCCTCTGGCAATGCAGCAGCACCTCAGTACTGACCCTCTGACAGTGCGGCAATCCCTCAGTACTGACACTCTGACAGTGCAGCACTACCTCAGTACTGACCCTCTGACAGTGCAGCACTCCCTCAGTACTGACCCTCTGTCAGTGCAGCACTCCCTCAGTACTAACCCTCTGAGAAAGCATCGCTCCTTCAATACTGACCCTCTGACAGTGCAGCACTCCCTCAGTACTGACCATCTGACAGTGCAGCACTCCCTCAGTACTGACCCTCTGACAATGCAGCGCTCCCTCAGTACTGACCCTCTGACAGTGCATCGCTCCCTCAGTACTGACCCTCTGACAGTGCAGCACTCCCTCAGTACTGACCCTCTGGCAATGCAGCAGCACCTCAGTACTGACCCTCTGACAGTGCAGCACTCCCTCAGTACTGACCCTCTGACAGTGCAGCACTCCCTCAGTACTGACCCTCTGGCAATGCAGCAGCACCTCAGTACTGACCCTCTGACAGTGTGGCACACACTCTGTTCTGACCGTTTGACAGTGCAGCACTCCCTCAGTACTGACCCTCTGGCAATGCAGCAGCACCTCAGTACTGACCCTCTGACAGTGCAGCACTCCCTCAGTACTGACCCTCTGACAGTGCGGCACTCCTTCAGTACTGAACCTCTGACAGTGCAGCACTCCCTCAGTACTGACCCTCTGACAGTGCAGCACTCCCTCAGTACTGACCCCATAACAGTGCTGTAAACCCTCAGTCCTGACCCTATGAGAGTGCAGCTCTTTGACAGTGCAGCGCTCCTTTAGTTCTGACATTCTTACAGTGTAGCACTCCCTCAGTACTAACCCTCTGAGAAAGCATCGCTCCTTCAGTACGGACCCTCTGACAGTGCAGCACTCCCTCAGTACTGACCCTCTGACAGTGCAGCACTCCCTCAGTACTGACCCTCTGACAGTGCAGCACTCCCTCAGTACTGACCCTCTGACAGTGCAGCACTCCCTCAGTACTGACCCTCTGACAATGCAGCACTCCCTCAGTACTGACCCTCTGACAGTGCAGCGCTCCCTCAGTACTGACCCTCTGACAGTGCAGCACTCCCTCAGTAATCACCCTCTGACAGTGCAGCACTCCCTCAGTACTGACCCTCTGACTGTGCGGCACTCCTTCAGTACTGAACCACTGACTGTGCAGCACTCCCTCAGTACTGACCCTCTGACAGTGCAGCACTCCCTCAGTACTGACCCTCTGAAAGTGCGGCACTCCCTCAGTACTGACCCTCTGACAGTGCAGCACTCCCTCAGTACTGACCCTCTGACAGTGCAGCGCTCCCTCAGTACTGACCCTCTGACAGTGCAACACTCCCTCAGTACTGACCCTCTGACAGTGCTGCACTCCCTCAGTATTGACCCTCTGACAGAGAAGCACTCCTTCAGTACTGACCCTCTGACAGTGCGGCACTCCCTCAGTACTGACCCTCCAACAGTGCAGCTCTCACTCAGTACTGATCCTCTGACAGCGCAGCATTCCCTCAAACTGACCCTCTGACAGTGCAGCACTCCCTCAGTACTGACCCTCTGGCAATGCAGCAGCACCTCAGGACTGACCCTCTGACAGTGCGGCAATCCCTCAGTACTGACCCTCTGACAGTGTGGCACTCCCTCAGTACTGACCCTATAACAGTGCTCTACACCCTCAGTCCTGACCCTATGAGAGTGCAGCTCTTTGAGAGTGCAGCGCTCCTTTAGTTCTGACATTCTTACAGTGTAGCACTCCCTCAGTACTAACCCTCTGAGAAAGCATCGCTCCTTCAGTACTGACCCTCTGACAGTGCAGCACTCCCTCAGTACTGACCCTCTGACAGTGCAGCACTCCCTCAGTACTGACCCTCTGACAGTGCAGCACTCCCTCAGTACTGACCCTCTGACAGTGCAGCACTCCCTCAGTACTGACCCTCTGACAGTGTAGCACTCCCTCAGTACTGACCCTCTGACAGTCAGCACTCCCTCAGTACTGACCCTCTGACAATGCAGCACTCCCTCAGTACTGACCCTCTGACAGTGCAGCGCTCCCTCAGTACTGACCCTCTGACAGTGCAGCACTCCCTCAGTACTGACCCTCTGACAGTGCAGCACTCTCTCAGTACTGACCCTCTGACAGTGCAGCACTCCCTCAGTACTGACCCTCTGACAGTGCAGCACTCCCTCAGTACTGACCCTCTGACAGTGCAGCACTCCCTCAGTACTGACCCTCTGACAGTCAGCACTCCCTCAGTACTGACCCTCTGACAATGCAGCACTCCCTCAGTACTGACCCTCTGACAGTGCAGCACTCCCTCAGTACTGACCCTCTGACAGTGCGGCACTCCTTCAATCCAGAACCTCTGACAGTGCAGCACTCCCTCAGCACTGACCCTCTGACAGTGCAGCACTCCCTCAGTACTGACCCTCTGACAGTGCGGCACTCATCCAGTACTGACCCTCTGACAGTGCAGCACTCCCTCAGTACTGACCCTCTGAAAGTGCAGCGCTCCCTCAGTACTGATCCTCTGACAGCGCAGCATTCCCTCAAACTGACCCTCTGACAGTGCAGCACTCCTTCAGTACTGAGCCTCTGATGATGCAGTGCTCTCTCAGTGCAGACCCTATGATAGTGAGGCTTGCCGTCTGGACTGAAACTCTGACAGTGTGTGGCTCACTCAGTGCTGACCCTCTGACAGTGCAGCATTCCCTCAGTACTGACCCTCTGACAGTGCAGCTCTCCCTCAGTACTGACCCTCTGACAGTGCAGTACTCCCTCAGTACTGACCCTCTGACAGTGCAGCATTCCCTCACGACTGACCCTCTGTCAATGAGATACTCACTCAGTACTGACCCTCTGACAGTGCATCACTCTCTCTGTACCGACACTTTGAAATAGCACTCACTCAGAACAAACACTCTCACTGTGTAGCGCTCCCTCAGTACTGACCTTTTGATAGTGCGTGCTCCCTGAGTTCCGACCCTCTGACAGTGTAGTGCTCGTTCAATACTGACCCTCTCACTGTACAGAGCATCAGATAGAGTGGCATTCCGTCTGGACTGATCCTCTGACAGTGTGGTGCTCCCACAGTACTGACACTTTGACAGTGCAGCACTCCCTCAGTACTGACCATCTGACAGTGCAGCACTCCCTCAGTACTGACACTTTGACAGTGCAGCACTCCCTCAGTACTGAACCTCTGGCAATGCAGCACTCCCTCAGTACTGACCCTCTGACAGCGCAGTGATCCCTCAGTACTGACTCTCTGACAGTGTGGCACACCCTCTGTTCTGACCCTTTGACAGTGCAGCACTCCCTCAGTACTGACCCTCTGACAGTGCCGCACTCTCTCAGTACTGACCCTCTGACAATGCAGCAGCACCTCAGTACTGACCCTCTGACAGTGCGGCAATCCCTCAGTACTGACCCTCTGACAGTGCGGCACTCCCTCAGTACTGACTCTCTGACAGTGCAGCACTCCCTCAGTACTGACCCTATGAGAGTGCCGCACTCCCTCAATACTGACTCTCTGACAGTGTGGCATTCCCTCAGTACTGACTCTCTGACAGTGTGGCACTCCCTCAGTACTGACCCTATAACAGTGCTGTACACCCTCAGTACTGACCCTATGACAGTGCAGCTCTTTGACAGTGCAGCGCTCCTTTAGTTCTGACATTCTTACAGTTTGGCACTCCCTCAGTACTAACCATCTGAGAATGCACCGCTCCCTCAGTACTGATCCTCTGACAGTGCAGCACTGCCTCAGTACTGATCCTCTGAGAAAGCATCGCTCCTTCAGTACTGACCCTCTGACAGTGCAGCACTCCCTCAGTACTGACCCTCTGACAGTGCAGCACTCCGTCAGTACTGACCCTCTGACAGTGCAGCACTCCCTCAGTACTGACACTCTGACAGTGCAGCACTCCCTCAGTACTGACCCTCTGACAGTGCAGCGCTCCCTCAGTACTGACCTTCTGACAGTGCACCACTCCCTCAGTAATGACCCTCTGACAGTGCAGCACTCCCTCAGTACTGACCCTCTGACAGTGCGGCACTCCCGCAGTACTGATCCTCTGACAGTGCAGCACTCCCTCAGTACTGACCCTCTGACAGTGCAGCACTCCCTCAGTACTGACCCTCTGACAGTGCGGCACTCCCTCAGTACTGACCCTCTGACAGTGCAGCACTCCCTCAGTACTGACCCTCTGACAGTGCAGCACTCCCTCAGTACTGACCCTCTGACAGTGCGGCACTCCCTCAGTACTGACCCTCTGACAGTGCAGCACTCCCTCAGTACTGACCCTCTGACAGTGCAGCGCTCCGTCAGTACTGACCCTCTGACAGTGCAGCACTCCCTCAGTACTGACCCTCTGACAGTGCGGCACTCCCTCAGTACTGACCCTCTGACAGTGCAGCACTCCCTCAGTACTGACCCTCTGACAGTGCAGCACTCCCTCAGTACTGACCCTCTGACAGTGCAGCAGTCCCTCAGTACTGGCGCTCACAAAGTGCAGAACTTCCTCAGTACTGACCATCTGACAGAGTTGTACTGCCCCCATACCGACCGTGTGACAGTGCGGTACACCCTCAGTACTGACCCTCTGACAGTGCAGCTCTTTGACAGTGCAGCACTCCTTTAATTCTGACATTCTGACAGTGTAGCGCTCCCTCAGTACTAACCCTCTGAGAATGCACCATTCCCTCCGTACAAATCCTCTGAGAATGCAGCGCTCCCTCAGAACTAACCCTCTGAGAATGCACCACTCCCTCAGTACTGAACCTCTGACAGTGCAACTCTCCCTCAGTACTGAACCTCTGACAATGCAGCGCTCCCTCAGTACTGATCCTCTGACAGTGCAGCACTCCCTCAGTACTGACCCTCTGACAGTGCAGCACTCCCTCAGTACTGACCCTCTGACAGTGCAGCACTCCCTCAGTACTGACCCTCTGACAGTGCAGCACTCCCTCAGTACTGACCCTCTGACAGTGCAGCACTCCCTCAGTGCTGACCCTCTGACAGTGTGACACTCCCTCAGCACTGATCCTCTGACAGTGCAGCACTCCCTCAGTACTGACCCTCTGACAGTGCAGCACTCCCTCAGCCCTGACCCTCTGACAGTGCAGCACTCCCTCAGCACTGACCCTCTTTTTTTCTATTTCATAGAGTCTTGTGAAAATTTGGAGACATAGGGTTTGCTGATTCTGGGGAAGCCTGAGAGAGACACACAAACCAAACCCTGTCTGAATCTCTCTGCTTTAGACTATTCAGAGGCACAGAGTCACAGAGGTGCACAGCTCGGAAATGGACTCTCCTGTCCAACCCCTCCATACAAACCAGGTATTCTCATCTCATTTCATTCCATTAGCTAGCACTTGGCTGATATCCCTCGAAACCCTTCTGATTCACATACTCATCCTGATGCCTTTTAAATGTCACAATTGTACCAGCCCCATCACTTCCTCTGGCAACTACCTGCATGCCCTGGAATAAGTGCTCAAACATCCATACTGTCGATACAAACTCTACTAAACACCAACCTACGAAAGTCTATCATTGTCATTTTCAACCCAACCTTAGATTCTTCATTACGCTGATTTGAACAGAGGTAAAGAAACAAAGTTAGTGACCATCCACCGTGACCCTGTTATAAAACTTATTTTCACATGTGGCTTGTATGTGATTCCCACACCCTCTAATAGTTGCCTGGAAGATGGGGGTGAGCTGTACTCTCCTGCTGCAGTCCTTGGGTGTCCCACAGTGATGTTAGGGAGGGAGCTCCAGGATATTGACCTGAACCATGTAAAGAGCTCTCTTACTGGAGTGCCTTTTTAAAGGTGGGAAGTTGTTCCAGACCAGGAGGACCCGAGAGCTGCTGTCTTGTCAGAGAGAGATGCCTGGTGGGTCACACACCTCAGGTGAGGGGCGAGGTTGAGAAGCTGGGAGCTTCATGGGAATTTCAGACATGATAGAGATTGAGCCAACAATGTTGGCATCACGAACCTATTGGCTGTGGTAACTGACCCCCCTTTGTAGCAGAGGGATTCAATCCCTTGAACAGAGCAAGCTTGAGAATTCAACACTAAAATCAATCTGTACGGACGTGCTGGAGACCTGAACCATCAATACAGAGATTGCTGAATAAACTCAGCATGTCCGGCAGCATCTCTGAAGGGGAGGGAAAAAGAGACGGAGAGAGAGTTCACCTTTCAATCCAGTGATTTCTGCGGGAAAGTTCCTTCAGAACAGAGCGTTTTGAGGAAGGGTCACTTGAAATGCGAATTGTTCCTCTCTCTCTTCACCGTTGCTACCTGCTGAATACTGCTGAATATCCCCAGCCATCTATTTGCTTGAGAATTTGACGTGATCCAAGCGTCACTGAGTAATTCAGTCTGTGTTCAATGCCCTGAGGCTGCTTCTGCTGAAAGTTAACAAACAGGTTTAAGGCTTTATAAGGTATTGTATCCTGAAGTAGGGCTTATGCCGGAAACGTCGATTCTCCTGTTCCCTGGATGCTGCCTGACATGCTGCGCTTTTCCAGCAACACATTTTCAGCTCTGATCTCCAGCATCTGCAGACCTCACTTTCTCCTCATTGTATTCGGAGGGCGGAGTACATGGGAGAACAGATACAGAACACAGGCACTACACAAAGATCCTTATCAATTTAACTTTGTGATGTTAATTCAGAAGGAACAGCTCAGACCTAACATTTCAGTTAATCAGCCAAGGGGAGTATATATGTCATGACAAAGACTTGTTGTAAAGACTGTACAGAACCGAACTTTAATGACTATGTTTGTTCGTAAAGTTATTTTTGTGAATAAAGTTTCTTTTTGATATTCATATAAATATTTTTTCGAAGGGGACCAAGCATCTTGAGCTTGTGGAGGCATTGCCCTTGTCCTAATCTTTCTTACATTAATGGTGGACAAGTTCGATACTCCCCGGGTATAGACATCAAACGGTCATCAACGGGGAGGAGATGGTGGGATGGTCACGGGGTCTCAGTGTTGCCTCACCCCACCCGGGTTCGATTCCAGCCTCTGGCGACTGTCTGTGTGGAGTTGGCACATTCTCCCCGTGTCAGCCTCCGGGTGCTCCAGTTCCCACACACTGTCCAAAGATGTGCAGGCTGGGTGGGTTAGCGAGAGGAAATGAAGGGATCCAGGGATAGAGGGGGTAGGGTGGGATGCTCTGCTGAGGGTCAGTGTGAACCTGATAGGCCGAATGACCTGCTTCCACATTTCAGAGAATCTATGATCAATCCAGAGACTCAAATACTGTTCTGGGCCCTGGGCTCCAATCTTGGAGGTGGCTGTGGGTCATCACAGTGAGAACAGGTTTGGGGATGAACACGGTCCAAGGGGGCAACAGGTTTGCGTTCTGAGGCGTTGAGGGCATGAATGTTCTGTCGAGGTGTTTTGGGGATAAACATACTGAGGGGATGGTTTCTAAGGTATTGAGGGAGCACCATCTGTCAGTACAGGGTACAGATGGTCGAAAGGTACAGATACACTTCATAGAACATAGAACATAGGACATAGAACAGTACAGCACAGAACAGGCCCTTCAGCCACGATGTTGTGCTGACCATTGATCCTCATGTAAGGTAATGTATGAACCCTCAAATTTCTATGACCATATGCATGTCCAGCAGTCTCTTAAATATCCCCAATGACCTTGCTTCCACAACTGCTGCTTGCAACGCATTCCATGCTCTCACAACTCTCTGTGTAAAGAACCCGCCTCTGACATCCCCTCTGTCCTTTCCTCCAAACAGCTTAAAACTATGACCCCTCGTGTTAATAATTGCTGCTCGTGGAAAAAAGTCTCTGGCTATCAACACTATCTATGCCTCTCATTATCTTGGACACCTCAATTAGGTCCCCTGTCTTCCTTCTTTTTTCCACTGAAAGAAGTCCGAGCTCAGTCAATCTCTCTTTGTTAGATAAGCCCTCCATTCCAGGCAGCATCCTGGTAAACCTCCTCTGAACCCTCTCCAAAGCATCCACATCGTTCCTATAATAGGGCGACCAGAACTGGACACAATATTCCAAGTGCGTTCTAACCAAAGTTTTACAGAGCTGCAACAAGATCTCACGACTCTTAAACACAATCCTCCTGTTTATGAAAGCCAAAACAACATATGCTTTCTTAACAACCCTGTTCACTTGGGTAGCCATTTTAAGGTATCTATGTACCTACACACCAAGATCTCTCTGTTCCTCCACACTGCCAAGAATCCTATTCTTAATCCTGTACTCAGCTTTCAAATTCAATCTTCCAAAATGCATCACCTCCATTTATCCAGGTTGAACTCCATCTGCCACCTCTCAGCCCATCTCTGCATCCTGTCAATGTCCCGCTGCAGCCTACAACAGCCCTCTATACTGTCAACGACACCTCCAACCGTTGTGTTGACTGCAAACTTGCTGACCCATCCTTCAATCCCCTCATCCAAGTCATTAATAAAAATTACAAACAGTAGAGGCCCAACGACAGAACCCTGTGGAACACCACTCACCACTGACTTCCAGGCAGAATATTTTCCTTCTACTACCACTCGCTGTCTTCTGTAGGCCAGCCAATTCTGTATCCAGACAGCTAAGTTTCCCTGTATCCCATTCCTCCTGAACTTCTGAATGAGTCTACCATGGGGAACGTTATCAAATGCCTTGCTGAAGTCCATATACACCACATCCACAGCTCGACCCTCATCAACTTGCCTCGTAACATCCTCAAAGCACTCAGTAAGGTTTGTGAGGCATGGCCTGCCCCTCACAAAGCCGTGTTGATTGCATTAAATCAAGCCATGATCTTCCAGATGCTCATAAATCCTGTCCCTCAGAATCCTTTCTAACTCCTTACATACGACAGAGTGTCTGGTCTGTAATTGCAGGGGATTTCCCTATTTCCTTTCTTCAAGAGAGGAATTATATTTGCATCCCTCCAGTCCTCAGGTACGACTCCAATGGAGAGCGAGGATGTAAGGATCTTCGCAAGCAGCGAAGCAAGCACATTTCTCACTTCCCAAAGCAGCCGAGGACAAATCTGGTTTGGCCCTGGCGACTTGTCAATCTTAATGTTTGTCAAATTGTTCAGCACCTCAGCTTCCTCAATCCCTATATCCCAGCATGCTTACCTGCTGCTCAATGGTTTCATTCACTATAAGGTCCTTTTCTTTAGTAACGACAGAAGCAAAAAACTCATTTAGGGGGTTCCCCTGCCTCCTCAGACTCTACACACAAGTTCCCAAAGCTATCCCTGAGCGGCCCTATTCTTTCTTTGATCATTGTCTTACTCCTCACATCCATGTAAAATGTCTTTGGATTCTCCCTAATCCTTCCTGCCAAGCCTTTTTCCTGCCCACTCCTGGCTCTCCTCAGGCCATTTTTGAGCTCCTTCCTTGCCTGCCTGTAATCCTCGAGAGCTGAGCAAGACCCTTTCTTCCTCCACATTACGTAAGCTGCCTTCTTTCTTTCGAAAAGAAGCTCCTCCGCTCTCGTCATCCAAGGTTCCTTTATCTTGCCCCTTCTTGCCTGTCTCAGAGGGACATATTTATGCATCACTCGCAACAACTGTTCCTTAAACCGTCTCCACATGTCTGTCGTGGCCTTTCCATGGAATAATTGCTCCCAGTCCATGCTTCCCAACTCACGTCTGATAGTATCATAGTTTCCTTTTCCCCAATTAAATATCCTCCCATTGTGCCTGCTTCTCTCCTTCTCCATGGCTATATAGAATGTGAGGCAGTTGTGGTCACTATCACCAAAATGCTCTCCCACCGCAAGATCTGACACCTGCCCCAGCTCATTGCCGAGCACCAAAATCAAAATGGCCTCTCCCCTCGTCGGCCGCTTCAAGGTGCTGAGTTAGGAAACCCTCCTGAACACACTTTACAAAACCATCTGCTCGAAGGAGGTTCCAATCTATATTGGGAAAGTTAAAGTCACCCATTACAACAACCCTATTACATTCACTCTTTACCAAAATCTGCCGACCTATGCATTCTTCAATCTCCCTGCTGTTGTTGGGGGGTCTGTAGTAAACCCCTAATGAGGTGACTGCTCCCTTACTGATCCTAATTTCCACCCATACTGCCTCAGTAGGCAGACCGTCCTCGACAATGGTACCTTCTGTAGCTGTGATACCCTCTCTGATTTCCTTTCTGAATTCATTGCATGTGGTGTCCCTCAAGAGTTGGCCAGCACGGTGGCTCAATGATGGGCACTGCTGCCTCACAGCACCAGGGACCCAGGTTCGATTCCAGACTCGGGCGATTGTGTGGAGTTTGCAGTTTCTCCCAGTGTCTGCGTGGGTTTCCTCCGGGTGCTCCGGTTTCTTCCCACAGTCCAAAGGTATGCAGGTCAGGTGAAATGGCCATGCTAAAGTGCCTGTCGTGTTAGGTGCATCAATCAGTGGTAAACGTAGGGGAATGGGTCTGGATGGGTTGCTCTTTGGAGGGTCGGTGTGGACTTGTTAGGCTGAAGGGACTGTTTCCACACTGTAGGGAATCTAAGGATCTATCCTTGGACTCTCCTTTTTCTCACCGACATACTGCCAGGAGGTGAAATTGTCCAAAGGCACTGTGTTAGGTTTCACATGTAAACTGACACTGCCCAAGTCCCTCTCCCCATCATCCCTCTCCATTACTCCACTGTTACTCAGTTAACAAACAGCTTACCACGCTCCCACTACTCGATTAGCTGCAGTTTTCTCCAATGAAACATTGTAATGGTTAGAACCATTGCCTTCAGTTGCTATTACAAATTCCCTTCCCTTACTGCTGAGCCCCTCCCTCCCACTGGGAAATATCTGAGGTACACTACATTCTTCACAATATTGCTGTTATATCTGACCCCAAGGTGACCTTCTGATCAGACATCCACACAATCACAAACACCAGGAATTCCATTCTCTAAAATGTAGCTTGTCTCCCCCTCACCCCAGCTCCATTGTTACTGAAACCCCTTACCCGTGTCGGTGTTACCTTAAACTTGACGATTCTGAAGCCGAACCCTTGATCCCGTGACTGACCCAGAATCTGCTGCTTCCTGTGTTTCCTGCACAATTACCCCCTGGTCCGTTTGTGGTGCAGCTTTCTACAGTTTCCACCATTTAAATAGCACTGTGTTCTTTTATTATCCCCTTCAAAATGACCAACTTCCCATTTTCCCAAATTATACTCCATCTGGCAACTTGTTGCCCCCTTCTCCTGTGCATCTCTCTCACTTCACAATCCTCTTAGAACTTTACAGTTATGCCTTTTCTGACAGATAACCCCACCCCCCAATTCTTCTAACCGTGAACTGGGAATCCTGGGCAGTGCGAAGCGTGCAGTGTTGCTCTGTTTTTCGTGAGACTCTATGGGATGACTGGGAGGAGCTTGCTGTCCATTGGTTAGAATGGAGACAACTTGCCCATCGAGCTGCATGAGCCTTTCACTCCCCAGGTCTTATTGATGAGGCACAGCGGCAACACGGAAGGAAAGAAAAGGAAGGAAATCCTGCTCTCCACATCTCACTGACTCTTGGATCATTCTGTCCATCTATGAAAGATCTGCCCTGTTCAGTCACATGAAGTCCCAAGGTGGAAACTCCTAGAAACCCACATAGATTTCCCCCTGAACTAACTGCTGACCTCCACAAGGGGTAATGTATCCAGTCATCCTGGGCCAGGGGGAGGGGATGGTGTGAGTTTCTAACCTGAACTGACAGTGACGGATTTTATAAACTTGTATTACAGGATACTACAGGTGGACATTCAGATGGTAATCTCAGTAACTGTAACACCAAACTCTTACTCAATTCATCAGGACCAGGATATTCACATTGTGCGTGAACATTGTGTTCCAGCTCAATCCCATTTACTGCAAAGAAGTTCTCCTTTAAATCATCCCATTCTCTCAATAGTTCACCCCACACCTTCAATGTGTCCTGTAATCCTTGTATAATGAGCTGATGGGTGTCAGGTTTATTATTATAACGGGTAACTTTTCTAAACCCCTCTGTCACAGCTCACAAATTTCCTTTGCTACAAGGAGAGCAATCTCAGTTTCTCCAAACCCCTGATTCCCCAATATCTGTTTGCTCTCTATAAGGTACACATCAGAGTTGTGTTGGAACAGTGTCCACTCACCTTCATCTGTGCACCACCCCCCGAACCCCAGCAATGTTAAAGAAAGGGAACATCCTCCAGGACAAAGCACTGTGCCTGAGTGGTGTCCCATCCACCACCTTCAGCATTCCCTCTCTCCACCCTCGAGGTACAGTGTCATCACTGTGTCGAGGCAAAGTCAGTAATGTCCTACCCGACCATAGAGCTGCTCTCTCATTAGGGAGAGATGACTGGTGGTGGTTTAACCTGAAGGTTACCCCAGCCCAGGCAAGGGGAGAGGTTGGGAAGGAGAGTCCATCTGTTGTAGATCGATATTATCTACCCAATGTATCAGCAACAACTCTATCAGACCAATGAATAATGTAAAAGAATATCCAAAACATGTTGCTACAATCCCCCATTCCTTGAACCATCCTGGTAAATACCCTGTGCCCCATCTCAGGGAACCTGCCATCCTTCCCAATGTGTGGGCGATCTCTGGTTTGCACAGACCCAGCTGCTCTGTGTTCCTGTGGGTGATGCCATCATCGAGCACCAGTTGCACTTAACCTCTCTGTCTGGAAGGGTGGGAAACACAGAATTCCCAACAGCATTTAAGGCATATTTAGGTGCACACTGTGATACCAAGACAGATGGTGAGAATGACAGTGTATTGGAAAATGGATCAGGATAGTTTGATTATAGTTTTCTTTACTGGCACAGACTCAATAGCCCACAGAGCCTTTTTCTGTGCTGTAAACCTCGAGACACTTAATATAGGAATATGACCGGCCACCTTTGAAACCAGGTCAGAAAAAAATGATAGTAGAATAGATGACACATGATTGGTCAATGTGTTTGGGAGGAAAGTAAGATGGAGCGGTTTCGGAGGAAATTCTGGAGCTCGATGCAGGAATCTGAAAGAGCCATCATCAAGTGAGAAATAAAAATTGGGTATCCTCAAGGCTGGAATCAAAGAAAGGCACATATAGCACAACTTTCAGAGACTGGAGGGGATTAGAGTTAGAGAGGGGTCTGACGCTGGAGAGGAATTATTAGAGATAAGGAAGATGTTCGCCTAGCTGGAAATTTGTCTTGCAGACGTTTCTACCCCTGTCTAGGTGACATCCTCAGTGCTTGGGAGCCTCCTGTGAAGCGCTTCTGTGATTTTTCCTCCGGCATTTATAGTGGCCTGTCTCTGCCGCTTCCGGTTGTCAGTTCCTGAACCACAAAAATGTCGGAGGAAACATCACAAAAGCGCATCACAGGAGGCTCCCAAGTCCTGAGGATGTCACCTAGACAGGGGACAAAACATCTGCAACACAAATTCCCAGCTCGGCGAACAGAACCACAACAACGAGCACCTGAGCTACAAATCTTCTCACAAACTTGGAAGATAAGGAAGAGTTGTGAGGCTGGGTGAGATAACAGAGATAGGGAGAGATGTGAAGAGGGAGGGATGCAGAGATAGCAAGAATTAGAGACGTAATGTTATGTAGCATGGAAACAGACCCTGTGATCCAATCAATCCATGTCAAACATAATTCCAAACTGAGGTAATCTCACCTGCCTCCCCTTGGTCCACACGTATCCAAACATTTCCTATGAGGTACCTGTCCAAATGGGTCTCCCGTAGAATCACTGTGGTGTGGAAACTGGCCATTTAGAGTCATAGTCATTGAGATGTACAACATGGAAACAGACCCTTCCATCCAACCCATCCATGCCGACCAGATATCCTAAGCTGAAAATGTGTTGCTGGAAAAGAAGGGCTTATGCCCGAAACGTCGATTCTCCTGTTCCCTGGATGCTGCCTGACCTGCTGCGCTTTTCCAGCAACACATTTTCAGCTCTGATCTGCAGCATCTGCAGACCTCACTTTCACCTCCGACCAGATATCCTAACCCAATCTAGTCCCACCTGCCAGCACCCGGCCCATATCCCTCCAAATCCTGGAAAACTGGTGCCATTATTTGAGAAAGGCGGTAAGGAAAAGTCAGCAAACTATAGACCGGTGAGGCTGTAGTCAGTAGAAGGCAAGTTGTTGGAAGGGCTTATGAGGGGCAGGATGTACATGTAATTGGAAAGACAAGATTGATTAGGGATAGTCAGCTTGGCTTTGTGCATGGAAATCATTTACTTGGATTTCAGAAAGACGTTCAGCAAGAGTCCACATAACAGACTGGTTAGCAAGTCCATCACCATAGAATACAAGGAGATGGGGAGATTTGGATACAAAATTGGCTGGAAGGTCATAGAGTCATAGAGATATACAGCACAGAAACAGACCCTTCGGTCCAACCCGTCCATGCTGACCAGGTATCCCAACCTATTCTAGTCCCACCTGCCAGCATCTGGCCCATATCCCTCTAAACCCTTCCAAATCATGTTCCCACCGACAGAGGAATCTCAATTATGTGAACGAGTTGGGTGGGCACTAATTCATTCGGATAATCAATGATTCGGTGATTCGATTGAATGCCTTTCCTCTGGGGCTCGGAGTTTTCAAATCTGCTCTCCATTCAGGAGACTGCAGCAGCACACAGCACGAATGCCCACCCACACATGGCCCCCAGCCTGACCCCTACCGCCGTGCAACACCACTCCCAGCTTGACCCGCACTGCTGCCGACACACCACCCGCAGCCTGACCCTCACCGTCGTCCAACACCGCTCCCAGCCTGACCCTCACTGCCGCCCACACATCACCCCCAACCTGACCATCACCGTCGTCCAACACCGCTCCCAGCCTGACCTACATGGGAATCCACACACCACCCCCAGCCAGACCCTCACCACTGTCCACACACCGCCACCAGCCTGGCCCTCACTGCCGTCCACACACCACCCCCAGCCTGACCCTCACCGTCGTCCAACACCGCTCCCAGCCTGACCTACATGAGAATCCACACACCACCCCCAGCCAGACCCTCACCACTGTCCACACACCGCCACCAGCCTGGCCCTCACTGCCGTCCACACACCACCCCCAGCCTGACCCTCACCGTCGTCCAACACCGCTCCCAGCCTGACCTACATGGGAATCCACACACCGCCCCCAGCCAGACCCTCACCACTGTCCACACACCACCCCCAGCCTGACCCTCACTGTCGTCCAACACTGCTCCCAGCCTGACCCTCACTGCCGCCCACACACCACCCCCAGCCTGACCCTCACTGTCGTCCAACACCGCTCCCAGCCTGACCCTCACTGCCGCCCACACACCACCCCCAGCCTGACCCTCACTGCCTCCCACACACCGCCCCCAGCCTGACCCTCACTGCCGCCCACACACCGTCCCCAGCCTGACCCTCACTGCCTCCCACACACCGCCCCCAGCCTGACCCTCACTGCCGCTCACATACCACCCCCAGCCTGACCCTCACCGTCGTCCAACACCGCTCCCAGCCTGACCCTCACTGCCGCCCACACACCGTCCCCAGCCTGACCCTCACTGCCTCTCACACACCGCCCCCAGCCTGACCCTCACTGCCGCCCACACACCACCCCCAGCCTGACCCCTACCGCCGTGCAACACCGCTCCCAGCCTGACCCTCACTGCCGCCCACACACCGTCCCCAGCCTGACCCTCACTGCCGCCCACACACCACCCCCAGCCTGACCCTGACTGTCGTCCAACACCGCTCCCAGCCTGAACCTCACTGCCGCCCACACACCACCACCAGCCTGACCCTCATTGCTGTCCAATACCTCCCCCAGCTTGACCCACACAGCCGCCCACACACCGCCCCCAGCTTGACCCTCACTGCCGCCCACACAACAATCCCAGCCTGACCCTCATTGTCGTCCAACACCGCTCCTCGGCTGACACTCACTGCTAACCACATTCCGCCTCCAGCCTGACCCTTACTGCCACCCACACATTGCCCCACAGCCTGACACTCACCGCCGTCCACTCACCACCCCCAGCCTGACACTCACCAGCGTCCACTCACCGCACTCAGCCTGACCCTCATCATCATCCAACACCGCTCCCAGCCTGACCCTCAATGCTGCCCACACATTGTGCCACACCCTGACACTCACCGCCCCCCCGCCTAACCATCACCAGCATCCGCACACCACCCCAGTCTCACTGTCACCTGAATCCACATTACCCCCAGCCTGACCCTCACTGCCGTCCACACACCACCCTCAACCTGACCTTCTCCGCTGTCCACACATCGCCCCCAGCCTGACCTTCACCGGCATCCACACACCACCCCCAGCCTGACCCTCACTGCCATCCACACACTGACCCAGCTTGACCCTCACTGCCATCCACACACCGACCCAGCCTGACCCTGACCACCATCTGCGCACCACCCCAGTCTGACTCTCACCAGAATCCACATTGCCCCCAGCCTGACCCTCACCACCGTCCACACACCGCCCCCAACCTGAACCTCTCTGCCGTCCACACATTGTCCCCAACCTGACCTTCACCGGCATTCACACACCACCCCCAGCCTGACCCTCACTGCCATCCACACACCGCCCCCAACCTGACCTTCGCCGCCATCCACACATCGCCCCAGCCTGACCTTCACCGGCATCCACACACCACCCCCAGCCTCACCCTCATTGCCATCCACACACCGATCCGGCCTGACCCTTACTGCCATCCACACACCGCCCCAGACTGATCTTCACTGCCGCCCATATAATGCCGCCAAGACTGACCCTCAGCGCCATCCATACACCGCCCCCAGCCTGACTCTCACCACCTTCCAAAGACCGCCCCCAGGCTGGCCCTCACTGATGCCCACACACCGCACTGAGCCTGACCCTTACTGATACCCACAAACCACCCCATCCTGACCCTAAGCGCCATCCACACACTGCCAACAACCTGACCCTCACCACCATCCACACACTGCCCTCAGCCTGACTCTCAGCGCCGTCCACACACCGCCCCAACCTGACACTCACCACCCTCCACACACTAGCCACAGCCTGACCCTCACCACTGTCCACACCCTGCCCCCAGCCTGACACTCACCACCGCTGACACTCCACCCCCAGTCTGAACCTCACTGCCATCCACACACCACCGCAGCCTGTCCCTCACTGCCGTGCACACACCGCCCCCAGCCTGACCCTTACCACCGTCCACACACCGCCCCCGGCCCGATCCTCACCACCGTCCATACACGGCCCCCAGCCTGACCCTCACCACCATCCACACGCTAATCCCAGCCTGACCCTCACCGCCCTCGACTCACTGCCCCCAGCTGGACCCTCACTGCCCCAGCCTGACCTTACCGCCCCAAGCCTGACCTTACTGCCGCCCAGCCTGTTCCTCACCGCCGTCCACCATTGCCCCCAGCCTGACCCTCACCGCCGTTCAACACCACCCCCAGCCTGACCCTCACTGCCGCCCACACACCGCCCCCAGCCTGACCCTCACCGCCGTCCAACACCGCCCCCGCCTGACCCTCACTGCCACCCACACACCGCCCCCAGCCTGACCCTCACCGCCATCCACTCACCGCCCCTAGCCTGACCCTTAGCACCGTCCACACACAGCTCCCAACCATGCCCTCACTGACGCCCACACACCGCACCCGTCCTGACCCTCACTGCTGTCCAACACTGCCCTCAGCCTGGCCCTCACTGCTGCCCACATACCACCCCCAGCCTGGCCCTCACTGCTGCCCTCATACCACCCCCAGACTGACCCTCAATGCCATTCACACACCGCTCCCAGCCTCACCCTCAGTACCATCCACACACTGCCCCCAGGCTGACCCTCACTGCCACCCACACACCACCCCAGACTGACCCTGAATGTCATTCACACCGCCCCCAGCCTGACCCTCACTGCCGCCCACACACCGCGCCCAAACTACCCTCACTATCGGCCACACACCGCCCCCAGCCAGACCCTCACTGCTCTGCCACACACCACCCCACAGCCTGACCCTCACCGCCCCGGACGCACTGCCCCCAGCCGGACCCTAACGCACCCAGCCTGACCTTACCGCCCCCAGCCTGACCCTCAGCGCCCCGGACGCACTGCCCCCAGCCGGACCCTAACGCACCCAGCCTGACCTTACCGCCCCCAGCCTGACCCTCACCACTGTCCAACATTGCCACCAAACTGTCCCTCACCACCATTCAACACCACCCCAGCCTGACCCCCACTACCGCCCACACACCACCCCCAGCCCGACCCTCAGCGCCATCCACATACCGCTACCAGTCTGATCCTCAGCACCATCCACACTCTACCCCCAGCCTGGTTCTCACTGCCACCCACACACCGCCCTCAGCCTGACCCTCAGCGCCATCTACACACTGCCCCCAGTCTGATCCTCACCACCATCCACACTCCGCCCCCAGCCTGGTTCTCACTGCCGCTCACACACCGCCCTCAACCTGACCCTCAGCGCCGTCTACACACAGCCCCAGCTTGACCCTCACCACAGTCTACACACTACCCCAAGCATTACCATCGCTGCCACCCACACACCACCCCTATACTGACCCTCAGTGCCATCCACACACCGCCCCCAGTCTGACCCTCGCTGCCGCCCACACACGGTTCTCAGTCTGACCCTCACCACCACGCAAGTGCCGTCTCCAGTCTGATCCTTTCTGCCATCCACACATCACCCCCAGCCTGACCCTCGCCGCCGTCTACACTCCATGCCCAGTCTGACCCTCACAGGGTCCCTCACAGGGACAGCGGTCAGGGTCAGGCTGGGGGCCATAAGGTCAGGCTAGGTGTGGTGAGTGTCCGGCTGGGGGCAGTGCGTCTGGGGCGGTGAGGGTCAGGCTGGGGGCAGTAAGGTCAGGCTTGGGGCGGTAAGGTCAGGCTGGGTGCAAGGAGGGTCCGGCTGGGGGCAGTGCGTCCAGGGTGGTGAGGGTCAGGCTAGGGGGTGGGGTGTGGCGGAGCAGTGAGGTTCTGGCTGGGGGTGGTGTGTGGACGATGGTGAGGATTAGTTTGGGGGTGGTGTGTGGGCGGCAGAGAGGGCCAGTCTGGGGGCGGTGTGTGGTTGGCGGTGAGGATCAGGCTTGGATGGTGTTGAATGGCGGCGAGGGTTAGGCTGGTGGCAATGTTGGACAGTGGCGAGAGTCAGGCTGGGGGCGGTAAGGTCAGGCTGGGGGCGGTAAGGTCAGGCTGGGTGCGGTGAGGGTCCGGCTGGGGGCAGTGCGTCCGGGGCGGTGAGGGTCAGGCTGTGGGGTGGTGTGTGGTGGAGCAGTGAGGGTCTGGCTGGGGGCGGTGTGTGGACGATGGTGAGGGTTAGTTTGGGGGCGGTGTGTGGGCGGCAGTGAGGGGCGGTGTGTGGATGGCGGTGAGGGTCAAACTGGGGATGGTGTCTGGGCAGCAGTGAGGGTCAGGCTGGGGGCGGTGTGTGAATGGCATTGAGGGTCAGTCTGGGGGTGGTTTGTGGGTGGCAGTGAGGGTCAGCCTGGGGGCAGTGTGCGGATGGCACTGAGGGTAAGGCTGGAGGCGGTGTGTGGACGGCGGTGAGTGTCAGGTTGTGGGGCAATGTGTGGGCGACATTGAGGGTCAGGTTGGGAGCGATGTTGGATGACGGTGAAGGTCAGGCAAGGGGTGGTGTGTGGGTGGCAGTGAGGGTCAGGCTGAGGGTGGTGTTGGACGGCGGTGAGGGTCAGGCTGGGGGTGGTGTGTGGGTGGCAGTGAGGGTCAGGCTGGGGGTGGTGTTGGACGGCGGTGAGGGTCAGGCTGGGGGTGGTTTGTGGGTGGCAGTGAGGGTCAGCCTGGGGGCAGTGTGCGGATGGCACTGAGTGTCAGGCTGGGGGTGGTGAGTGGACGGCGGTGAGTGTCAGGCTGTGGGGCAATGTGTGGGCGACATTGAGGGTCAGGTTGGGAGCGATGTTGGATGACGGTGAAGGTCAGGCTGGGGGTGGTGTGTGGGTGACAGTGAGGGTCAGGCTGGGGTGGTGTTGAATGGTGGTGAGGGTCAGGCTGGGGATGGTGTGTGGGCGGCAGTGAGGGTCAGGCTGGAGGTGGTGTTGAACGGCGGTGAGGGTCAGGCTGGGGGCAATGCTGGATGGCGGTGAGGGTCAGGATGGGGGCGGTAAGGTCAGGCTGGGGGAGGTAAGGACAAGCTGGGGGAGGTGAGGGACAGGCTGGGGGCAGTGAGTCCGGGGCGGTGAGGGTCAGGCTGGGGGGGTGGTGTGTGGACGGCAGTGAGGCTCTGGCTGGGGTCGCTGTTGGACATTGGTGAGGGTAAGGCTAAGGGCAGTGTGTGTACGGCAGTGAGGGCCAGCCTGGGGGCGGTCTTTGGAAAGTGGTGAGGGTCAGGCTGGGGTCGGTGTGTGGACGGTGGTGAGGGTCAGGCTGGGGGGCGGTGTGTGGACAGTAGTGAGAGACAGGCTGGTGGTGCTGTGTGAACAGCATTGAGGGTCAGCCTGGGGGCGGCGTGTCGGCGGTGGTGAGTTTCAGGCTGGGGGCACTGTGTGGACGGTGGTGAGTGTCAGGCTGGGGGCGGTGTGTGGATGGTGGTGAGAGTCAGGCTGTTGGCTGTGTGTGAGCGGCAGTGAGGGTCAGGCGGGGGGCAGTGTTGGACGGCAGTGAGAGTCAGGATGGGGTGATTTGTGGGTAGCAGTAAGGGTCAGGTTGAGGGCGGTGTGTGGGCATCAGTGAGGGCCACCCTGGGGGCGGTCTTTGGAAGGTGGTGAGGGTCAGGCTGGGGGCGGTGTATGGATGGCGCTGAGGGTCAGTCTTGGGGGCATTGTATGGGCGGCAGTTAAGATCAGTCTGGGTCGGTGTGTGGATGGCAGTAAGGGTCAGGCTGGGTCGGTGTGTGGATGGCAGTGAGGGTGAGGCTTGGGGTGGTGTGTGGATGCCGGTGAAGGTCAGGCTGGGGCGATGTGTGGACAGCAGTGAGGGTCAGGCTGGGGGCAGTGTGTGGACGGTGGTGAGTGTCAGGCTGGGGGCAGTGTGTGTACGGCGCTGAGAGTCAGGCTGAGGGCAGTGTGTGGATGGTGGTGAGCGTCAGGCTGTGGGCGGTGTATGGATGGCGCTGAGGGTCAGTCTGGGGGCATTGTGTTGATGGCAGTAAGGGTCAGGCTGGGTCAGTGTGTGGATGGCAGTGAGGTTCAGGCTATGGGTGGTGTGTGGATGCCGTTGAAGGCCAGGCTGGGGCGATGTGTGGATGGTGGAGAAGGTCGGGTTGGAGGCGGTGTGTGGACGGCGGTTAGGGTCAGGCTGGGGGCAGTGTGGATTCTGACTGGGGTGGTGTGCAGACGGTGGTAAGTGTCAGGCTGGGCGTGGTGCGTAGATGCTGGTGATGGTTAGGATGATGGCGGTGAGTGTCAGGCTGTGGGACAATGTGTGGGCAGCGTTGAGGGTCAGGCTGGGAGTAGTTTTTGACAATGCTGAGGGTCAGGCTGGGGGTGTTGTGTGAGCGGCAGTGAGGGTCAGGCAGGGGGTGGTGAGTGGACGGCGGTGAGTGTCAGGCTCTGGGGCAATGTATGGGTGGCCGTGAGGGTCAGGCTGGAGGCGGTATGTGGGAGGCAGTGAGGGTCAGGCTGTGGACAGTGTGTGGACAGCAGTGAGGGTCAGGCTGGGGGCGGTGCGTGGGCGGCAGTGAGTGTCAGGCTGGGGACGGTGTGTGGGAGGCAGTGAGGGTCAGGCTGGGGGCGGTGTGTGGGAGGCAGTGAGGGTCAGGCTGGGGGCGGTGTGTGGGACGGAGTGAGGGTCAGGCTGGGGATGGTGTGAGGATGGCAGTGAGGGTCAGGCTGGGAACGGTGTGTGCGCGGGCAATCGTGCTGTGTGCTGTTGCAGTCTCCTGAATGGGGAGCAGATTTGAAAACTCCGAGCCCCAGAGGAAAGGCATTTAATTGCTTCACCGAGTCATTGATTGTCCGAATGAATTAGTGCTCACACAACTCGTTCACATAATTGAGGTTCCTCTGTCGGTGGGAACATGATTTGGAAGGGTTTAGAGGGATATGGGCCAGATGCTGGCAGGTGGGACTAGAATGGGTTGGGATACCTGATCAGCATGGACGGGTTGGACCGAAGGGTCTGTTTCTATGGTGTATATCTCTATGACTCTATGACCTTCCAGCCAATTTTGTATCCAAATCTCCCCATCTCCTTGTATTCTATGGTGATGGACTTTTATACCCGTGTGTTATGTGGACTCTTGCTGACCGTCTTTCTGAAGTCGAAGTAAGTGATTTCCATGCACAAAGCCATGCTGACTATCCCTAATCAATCTTTTCTTTCCAATTACATGTACATCCTGCCCCTCATAAGCCCTTCCAACAACTTGCCTTCTACTGACTACAGCCTCACCGGTCTATAGTTTGCTGACTTTTCCTTACCGCCTTTCTCAAATAATGGCACCAGTCTTCCAGAGGCTAGTCCAGAACCAGAGGGCATAGGTTTAGGGTGACAGGGTAAAGATATAAAAGAGACTGAAGGGACAACTGTTTCACACAGATGGTGGTATGTGCATGGAATGAGCTGTCAGAGGAAGTGGTAGAGGCTGGTACAATTGCAACATTTAAGGGGCATTTGGATGGATATATGAATAGGAAGTGTTTGGAGGGATATGGGCTGGGTGCTGGCAGGTGGGACTAGATTGGGTTGGGATACCTGGTCAGCATGGATGGGTTGGATGGAAGGGTCTGTTTCCATGTTGTACATCTCAATGACTATGACTCTAAATGGCCAGTTTCCACACCACAGTGATTCTACGGGAAACCCATTTGGACAGGTACCTCATAGGAAATGTTTGGATACGTGTGGACCAAGGGGAGGCAGGTGAGATTACCTCAGTTTGGAATTATGTTTGACATGGATTGATTGGATCACAGGGTCTGTTTCCATGCTACATAACATTACGACTCTAATTCTTGCTATCTCTGCATTCCTCCCTCTTCACATCTCTCCCTATCTCTGTCACCTCACCCAGCCTCACAACTCTTCCTTATCTTCCAAGTTTGTGAGAAGATTTGTAGCTCAGGTGCTCGTTGTTGTGGTTCTGTTCGCCGAGCTGGGAATTTGTGTTGCAGATGTTTTGTCCCCTGTCTAGGTGACATCCTCAGGGCTTGGGAGCCACCTGTGAAGCCCTTCTGTGATGTTTCCTCCGACATTTATAGTGGTTGAGGAACTGACAACCGGAAGCGGCAGAGACAGGCCACTATAAATGCCGGAGGAAAAATCACAGAAGCGCTTCACAGGAGGCTCCCAAGCACTGAGGATGTCACCTAGACAGGGGACGAAACGCCTGCAAGACAAATTTCCAGCTCGGCGAACATCTTCCTTATCTCTAATAATTCCTCTCCAGCCTCAGGCACCTCCCTAACTCTAATCCCCTCCAGTCTCTGAAAGTTGTGCTATATGTGCCTTTCTTTGATTCCAGCCTTGAGGATATCCCATTTTTATTTCTCACTTGATGACGGCCCTTTCAGATTCCTGCATCGAGCTCCAGAATTTCCTCCTAAACCGCTCCGTCTTACTTTCCTCCCAAACACATTGACCAATCATGTGTCATCTATTCTACTATCATTTTTTCTGACCTGGTTTCAAAGGTGGACGGTCATATTCCTACATTAAGTGTCTTGAGGTTTACAGCACAGAAAAAGGCTCTGTGGGCCATTGAGTCTGTGCCAGTAAAGAAAACTATAATCAAACTATCCTGATCCATTTTCCAATACACAGTCATTGGCACCATCTGTCTTGGTATCACAGTGTGCACCGAAATGTGTCTTAAATGCTGTTGGGAATTCTGTGTCTCCCACACTCACAGACCCAGGTTTAGTGCAACTGTTGCTCGATAATGGCATCACCCACAGGAACACAGAGCAGCTGGGTCTGTGCAAACCAGAGATCGCCCACACATTGGGAAGGATGGCAGGGTCCCTGAGATGGGGCACAGGGTATTTACCAGGATGGTTCAAGGAATGGGGGATTGTAGTAGCATGTTTTGGATATTATTTTACATTATTCATTGGTATGATATAGTTGTTGCTGATACATTGGGTAGATAATATCGATCTACAATAGATGGACTCTCCTTCCCAACCTCTCCCCTTGCCTGGGTTGGGGTAACCTTCAGGTTAAACCACCACCAGTCATCTCTCCCTAATGAGAGAGCAGCCTCTCTGGAAGGACAATACTGACTTTGCCACTTACACAGTGATGACACTGTACCTCGAGGGTGGGGAGAGGGAATGCTGAAGGTGGTGGATGGGACACCACTCAGGCACAGTGCTTTGTCCTGGAGGATGTTCATGTTCTTTAACATTGCTGGGAGCTGCACTGATGCAGGCAAGTGGAGAATGTTCCAACACAACCCTGATGTGTGCCTAAAAGAGAGCAAACAGACATTGGGGAATCAGGGATTTCGGGAAACTGTGATTGTTCTCCTTGTAGCAAAGGAAATTGAGGGGAGCTGTGACAGAGGGGTTTACAAACGTTACCCGTTATAATAAACCTTATACTCATCAGCTCATTATCCAAGGATTACAGGGCACATTGAAGGTGTGGGGAGAACTATTGCGAGAATGGGATGATTTAAAGGAGAACTTTTATGCAGTAAATGGGATTGAGCTGGAACACAATGTTCACGCACAATGTGAATATCCTGGTCCTGATGAATTGAGTAAGAGTTTGGTGTTACAGTTACCGAGATTACCATCTGAATACCCACCTGTAGTATCCTGTAATAGAAGTTTATAAAATCCATCACTGTCAGTTCAGGTTAGAAACTCACACCATCCCCTCCTCCTGGCCCAGGATGACTGGACACATTACCCCTTGTGGAGGTCAGCAGTTAGTTCAGGGGGAAATCTATGTGGGTTTCTAGGAGTTTCCACCTTGGGACTTCATGTGACTGAACAGGGCAGATCTTTCATAGATGGGACAGAATGATCCAAGAGTCAGTGAGATGTGGAGAGCAGGATTTCCTTCCTTTTCTTTCCTTCCATGCTGCCACTGTGCCTCATCAATAAGACATGGGGAGGGAAAGGTTCATGCAGCTCGATGGGCAAGTTGTCTCCATTCTGACCAATGGGCAGCAAGCTCCTCCTAGTCATCCCATAGAGTCTCACGAAAAACAGAGCAACACTGCACGCTTCCCACTGCCCAGGATTCCCAGTAAACGTTTAGAAGAATTGGGGGAGGGGGGGGGGGGGTGCGGGGGAGTCTGTCAGAAAAGGCATAAGTGTAAAGGTCTAAGAGGATTGTGAAGAGAGAGAGATGCACAGGAGAAGGGGGCAACAAGTTGCCAGATGGAGTATAATTTGGGAAAATGGGAAGTTGGTCATTTTGGAGGGGATAATAAAAGAACAGAGTGCTATTTAAATGGTGGAAACTGTAGAAAGCTGCACCACAAAGGGACCAGGGGGTAATTGTGCAGGAAACACAGGAAGCAGCAGATTCTGGGTCAGTCACGGAATCAATGGTTCGGCTTCAGATTCGTCAAGTTTAAGGTAACACCGACACGGGGAAGGGGTTTTTGTAACAATGGAGCTGGGGTGAGGGGGAGACAAGCTACATTTTAGAGAATGGAATTCCTGGCGTTTGTGATTGTGTGGATGTCTGATCAGAAGGTCACCTTGGGGTCAGATATAACAGCAATATTGTAAAGAATGTAGTTCTACCTCAGATATTTCCCAGTGGGATGGAGCGGCTCAGCAGTAAGGGAAAGGAATTTGTAATAGCAACTGAAGGCAATGGTTCTAACCATTACAACGTTTCATTGGAGAAAATTGCAGCCCATCGAGTAGTGGGAGCGTGGTAAGCAGTTTGATATCTGAGTAACAGTGGAGTAATGGAGAGGGATGATGGGGAGAGGGACTTGGGCAGTGTCTGCTTACATGTGAAACCTAACACAGTGCTTTTGGACAATGTTACCTCCTGGCAGTATGTCGGTGAGAAAAAGGAGGGTCCAAGGATAGATCCTTAGATTCCCTCCAGTGTGGAAACCCCTAATGAGGTGACTGCTCCCTTACTGATCCGAATTTCCACCCATACTGCCTCAGTAGGCAGACCCTCCTCGACAATGGTAACTTCTGTAGCTGTGATCCCTCCATTCCAGGCAGCATTCTGGTAAACCTCCTCTGAACCCTCTCCAAAGCATCCACATCTTTCCTATAATAGGGCGACCAGAACTGGACACAGTATTCCTAGTGCGTTCTAACCAAAGTTTAAAAGAGCTGCATCATGATCTCACGGATCTTGAACACAATCCTCCTGTTAATGAAAGCCAAAACACCATATGCTTTCTTAACAACCCTCTCTACTTGGGTAGCGATTTTAAGGGATCTATGTACCTGCACACCAAGATCCCTCTGTTCCTCCACACTACCAAGAATCCTGTCTTTAATCCTGTGGAAACACAGTGTGGAAACAGTCCCTTCGTCCCAAAAAGTCCACACCGACCCTCCGAAGAGGAACCCATCCGGAGCCATTCCCATACGTTTACCACTGATTAATGCACCGAACACTACAGGCACTTTAGCATGGCCATTTCACCTGACCTGCACATCTTTGGACTGTTGGAAGAAACCGGAGCACCCGGAGGAAACCCACGCAGACACGGGGAGAATGTGAAAACTCCACACAATCGCCCGAGGCTGGAATCGAACCTGGGTCCCTGGTGCTGTGAGGTAGCAGTGCTCACCATTGAGCCACCGTGCTGGTCAACCCTTGAGGGACACCACATGCAATGAATTCAGAAAGGAAATCAGAGAGGGGATCACAGCTACAGAAGTTACCATTGTCGAGGAGGGTCTGCCTACTGAGGCAGTATGGGTGGAAATTAGGAACAGTAAGGGAGCAGTCACCTCATTTGGGGTTTGCTACAGTTCCCCCCCCCCCCCCCCCCCCAACAGCAGCAGGGAGATTGAAGAAAGCATAGGTCAGCAGATTTTGGTAAAGAGTGAATGTAATAGGGTTGTTCTAATGGGTGACTTTAACTTTCCCAATATTGATTGGAAACCTCCTTCGAGCAGATGGTTTGGAAGGAGCTGTTTTTGTAAGGTGTGTTCATGAGGATTTCCTAACTCAGCACATTGAAGCGGCTGACGAGGGGAGAGGCCATTTTGATTTTGGTGCTCGGCAATGAGCTGGCACAGGTGTCAGATCTTGCGGTGGGACAGCATTTTGGTGATAGTGACCACAACTGCCTCACATTCTATATAGCCATGGAGAAGGAGAGAAGCAGACACAATGGGAGGATATTTAATTGGGGAAAAGGAAACTATGATACTATCAGACGTGAGTTGGGAAGCATGGACTGGGAGCAATTGCTCCATGGAAAGGCCACTATAGACATGTGGAGACAGTTTAATGAACAGTTGTTGCGAGTGATGCATAAATGTGTTCCTCTGAGACAGGCAAGAAGGGGTAAGATAAAGGAACCTTGGATGTTGAGAGCGGAGGAGCTTCTCGTCAAACGAAAGAAGGCAGCTTACGTACGGTGGAGGAAGGAAGGGTCTTGGTCAGCTCTAGAGGATTACAGGCAGGCGAGAAAGGAGCTCATAAATGGCCTGAGGAGAGCCAGGAGGGGGCACGAAAAAGGCTTGGCAGGAAGGATTAGGGAGAATCCAAAGACATTTTACACGGATGTGAGGAGTAAGACAATGATCAAAAAAATAGTCGGGGCGATCAGGGATAGCATAGGGAGCTTGTGTGTAGAGTCTGAGGAGGTAGGGGAACCCCCTAAATGAGTTTCTTTTGCTTCTGTCTTTACTAAAGAAAAAGACCTTGTAGTGAATGAAACCATTGAGGAGCAGGTAAGCATGCTGGGACAGATAGACATTGAGGAAGCTGATGTGCTGAACATTTTGACAAACATTAAGATTGACAAGTCGCCAGGGCCAGACCAGATTTGTCCTCGGCTGCTTTGGGAAGTGAGAAATGTGATTGCTTCGCTGCTTGCGAAGATCCTTACATCCTCGCTCTCCATTGGAGTCGTACCTGAGGACTGGAGGGAGGCAAATGTAATTCCTCTCTTCAAGAAAGTAAATAGGGAAATTCCTGGCAATTACAGACCAGGCACTCTCACGTCTGTCGTCTGTAACCAGTTAGAAAGGATTCTGAGGGACAGGACTTATGAGCATCTGGAAGAGCATGGCTTGATTTAATGCAATCAACACGGCTTTGTGAGGGGCAGGTCATGCCTCACAAACCTTACTGAGTTCTTTGAGGATGTTACCAGGCAAGTTGATGAGGGTCGAGCTGTGGATGTGGTGTATATGGACTTCAGTAAGGCATTTGATAAGGTTCCCCTGGTAGGTTCATTCAGAAGGTCAGGAGGAATGGGATACAGAGGAACTTAGCTGCCTGGATACAGAATTGGTTGGCCAACAGAAGACAGCGAGTGGTAGGAGAAGGAAAATATTCTGCCTGGAAGTCAGTGGTGCGTGGTGTTCCACAGGGTTCTGTCCTTGGGCCTCTACTGTTTGTAATTTTTATTAATGACTTGGATGAGGGGATTGAAGGATGGGTCAGCAAGTTTGCAGATGACACCAAGTTTGGAGGTGTCGTTGACAGTATAGAGGGCTGTTGTAGGCTGCAGCGGGACATTGACAGGATGCAGAGATGGGCTGAGAGATGGCAGATGGAGTTCAACCTCGATAAATGGAGGTGATGCATTTTGGAAGGTCAAATTTGAAAGCTGAGTACAGGATTAAAGACAGGATTCTTGGCAGTGTGGAGGAACAGAGGGATCTTGGTGTGCAGGTACATAGATCCCTTAAAATCGCTACCCAAGTGGAGAGGGTTGTTAAGAAAGCATATGGTGTTTTGGCTTTCATTGACAGGAGGATTGTGTTTAAGATCCGTGAGATCTTGATGCAGCTCTATAAAACTTTGGTTAGAACGCATTTGGAATACTGTGTCCAGTTCTGGTCGCCCTATTATAGGAAAGATTGGATGCTATGGAGAGGGTTCAGAGGAGGTTTACCAGAATGCTGCCTGGAATGGTGGGCTTATCGAACAAAGAGAGGTTGACTGAGCTCGGACTTCTTTCAGTGGAAAAAAGAAGGAAGACAGGGGACCTAATTGAGGTATACAAGATAATGAGAGGCATAGATAGAGTTGATACCCAGACACTTTTTTCCCAGGGCAGAAATTGTTAACACGAGAGGTCATAGTTTTAAGCTGTTTGGAGGAAAGTATAGAGAGGATGTCAGAGGCGGGTTCTTTACACAGAGTTGCGAAAGCAAGGAATGCGATGCCAGCAGCAGTTGTGGAAGCATGGTCATTGGGGATATTTAAGTGACTGCTAGACATGATAATGGTCACAGACATTTGAGGGTTTGTACATTAGGTTTAACTTACATGAGGATCGATGGTCGGCACAACACCGTGGGCTGAAGGGCCTGTTCTGTGCTGTACTGTTCTATGTCCTATGTTCTATGTTCTATGAAGTGTATCTGTACCTTTCGACCATCTGCACCCTGTACTGACAGATAGTGCTCCCTCAATACCTTAGAAACCATCCCCTCAGTATGTTTATCCCCAAAGCACCTCGACAGAACATTCATGCCCTCAACACCTCAGAAAGCAAACCTGTTGCCCCCTTGGACCGTGTTCATTCCCAAACCTGTTCTCACTGTGATGACCCACAGCCACCCCTAAGATTGGAGACCAGGGCCCAGAACAATATTTGAGTTTCTGGATTGATCATAGAATGTGGAAGCAGGCCATTCGGCCTATCAGGTTCACACTGACCCTCGGCAGAGCATTCCACCCACCTTTTCTGTCCCTGGATCCCTTCATATCCTCTAACTAAACCACCCAGCCTGCACATCTTTGGACAGTGAGAGGGAACTGGAGCACCCGGAGGCTGACACGGGGAGAATGTGCCAACTCCACACAGACAGTCGCCCGACGCTGGAATCGAACCCGGGTGGGGTGAGGCAACACTGAGCCCCCGTGACCATCCCACCATCTCCTCCCCGTTGATGACCGTTTGATGTCTATACCTGGGGAGTATCGAACTTGTCTAGCGTTTACTTAAGAAAGATTAGGGACAAGGGCAATGCCTCCACAAGCTCAAGATGCTTGGTCCCCCTTGAAAAAATATTTATATCAATTTCAAAAAGAGACTTTATTCACAAAAATAACTTTACGTACAAACATAGTCACTAAAGTTCGGTTCTGTTCAGTCTTTACAACAAGTCTTTGTCATGACATATATACTCCCCTTGGCTGATAAACTGAAATGTTAGGTCTGAGCTGTTCCTTCTGAATTAACATCACAAAGTTACATTGAGAAGGATCTTTGTGAAGTGCCTGTGCTCTGTATCTGTTCTCCCATGTACCCCGCCTTCCGAATACAATACCTTACAAAGCCTTAAACCTGTTTGTCAACTTTCAGCAGAAGCAGCCTCAGGGCATTGAACACAGACTGAATTACTCAGTGACGCTTGGATCAGGTCAAATTCTCAATCAAACAGATGGCTGGGGATATTCAGCGCAATTCAGCAGGTAGCAACGGTGAAGAGAGAGAGGAACAATTCGCATTTCAAGTGACCCTTCCTCAAAACGGTCTGTTCTGAAGGAACGTTCCCGCAGAAATCACTGGATTGAAAGGTGAACTCTCTGTCTGTCTCTTTCTCCCTCTCCCTTCAGAGATGCTGCCGGACATGCTGAGTTTCTTCAGCAATCTCTGTATTGATGGTTCAGGTCTCCAGCGCGTCCGTACAGATTGATTTTAGTGTTGAATTCTCAAGCTTGCTCTATTAAAGGGATTGAATCCCTCTGCTACAAAGGGGGGTCACTTACCACAGCGAACAGGTTCGTGATGCCAACACTGTTGGCTCAATCTCTATCATGTCTGAAATTACAATGAAGGCCCCAGCTTCTCAACCTCACCCCTCACCTGAGGTGTGTGACCCACCAGGCCTCTCTCTCTGACAAGACAGCAGCTCTCGGGTCCTCCTGGTCCATACTAACTTCCCAACTTTAAAAGGGCACTCCAGTAAGAGAGCTCTTTCCATGGTTCGGGTCAAAATCCTGGAGCCCCCTCCCTAACATCACTGTGGGACACCCAAGGACTGCAGCAGGAGAGTACAGCTCACCCCAACCTTCCAGGCAACTATTAGAGGGTGTGAGAATTACATACAAGCCACATGTGAAAATAAGTTTTATAACAGGGTCACGGTGGATGGTCACTAACTCCGTTTCTTTCCCTGTGTTGAAATCAGCATAATGAAGAAGCCAAGGGTGGGTTGAAAATGACAATGATAGCTTTCGTAGGTTGGTGTTTATGAGAGTTTGTATCGACAGTAAGAATGTTTGAGCACTTATTCAAGGGCATGCAGGTAGCTGCCAGAGGAAGTGATGGGGGCTGGTACAATTGTGACATTTAAAAGGCATCAGGATAGTATGTGAATAGGAAGGGTTTAGAGGGATATCAGCCAAGTGCTAGCTAATGGAATGAAATGAGATGAGAATATCTGGTTGGTATGGACGAGTTGGACAGGAGGGGCTGGTTCCAAGCTGTACACCTCTGTGACTCTGTGCCTCTGAATAGTCTATAACAGAGAGTTTCAGACAGGGTTTGGTTTGTGTGTCTCTCTCAGGCTTCCTCAGAATCTGCAGACCCAATGTCTCCAAATTTCCACAAGACTCTATGAAATAGAAAAAAAGAGGGTCAGTGCTGAAGGAGTGCTGCACTGTCAGATGGTCAGTGTTGAGGGAGTGCTGCACTGTCAGAGGGTCAGTACTGAGGGAGTGCTGCACTGTCATAGGGTCAGTACTGAGGGAGTGCTGCACTATCAGAGGGTCAGTACTGAGGGATTGCTGCACTGTCAGAGGGTCAGTACTGAGGGATTGCTGCACTGTCAGAGGGTCAGTATTGAGGGACTGCTGCACTGTCAGAGGGTCAGTACTGAGGGAGTGCTGCACTGTCAGAGGGTCAGTACTGAGGGAGTGCTGCACTGTCAGAGGGTCAGTACTGAGGGAGTGCTGCACTGTCAGAGGGTCAGTACTGAGGGAGTGCTGCACAGTCAGAGGGTCAACACTGAGGGAGTGCTGCACTGTCAGAGGATCAGTACTGAGGGAGTGCTGCACTGTCAGAGGGTTAGTACTGAGGGAGTGTCACACTGTCAGAGGGTCAGTACTGAGGGAGTGCTGCACTGTCAGAGGGTCAGTGCTGAGGGAATCCTGCACTGTCAGAGGGTCAGTACTGAGGGAGTGCTGCACAGTCAGAGGGTCAGTACTGAGGGTGTGCACCACTCTCAGAGGGTCAGTACTGAGGGAGTGCTGCACTGTCAGAGGGTTAGTACTGAAGGAGTGTCACACTGTCAGAGGGTCAGTACTGAGGGAGTGCTGTACTGTCAGAGGGTCAGTACTGAGGGAGTGCTGCACTGTCAGAGGGTCAGTACTGAGGGAGTGCTGCACTGTCAGAGGGTCAGTACTGAGGGAGTGCTGCATTGTCAGAGGGTCAGTACGGAGGGAGTGCTGCACTGTCAGAGGGTCAGTACTGAGGGAGTGCTGCACTGTCAGAGGGTCAGAACTGAGGGAGTGCTGCACTGTCAGACGGTTAGTACTGAGGGAGTGCTGCACTGTCAGAGGGAGTGCTGCATTGTCAGAGGGTCAGTACTGAGGGAGTGCTGCACTGTCAGAGGGTCAGAATTGAGGGAGTGCTGCACTGTCAAAGGGTCAGTACTGAGGGAGTGCTGCACTGTCAGAGGGTCAGTACTGAGGGAGTGCTGCACTGTCGGAGGGTCAGTACTGAGGGAGTGCTGCACTGTCAGAGGGTCAGAACTGAGGGAGTGCTGCACTGTCAGAGGATTAGTACTGAGGGAGTGCTGCACTGTCAGAGGGAGTGCTGCACTGTTAGATGGTCAGTACTGAGGGAGTGCTGCACTGTCAGAGGGTCAGTACTGAGCGAGTGCTGCACTGTCAGAGGGTCAGTACTGAGGGAATGCTGCACTGTCAGAGGGTCAGTACTGAGGGAGTGCTGCACTGCCAGAGGGTCAGTACTGAGGGAGCGCTGCACTATCAGAGGATCAGTCTGGGGGATACCTGCATTGTAAGAGAGTCAGTACTGAGTGCCACTCTATCAGATGAACTGAATGGCCTAATTTATGCTCCAATGTCTTGTGGTCTGAGAAGAACATGTGGAATTGTTCAGTCCATTTCTGCCTCTGCTTCCTACAGACCCTGCTCAGTAATGATTCCCACGTCCAGGTTCCAGAGACTTTGTTCGAACAGACTGTCTTCATTTGGTTACCACCCTCTTTTCCCAGGGATCAAGTTTTCGTTTCACGTGACTGACCTGCCAGCTCAAAGGGATATTTTCATGCTGCAGGGCTGAGGTTTATTCCTCAGCTTCTGTGTGCTCATCCCAAATGAATCTCACTGCCCCACACTCAGCACAGTCGTGTGTTCCTTATTTCTGAGCTTCCCAATGCTAATCCACATCCAGAATGACATCCCACACTCCTCCAAATCGTATCGCAGTCTATTTGCCTGGGAGCGAGGAGTGCTAAGAGAGGAAATAAAAATCTGACAGTACTTTACAGTGACATGAAGGGTGAATTGATAATGAGAGAAAGAGTAGGTTGTGGAACACAGTGAGAATTTGTGCAAGGACCCAGAGGCTACAGTGAGTGGATGCATTGTGTCAATGCTCATTGTTACAGGTTGATATGAAATCGTGGAGATGTTCTGTGATACAATTAACTGAATTAGCATATATATATAGAGAGAGAGATGGTTCTGAGTGGTCTGGCCTTCTTACAACCCCACAAATCTCCAAAGACGGTGGAAATCTATCTCAGTTTACCGAATGAGGTGATGGAGGAAGTAGCAGGGACACTTGCAAACATTTTCAAATCCCCTCTGGCCACAGGAGAGGTGCCGTCGGACTGACCATGTGGTCCTGTTATTCAAGACGGAACATGGGATATACCAGGCAGCTACAGGCCAGTCAGGCTAATATCGTGGGTGGGACGTCTGTTGGAAGCAATTTTGGGAGATAGAATTAATCAGCATTTACAGAGACTGGAGTTCATGATGAACAGTCAGAATGGTTGTGTTAAGGGGAGGTCAGGTCTGACCAATGGGATTGCACTTTTTAAGGAGGTGACCAGCTGTGTAAATAAGGGCAATACTTTCCTGTCGCCTGCTTGGAGGTCAGTCAGGCTTTTATCACGACCCATACTGGAAACTGATAGTGAACATAAAAACTCAAGATCCAAGGAATTTGGCGTAGAATGCTGAGTGGCAGGAAGCAGACAGTGATGGCCCAGTTAGAAATCTCTGTCTGTTCATGTCTCACTGCTGGGGTCTTGCTGATGTGGTTGTTAGAAAAGATTTAGATTTGAATGGTGGAGGGTTAATCATTGGGTTCATGAATGATATGAAGATTGGTGGGGTGATAAATACTGAGGAGGATAGCCTTAGGTTACAGAAGGATGTAGATGGCCTTGTCAGATGGTCCGATCAGTGACAACGGGTGAGGTGCCTGAAGATTGGAGGGTGATTAATGATGGGCCATTATTGAAGTAAGGCTGCAAGGAACAGCCATTGAACTATGGAGCTGTGAGCCTGGTGGCATTGGTGGGTAAGCTGTTGGAGGGCATTCTGAGAGACAACTTACATGTATTTGGAAAAGCAAGAATTGATTAGGGATGGTCAGCTTGGCTTTGTTTGTGGAAATAATGTGTCCAACTTGATAGAGCTTTTGAAGGGATGACCAAGGAGACAGATGAGAAAGTTTCACATGGGAGACTGCTTAGTAAAAGGTTAGAGGAGATGGCATCCAAGGAGAGAGGACAGCACAGTGCCTCAGTGGTTTGATTCTAACACCCAGTGACTGTCTGTGTGGAGTTTACACATTCTCTCTGTATCTGTGCGGTTTCCCTCCGGGAGCTCCAGTTTCCTCCCATCGCCCAAAGATGCCATGGGAAATGCAGCATTACAGGGATAGAGGAGAGGATGTGAGTCTGGGTGCGATGCTGTTCAGACAGTCAGTGTGGACCCAATGGATGGAATGGCTTGCTTCTACACTGTAGGAATTCTAAACTTAATCCAGAGAGACAAGTAATGTTCTGGGGACCTGGGCTCCAATCTTGGACAGGGGTGGATGTGGGTCCTTCCAGTCTGAAGCGGTTTGAACACAGTCTGAGGGGGGAGCTGGGCTGAGCCCTGAAGTGTTGAGGATGTGAATGTTTTGTGGAGCTACTGTCTGAGGAGCTTTGGGGGTTAAACACAACAAAGTGATGAATTCTTCGGTATTGAGGGAGCACTTTCTGAGTTATTGAGGGAGCACTTTCTGAGTTATTGAGGGAGCACTTTCTGAGGTATTGAGGGAGGACTTTCTGAGGAACTGAGGGAGCACTTTCTTCGGTATTAAGGGAGCACTTTCTGAGGTTTTGAGGGAGAACGATATGAGGAATTGAGGAAGCATTATCAGTGGTACTGAGGGAGAAATATCTGAGGTACTGAGGGAGCAATTTCTGAGGTATTGAGGGAGCACTTTCTGAGTATTGAGGGAGCACTATCTGAGGTACTGACGGAGCACTTTATGAGGTATTGAGGGAGCACTATCTGAGGCATTTTGGGAGCACTATCTGAGGTACTGAGGGAGCAATTGCTGAGGTACTGAGGGAGCACTATCTGAGGTACTGAGGGAGAACTTTCTGAGGTACTGAGGGAGAACTATCTGAGGTACTGAGGGAGAACTATCTGAGGTACTGAGGGAGCACTTTATGAGGTATTGAGGGAGCACTTTTGGAGGTACTGCGTGAGCACTTTCAGAGGTATTGAGGCAGAAGCATCTGAGGAATTGATGGAGCACAATCTGAGGTATTGAGGGAGCACTATCTGAGGTATTGAGGGAGCACTATCTGAGTTATTGAGGGAGAACTATCTGGGGTATTTAGGGAGCACTTTCAGAGGTATTGAGGGAGCACTATCTGAGGTATTGATAGAGCACTATCTGAGGTACTGAGGGACCATTTTTCTGAAGTATTGAGGGAGCACTTTCTGAGGTACTGAGGGAGCACTATCTGAGGTACTGAGGGAGTACTATCTGAGGAACTGAGCGAGAACTATCTGAGGTACTGAGTGAGCACTTTCTGATGTAATGAGGGAGCACTACCTGACGTACTGAGGAAGAAATATCTGAGGTACTGAGGGAGTACTTTCTGAGGAATTGAGGAAGCACGTTCTGAGGTAATGAGGGAGAATTATCTGAGGTACTGAGGAAGCACTTTTTGCGGTATTGAAGGAGCACATTCTGAGGTATTGAGGAAGCACGTTCTGAGGTACTGAGGGAGAATTATCTGAGGTACTTAGGGAGCACTTTTTGCGGTATTGAGGGAGCACATTCTGAGGTACTGAGGGAGAATTATCTGAGGTACTGTGGGAAAACAATCTGAGGTACTGAGGGAGCACTTTCTGAGGTATTGAGGGAGCACTATCTGAGGCATTGAGCACTATCTGAGGCACCGAGGGAGCACTTTCAGAGGTATTGAGGGAGTACTATCTGAGGTACTGTGGGAGCTCTATCTGAGGTATTGAGAAAGCACTTTCCGAGGTATGGAGGGAGAACTATCTGAGGTATTGAGGGAGCACTATCTGAGGTATTGAGGGAGCACTACCTGAGGCATTGTGGGAGAACTATCTGAGGTATTGAGCGAGCACTTTCTGAGGTATTGAGGGAGCATTATCTGAGGTATGGAGGGAGCACTTTCTGAGGTACTGAGGGATCACTTTCTGAGGTATTGAGTTTGCACTTTCTGAGGTATTGAGGAAGCACTTTCTGAGGTATTGAGGAAGCACTTTCTGAGGTATTGATGGAGCAATTTCTGAGGTACTGAGGGCGCACTATTTGAGGTACTGAGGGAGCACTTTCTGAGGTGTTCAGGAAGCACTTTCTGAGGTACTGAGGAAGCACTTTCTGAGGTATTGAGGAAGCACTTTCTGAGGTATTGATGGAGCAATTTCTGAGGTACTGAGGGCGCACTATCTGAGGTATTGAGGGAACACTATCTGAGGTATTGAGGAAGCACTTTCTGAGGTATTAATGGAGCAATTTCTGACGTACTGAGGGAGCACTATCTCAGGTATTGAGGGAGCACTATCTGAGGTATTGAGAAAGCACTTTCTGAAGTATTGAGGAAGCACTTTCTGAGGTATTGATGGAGCAATTTCTGAGGTACTGAGGGAGCACTATCTGAGGTAATGAGGGAGCACTTTCTAAGGTGTTGAGGAAGCACTTTCTGAGGTATTGAGGGAGAACTATCTGAGGTATTGATGGAGCACTTTCTGAGTTATTGAGGGAGCACTATCTGAGGTAATGAGGGAGCACATTCTAAGGTGTTGAGGAAGCACGTTCTGAGGTACTGAGGGTACACTTTCTGAGGTATTGAGGAAGCAATTTCTGTGGTATTGAGGGAGCACTTTCTGAGGTACTGAGGGAGAAGTATCTGAGGTACTGAGGGTGAACTATCTGAGGTATTGATGGAGCACTTTCTGAGGTATTGAGGAAGCACTTTCTGTGGTACTGAGGGAAAACTATCTGAGGTACTGAGGTAGCACTATCTGCGGTATTGAGGGAGCACTATCTGAGGCATTGAGGGAGCACTATCTGAGGACCTGAGGGAGCCCTTTCTGATGGAGAACTATCTGAGGTACTGAGGGAGAACTTTCGGAGGTACTGAGGATGCACTATCTGAGGTTCTGAGCGAGTAGTATCTGAAGTACTGAGAGAGAACTATTTGAGGGACTGTGGGACCACTTTCTGAAGTATTGAGGGAGCACTTTCTGAGGTATTGAGGGAGCACTTTCTGACGTACTGAGGAAGCACTATCTGAGGTACTGAGGGAGTACTATCTGAGGTACTGTGGGAGCACTATCTGAGTCATTGTGGGAGAACTATCTGAGGTATTGATCGAGCACTTTGAAAGGTATTGAGGGAGCATTATCTGAGGTATTGAGGGAGCACTTTCTGAGGTACTGACGGATCACTTTTTGAGGTATTGAGTTTGCACTTTCTGAGGTATTGAGGAAGCACTTTCTGAGGTACTGAGGGAGAATTATCTGAGGTATTGATGAAGCACTTTCTGAGGTATTGAGGGAGCGCTATCTGAGGTAATGAGGGAGCACTTTCTGGGGTATTGAGGAAGCACATTCTGCGGTATTGAGGCAACACAATCTAATGTATTGAGGAAGCACTTTATGAGGTATGGAGGGAGCACTTTCTGAGGTATTGAGCGAGCACTATCTGAGGCACTGAGGGTGCACTTTCTGAGGTATTGAGGAAACAATTTCTGAGGTATGGAATGAGCACTTTCTGAGGTACTGAGGGAGAAGTATCTGAGGTACTGAGGGAGAACTATCTGAGGTATTGAGGGAGAATTATCTGAGGTATTGAGGAAGCACATTCTGTGGTACTGAGGGAAAACTATCTGAGGTACTGAGGTAGCACTATCTGCGGTATTGAGGGAGCACTATCTGAGGCTTTGAGGGAGCTCTATCTGAGGTACTGAGGGAGCACTTTCTGAGGTACTGATGGAGAACTATCTGAGGTACTGAGGGAGAACTTTCGGAGGTATTCAGAGAGCACTTTCTGACGTACTGAGGAAGCACTATCTGAGGTCCTGAGCGAGTACTATCTGTGGTACTGAGGGAGAACTATCTGAGGTACTGAGGGAGCACTATCTGAGGTATTGAGGGAGCACTTTCTGAGGTATTGAGGAAGCACTTTCTGAGGTACTGAGGGAGAACTACCTGAGGTACTGAGGGTGCAAGTTCTGAGGTATTGAGGGAGCACTATCTGAGGTATTGAGGGAGCACTTTCTGAGTAACTGAGGCAGCACTTTCTGAGGTATTGAGGAAGCACTCTCTGAGCTACTGAGGGAGAACTATCTGTGGTATTGATGGAGCACTTTCTGAGGTATTAATGGAGCAATTTGTGACGTACTGAGGGAGCACTATCTGAGGTATTGAGGGAGCACTATCTGAGGTATTGAGGAAGCACTTTCTGAAGTATTGAGGAAGCACTTTCTGAGGTATTGATGGAGCAATTTCTGAGGTACTGAGGGAGCACTATCTGAGGTAATGAGGGAGCACTTTCTAAGGTGTTGAGGAAGCACTTTCTGAGGTATTGAGGGAGAACTATCTGAGGTATTGATGGAGCACTTTCTGAGTTATTGAGGGAGCACTATCTGAGGTTATGAGGGAGCACATTCTAAGGTGTTGAGGAAGCACATTCTGAGGTACTGAGGGTACACTTTCTGAGGTAATGAGGAAGCACTTTCTGTGGTATTGAGGGAGCACTTTCTGAGGTACTGAGGGAGAAGTATCTGAGGTACTGAGGGTGAACTATCTGAGGTATTGATGGAGCACTTTCTGAGGTATTGAGGAAGCACTTTCTGTGGTACTGAGGGAAAACTATCTGAGGTACTGAGGTAGCACTATCTGCGGTATTGAGGGAGCACTATCTGAGGCATTGAGGGAGCACTATCTGAGGACCTGAGGGAGCCCTTTCTGAGGTACTGATGGAGAACTATCTGAGGTACTGAGGGAGAACTTTCGGAGGTACTGAGGATGCACTATCTGAGGTTCTGAGCGAGTAGTATCTGAAGTACTGAGAGAGAACTATCTGAGGGACTGTGGGACCACTTTCTGAAGTATTGAGGGAGCACTTTCTGAGGTATTGAGAGAGCACTTTCTGACGTACTGAGGAAGCACTATCTGAGGTACTGAGGGAGTACTATCTGAGGTGCTGTGGGAGCACTATCTGAGGTAATGAGAAAGCACTTTCAGAGGTATTGAGGGAGAACTATCTGAGGTACTGAGGGAGCACTTTCTGAGGGACTGATGGAGAACTATCTGAGGTACTGAGGGAGAATTTTCGGAGGTATTCAGAGAGCACTTTCTGACGTACTGAGGAAGCACTATCTGAGGTCCTGAGCGAGTACTATCTGTCGTACTGAGGGAGAACTATCTGAGGTACTGAGGGAGCACTATCTGAGGTATTGAGGGAGCACTTTCTGAGGTATTGAGGAAGCACTTTCTGAGGTACTGAGGGAGAACTATCTGAGGTACTGAGGGTGCAAGTTCTGAGGTATTGAGGGAGCACTATCTGAGGTATTGAGGGAGCACTTTCTGAGTAACTGAGGGAGCACTTTCTGAGGTATTGAGGAAGCACTCTCTGAGCTACTGAGGGAGAACTATCTGTGGTCTTGATGGAGCACTTTCTGAGGTATTGAGGGAGCACTATCTGAGGTACTGAGGGAACAAGTTCTGAGGTATTGAGGAAGCACTCGCTGAGGTACTGAGGGAGAACTATCTGAGGTACTGAGGGAGAACTATCTGAGGTATTGAGGGAACACTTTCTGAGGTATTCAGCAAGCACTTTCTGAGGTATTGAGGAAGCACTTTCTGAGTTATTGAGGGAGCACTTTCTGAGGTACTGAGGAAGCACTTTCTGAGGTATTGAGGGAGCACTTTCTGAGGTACTGAGGGAGCACTTTCTGAGGAATTGAGGGAGCACTTTCTGAGTAACTGAGGGAGCACTATCTGAGGTATTGAGGAAGCATTCGCTGAGGTACTGAGGGAGAACTATCTGAGGTACTGAGGGAGCACATTCTGAGGTACAGAGGAAGCACTTTCTGAGGCATTGAGGGAACACTATCTGAGGTATTGAGGAAGCACTTTCTGAGGTAATGAGGGAGCACTTTCTGAGGTATAGAGGGAGCACTATCTGAGCTACTGAGGAAGCACTTTCTGAGGTACTGAGGAAGCACTTTCTGAGACATTGAGGGAGCACTTTCTGAGGTACTGAGGGAGCACTTTCTGAGGTATTGAGGGAGCACTTTCTGAGTAACTGAGGGAACAGGTTCTGAGGTATTGAGGAAGCACTCGCTGAGGTACTGAGGGAGAACTATCTGAGGTACTGAGGGAGCACATTCTGAGGTACAGAGGAAGCACTTTCTGAGGCATTGAGGGAACACTATCTGAGGTATTGAGGAAGCACTTTCTGAGGTAATGAGGGAGCACTTTCTGAGGTATAGAGGGAGCACTATCTGAGCTACTGAGGAAGCACTTTCTGAGGTATTGAGGAAGCACTTTCTGAGGTATTGAGGAAGCACTTTCTGAGGTACTGAGGGAGCACTTTCTGAGGTATTGTGGAAGCACTTTCTGAGGTATTGAGCGAGCACTTTCTGAGGTACTGAGGGAGCACTTTCTGAGGTATTGAGGGAGCACTTTCTGAAGTACTGAGGGAGCACTTTCTGAGGTATTGAGGGAGCACATTCTGAAGTACTGATGGAGAACTATCTGAGGTATTGATGGAGCACTTTCTGAGGTATTGAGGGAGCACTATCTGAGGTACTGAGGGAACCAGTTCTGAGGTATTGAGGAAGCACTCGCTGAGGTACTGAGGGAGAACTATCTGAGGTACTGAGGGAGAACTATCTGAGGTACTGAGGGAGCACTATCTGAGGTATTGAGGGAGCACTTTCTGAGGTATTGAGGAAGCACTTTCTGAGGTACTGAGGGAGAACTATCTGAGGTACTGAGGGTGCAAGTTCTGAGGTATTGAGGGAGCACTATCTGAGGTATTGAGGGAGCACTTTCTGAGTAACTGAGGGAGCACTTTCTGAGGTATTGAGGAAGCACTCTCTGAGCTACTGAGGGAGAACTAACTGTGGTATTGATGGAGCACTTTCTGAGGTATTGAGGGAGCACTATCTGAGGTACTGAGGGAACAAGTTCTGAGGTATTGAGGAAGCACTCGCTGAGGTACTGAGGGAGAACTATCTGAGGTACTGAGGGAGAACTATCTGAGGTATTGAGGGAACACTTTCTGACGTATTCAGCAAGCACTTTCTGAGGTATTGAGGAAGCACTTTCTGAGTTATTGAGGGAGCACTTTCTGAGGTACTGAGGAAGCACTTTCTGAGGTATTGAGGGAGCACTTTCTGAGGTACTGAGGGAGCACTTTCTGAGGTATTGAGGGAGCACTTTCTGAGTAACTGAGGGAGCACTATCTGAGGTATTGAGGAAGCATTTTCAGAGGTATTGAGGGAGCACTTTCTGAGGTATAGAGGGAGCACTATCTGAGGTACTGAGGGAGCACTTTCTGAAGTATTGAGGAAGCACTTTCTGAGGTATTGAGGAAGCACTTTCTGAGGTATTGAGGGAGCACTTTCTGAGGTACTGAGAAAGCACTTTCTGAGGTATTAAGGGAGCACTTTCTGAGGTACTGTGGGAGCACTTTCTGAGGTATTGAGGGAGCACTGTCTGAGTAACTGATGGAGCACTTTCTGACGTATTGAGGAAGCACTCTCTGAGCTACCGAGGGAGAACTATCTGTGGTATTGATGGAGCACTTTCTGAGGCATTGAGGGAACAATATCTGAGATACTGAGGGAACAGGTTCTGAGGTATTGAGGAAGCACTCGCTGAGGTACTGAGGGAGAACTATCTGAGGTACTGAGGGAGCACATTCTGAGGTACAGAGGAAGCACTTTCTGAGGCATTGAGGGAACACTATCTGAGGTATTGAGGAAGCACTTTCTGAGGTAATGAGGGAGCACTTTCTGAGGTATAGAGGGAGCACTATCTGAGCTACTGAGGAAGCACTTTCTGAGGTATTGAGGAAGCACTTTCTGAGGTACTGAGGGAGCACTTTCTGAGGTATTGTGGAAGCACTTTCTGAGGTATTGAGCGAGCACTTTCTGAGGTACTGAGGGAGCACTTTCTGAAGTATTGAGGAAGCACTTTCTGAAGTACTGAGGGAGCACTTTCTGAGGTATTGAGGGAGCACATTCTGAAGTACTGATGGAGAACTATCTGAGGTATTGATGGAGCACTTTCTGAGGTACTGAGGGAGCACATTCTGAAGTACTGATGGAGAACTATCTGAGGTATTGATGGAGCACTATCTGAGGTACTGAGGGAACCAGTTCTGAGGTATTGAGGAAGCACTCGCTGAGGTACTGAGGGAGAACTATCTGAGGTACTGAGGGAGAATTATCTGAGGAACTGATGGAGCACTTTCTGAGGTATTAAGGGAGCACTATCTGAGGCATTGAGGGAGAACTATCTGAGGTACTGAGGGAGCAGTTTCTGAGGTATTGAGGGAGCACATTCTGACGTACTGAGGAAGCACTATCTGAGGTTCTGAGCGAGTACTATCTGAGGTACTGAGGGAGAACTATCTGAGGTACTGAGGGACCACTTTCTGAAGTATTAAGGGAGCACTTTCTGAGGTATTGAGGAAGCACTTTCTGAGGTACTGAGGGAGAACTATCTGAGGTACTGAGGGAGCAAGTTCTGAGGTATTGAGGGAGCACTATCTGAGGTACTGAGGGAGCACTATCTGAGGTAATGATGGAGCACTTTCTGAGGTATTGAGGGAGCACTAACAAAGGTACTGAGGGAGCACTTTCTGAGGTACAGAGGAAGCACTATCTGAGGTATTGAGGGAGCACTTTCTGAGGTACTGAGGGAGCACTTTCTGACATATTGATGACGCACTTTCTGAGGTATTGAGGGAGCACTATCTGAGGTACTGAGGGAGCACTTTCTGAGGTACAGAGGAAGCACTTTCTGAGGTATTGAGGAATCACTTTCTGAGGTACAGAGGGAGCACTTTCTGAGGTATTGAGGAAGCACTTTCTGAGGTATTGAGGGAGCACATTCTGAGGAACTGAGAGAGCACTTTCTGAGGTATTTATGAAGCACTCTCTGAGGTACTGAGGGAGAACTATCTGTGGTATTGATGGTGCACTTTCTGAGGTATTGAGGAAGCACTTTCTGAGGTACTGAGGGAGCACTTTCTGAGGTATTGAGGGAGCACTATCTGAGGTACTGAGCGTACAAGTTCTGAGGTATTGAGGAAGCACACTCTGAGGTACTGAGGGAGAACTACCAGAGGTACTGAGGGAGAACTATCTGAGGTAATGAGGGATCACTGTCTGAGGTAGTAAGGGAGCAAGATCTGAGGCATTAAGGGAGCAATATCTGAGGTACTGAGGGAGCACGTTCTGAGGTATTCAGGAGCACTTTCTGAAGAACTGAGTGAGAACTATCCGAGGTACTGAGGGAGAACTATCTGAGGTACTGAGGGAGCAGTTTCTGAGGTATTGAGGGAGCACTTTCTGAGGTACTGCGGAAGCACTAGATGAGGTTCTGAGTGAGTACTATCTGAGGTAATGAGGGAGCACTTTCTGAGGTATTGAGGAAGCACTTTCTGTGGTACTGAGGGAAAACTATCTGAGGTACTGAGGTAGCACTATCTGCGGTATTGAGGGAGCACTATCTGAGGCATTGAGGGAGCACTATCTGAGGACCTGAGGGAGCCCTTTCTGAGGTACTGATGGAGAACTATCTGAGGTACTGAGGGAGAACTTTCGGAGGTGCTGAGGATGCACTATCTGAGGTTCTGAGCGAGTAGTATCTGAAGTACTGAGAGAGAACTATCTGAGGTACTGTGGGACCACTTTCTGAAGTATTGAGGGAGCACTTTCTGAGGTATTGAGGGAGCACTTTCTGACTTACTGAGGAAGCACTATCTGAGGTACTGAGGGAGTACTATCTGAGGTACTGTGGGAGCACTATCTGAGGTAATGAGAAAGCACTTTCAGAGGTATTGAGGGAGATCTATCTGAGGTACTGAGGGAGCACTATCTGAGTCATTGTGGGAGAACTATCTGAGGTATTGATCGAGCACTTTGAAAGGTATTGAGGGAGCATTATCTGAGGTATTGAGGGAGCACTTTCTGAGGTACTGACGGATCACTTTTTGAGGTATTGAGTTTGCACTTTCTGAGGTATTGAGGAAGCACTTTCTGAGGTACTGAGGGAGAATTATCTGAGGTATTGATGAAGCACTTTCTGAGGTATTGAGGGAGCGCTATCTGAGGTAATGTGGGAGCACTTTCTGGGGTATTGAGGAAGCACATTCTGCGGTATTGAGGCAACACAATCTAATGTATTGAGGAAGCACTTTATGAGGTATTGAGGGAGCACTTTCTGAGGTATTGAGCGAGCACTATCTGAGGCACTGAGGGTGCACTTTCTGAGGTATTGAGGAAACAATTTCTGAGGTATGGAATGAGCACTTTCTGAGGTACTGAGGGAGAAGTATCTGAGGTACTGAGGGAGAAATATCTGAGGTATTGAGGGAGAATTATCTGAGGTATTGAGGAAGCACATTCTGTGGTACTGAGGGAAAACTATCTGAGGTACTGAGGTAGCACTATCTGCGGTATTGAGGGAGCACTATCTGAGGCATTGAGGGAGCACTATCTGAGGTACTGAGGGAGCACTTTCTGAGGTACTGATGGAGAACTATCTGAGGTATTGATGGAGCACTTTCTGAGGTATTGAGGGAGCACTATCTGATTTACTGAGGGAACAAGTTCTGAGGTATTGAGGAAGCACTCGCTGAGGTACTGAGGGAGAACTATCTGAGGTACTGAGGGAGATCTATCTGAGGTAATGATGGAGCACTTTCTGAGGTATTGAGGGAGCACTAACAAAGGTACTGAGGGAGCACTTTCTGAGGTACAGAGGAAGCACTACCTGAGGTATTGAGGGAGCACTTTCTGAGGTAATGAGGGAGCACTTTCTGACATATTGATGACGCACTTTCTGAGGTATTGAGGGAGCACTATCTGAGGTACTGAGGGAGCACTTTCTGAGGTACAGAGGGAGCACTTTCTGAGGTATTGAGGAAGCACTTTCTGAGGTATTGAAGGAGCACATTCTGAGGTACTGAGAGAGCACTTTCTGAGGTATTTATGAAGCACTCTCTGAGGTACTGAGGGAGAACTATCTGTGGTATTGATGGTGCACTTTCTGAGGTATTGAGGAAGCACTTTCTGAGGTACTGAGGGAGCACTTTCTGAGGTATTGAGGGAGCACTATCTGAGGTACTGAGGGTACAAGTTCTGAGGTATTGAGGAAGCACACTCTGAGGTACTGAGGGAGAACTACCAGAGGTACTGAGGGAGAACTATCTGAGGTAATGAGGGATCACTTTCTGAGGTATTAAGGGAGCAAGATCTGAGGCATTAAGGGAGCAATATCTGAGGTACTGAGGGAGCACGTTCTGAGGTATTCAGGGAGCACTTTCTGAAGAACTGAGTGAGAACTATCCGAGGTACTGAGGGAGAACTATCTGAGGTACTGAGGGAGCAGTTTCTGAGGTATTGAGGGAGCACTTTCTGAGGTACTGCGGAAGCACTAGATGAGGTTCTGAGTGAGTACTATCTGAGGTAATGAGGGAGCACTTTCTGAGGTATTGAGGGAGCACTTTCTGAGGTACAGCGGGAGCACTATCTGAGGCATTGAGGGAGAACTATCTGAGGTATTGAGGGAGCACTTTCAGAGGTATTGAGGGAGAACTATCTGAGGTATTGAGGGAGCACTATCTGAGGTATTGAGGGAGAACTATCTGAGGTATTGAGGAACACTATCTGAGGTATTGAGGGAGAACTATCTGAGGTATTGAGCGAGCACTTTCAGAGGTTTTGAGGGAGCACTCTCTGAGGTATTGATGGAGCACTTTCTGTGGTATTGAGGTAGCACTTTCTGAGGTACATAGGGGACACTTTCTGAGGTATTGAGGGAGCACCATCTGACGTACTGAGGAAGCACTATCAAAGGCACTGATGGAGCACTCTCTGAGGTACTGAGGGAGGACAATCTGAGGTATTGATGGAGCACTTTCTGAGGTATTGAGGTATTACCTTCTGAGGTACTGATGGAACACTCTCTGAGGTATTGAGGGAGCACCTTCTGAGGTACTGAGGAAGCACTATCAGAGGTACTGAGGGAGCACTTTCTGAGGTACTGAGGGAAAACTATCTGAGGTACTGAGGGACCACTTTCTGAAGTATTGAGGGAGAACTATCTGAGGTATTCAGGGACCACTATCTCAGGTATTGAGGAAGCACCTTCTGAGGTACTGAGGGAGCACTTTCTGAGGTATTGAGGGAGCAGTATCTGAGTTACTTGAGGGAGCAAGTTCTGACGTACTGAGGGAGAACTATCTGAGGTAGTGAGGGAGCACTTTCTGAGGCATTGAGGAAGCACTTTCTGAGTTATAGAGGAGCACTATCTGAGGTATTGAGTACGCACTTTCTGAGGTATTGATGGAGCACTTTCTGAGGTATTGAGGAAGCACTTTCTGAGGTATTGAGGAAGCACTTTCTGAGGTATAGAGAGAGCACTATCTGAGGTACTGAGGATGCACTTTCTGATGTATTGAGGAAGCACTTTCTGAGGTATTGAGGAAGCACTTTCTGAGGTACTGAGGGAGCACTTTCTGAGGTATTGAGGGAGCACTATCTGAAGTACTGAGGGAGCACTTTCTGAGGTATTGAGGAAGCACTCTCTGGGGTACTGAGGGAGAACTATCTGTGGTATTGATGGAGCACTTTCTGAGGTATTGAGGAATCACTTTCTGAGGTACTGAGGGAGCACTTTCTGAGGTATTGAGGGTGCACTATCTGAGATACTGAGGGAACAAGTTCTGAGATGTTGAGGAAGCACTCTCTGAGGTACTGAGGGAGAACTATCTGAGGTACTGAGGAAGAACTATCTGAGGTTCTGAGGGAGCACTTTCTGAGGCATTAAGGGAGCACTATCTGAGGCATTGAGGGAGCAATATCTGAGGTACAGAGGGAGCACTTTCTGAGGTATTTCGGGAGCACTTTCTGAGGTACTGAGTGAGAACTATCTGAGGTACTGAGGGTGCAGTTTCTGAGGTATTGAGGGAGCACTTTCTGACGTACTGAGGAAGCACTAGCTGAGGCACTGAGTGAGTACTATCTGAGGTACTGAGGGAGAACTATCTGAGGTACTGTGGGACCACTTTCTGAAGTATTGAGGGAGCACTTTCTGAGGTATTGAAGGAGCACTTTCTGACGTACTGAGGAAGCACTATCTGAGGAACTGAGGGAGTACTATCTGAGGTAATGTGGGAGCACTATCTGAGGTACTGAGAAAGCACTTTCAGAGGTATTGAGGGAGAACTATCTGAGGTACTGAGGGAGCACTATCTAAGTCATTGTGGGAGAACTATCTGAGGTATTGAGGGAGCACTTTCGGAGGTACTGAGGATGCACTATCTGAGGTTCTGAGCGAGTACTATCTGAAGTACTGAGGGAGCACTATCTGAGTCATTGTGGGAGAACTATCTGAGGTATTGAGCGAGCACTTTCTGAGGTATTGAGGGAGCATTATCTGAGGTATTGAGGGAGCACTTTCTGAGGTACTGAAGTATCACTTTTTGAGGTATTGAGTTTGCACTTTCTGAGGTATTGAGGAAGCACTTTCTGAGGTATTGAGGAAGCACACGCTGAGGTACTGAGGGAGAATTATCTGAGGTATTGATGGAGCACTTTCTGAGGTATTGAGGGAGCACTATCTGAGGTAATGAGGGAGCACTTTCTGGGGTATTGAGGAAGCACATTCTGAGGTATTGAGGCAACACAATCTAATGTATTGAGGAAGCACCTTATGAGGTATTGAGGGAGCACTTTCTGAGGTATTGAGCGAGCACTATCTGAGGTACTGAGGGTGCACTTTCTGAGGTATTGAGGAAGCACTTTCTGAGGTATTGAATGAGCACTTTCTGAGGTACTGAGGGAGAAGTATCTGAGGTACTGAGGGAGAACTATCTGAGGTATTGAGGGAGAAGTATCTGAGGTATTGAGGAAGCACTTTCTGTGGTACTGAGGGAAAACTATCTGAGGTACTGAGGTAGCACTATCTGCGGTATTGAGGGAGCACTATCTGAGGCATTGAGGGAGCACTATCTGAGGTACTGAGGGAGCACTTTCTGAGGTACTGATGGAGAACTATCTGAGGTACTGAGGGAGAACTATCTGAGGTACTGAGGGAGCACTTTCTGACGTACTGAGGAAGCACTATCTGAGGTCCTGAGCGAGTACTATCTGATGTACTGAGGGAGAACTATCTGAGGTACTGAGGGAGCACTTTCTGAGGTATTGAGGGAGCACTTTCTGAGGTATTGAGGAAGCACTTTCTGAGGTACTGAGGGAGAACTATCTGAGGTACTGAGGGTGCAAGTTCTGAGGTATTGAGGGAGCGCTATCTGAGGTATTGAGGGAGCACTTTCTGAGTAACTGAGGGTGCACTTTCTGAGGTATTGAGGAAGCACTCTCTGAGCTACTGAGGGAGAACTATCTGTGGTATTGATGGAGCACTTTCTGAGGTATTTAGGGAGCACTATCTGAGATACTGAGGGAACAAGTTCTGAGGTATTGAGGAAGCACTCGCTGAGGTTCTGAGGGAGAACTATCTGAGGTACTGAGGGAGAACTATCTGAGGTACTGAGGGAACACTTTCTGAGGTATTGAGGAAGCACTTTCTGAGTTATTGAGGAAGCACTTTCTGAGTTATTGAGGAAGCACTATCTGAGGTATTGAGGGAGCACTTTTTGAGGTACTGAGGTAGCACTTTCTGAGGCATTGAGGGAGCACTTTCTGAGTAACACAGGGAGCACATTCTGAGGTATTGAGGAAGCACTTTCTGAGGTATTGAGGGAACACTTTCTGAGGTATAGAGGGAGCACTATCTGAGGGACTGAGGGAGCACTTTCTGAGGTATTGAGGAAGCACTTTCTGAGGTATTGAGGAAGCACTTTCTGAGGTATTGATGGATCACATTCTGAGGTACTGAGGAAGCACTTTCTGAGGTATTGAGGGAGCACTTTCTGAGGTACTGAGGGAGCACTTTCTGAGGTATTGAGGAAGCACTTTCTGAGGTATTGAGGAAGCACTTTCTGAGGTATTGAGGGAGAACTTTCTGAGGTACTGAGGAAGCACTTTCTGAGGTATTGAGGGAGCACTTTCTGAGGTACTGAGGGAGCACTTTCTGAGGTACAGAGGGCGCACTTTCTGAGTAACTGAGGGAGCACTTTCTGAGGTATTGAGGAAGCACTCTCTGAGCTACTGAGAGAGAACTATCTGTGGTATTGATGGAGCACTTTCTGAGGTATTGAGGGAGCACTATCTGAGGTACTGAGGGAACAAGTTCTGAGGTATTGAGGAAGAACTCGCTGAGGTACTGAGGGAGAACAATCTGAGGTACTGAGGGAGAACTATCTGAGGTACTGAGGGAACACTTTCTGAGGTATTGAGGAAGCACTTTCTGAGGTATTGAGGAAGCACTTTCTGAGGAATTGAGGGAGCACTTTCTGAGGTACTGAGGAAGCACTTTCTGAGGTATTGAGGGAGCACTTTCTGAGGTACTGAGGAAGCACTTTCTGAGGTATTGAGGAAGCACTTTCTGAGGTATTGAGGAAGCACTTTCTAAGGTATTGAGGGAGCACGTTCTGAGGTACTGAGGAAGCACTTTCTGAGGTATTCAGGGAGCACTTTCTGAGGTACTGAGGGAGCAATTTCTGAGGTATTGAGGGAGCACTTTCTGAGTAACTGAGGGAGCACATTCTGAGGTATTGAGGAAGCACTCTCTGAGCTACTGAGAGAGAACTATCTGTGGTATTGATGGAACACTTTCTGTGGTATTGAGTGAGCACTATCTGAGGTACTGAGGGAACAAGTTCTGAGGTATTGAGGAAGCACTCGCTGAGGTACTGAGGGAGAACAATCTGAGGTACTGAGGGAGAACTATCTGAGGTACTGAGGGAACACTTTCTGAGGTATTAAGGGAGCACTATCTGAGGCATTGAGGGAGAACTATCTGAGGTATTGAGGGAGCACTATCTGAGGTACTGAGGGTGCACATTCTGAGGTACAGAGGAAGCACTTTCTGAGGCATTGAGGGAGCACTATCTGAGGTGTTGAGGAAGCACTTTCTGATGTATTGAGGGAGCACTTTCTGAGGTATAGAGGGAGCCCTATCTGAGGTACTGATGAAGCACTTTCAGAGGTATTGAGGAAGCACTTTCTGAGGTATTGAGGAAGCACTTTCTGAGGTATTGAGGGAGCACTTTCTGAGGTACTGAGGGAGCACTTTCTGAGGTATTGAGGAAGCACTTTCTGAGGTATTGAGGGAGCACTTTCGGAGGGACTGAGGGAGCACTTTCTGAGGTATTGAGGGAGCACTTTCTGAAGTACTGAGGGAGCACTTTCTGAGATATTGAGGAAGCACTATCTGAGCTACTGAGGGAGAACTATCTGTGGTATTGATGGAGCACTTTCTGAGGTATTGAGGGAGCACTATCTGAGGTACTGAGGGAACAAGTTCTGAGGTATTGAGGAAGCACTCGCTGAGGTACTGAGCGAGAACTATCTGAGGTACTGAGGGAGAACTATCTGAGTTACTGATGGAGCACTTTCTGAGGTGTTCAGGAAGCACTTTCTGAGGTACTGAGGAAGCACTTTCTGAGGTATTGAGGAAGCACTTTCTGAGGTATTGATGGAGCAATTTCTGAGGTATTGAGGGAGCACTTTCTGAGGTACTGAGGAAGCACTTTCTGAGGTATTCAGGGAACACTTTCTGAGGTACTGAGGGAGCACTTTCTGAGGTATTGAGGGAGCACTTTCTGAGCAACTGAGGGAGCACTTTCTGAGGTATTGAGGAAGCACTCTCTGAGCTACTGAGAGAGAACTATCTGTGGTATTGATGGAGCACTTTCTGAGGTATTGAGGGAGCACTATCTGAGGTACTGAGGGAACAAGTTCTGAGGTATTGAGGAAGCACTCGCTGAGGTACTGAGGGAGAACAATCTGAGGTACTGAGGGAGAACTATCTGAGGTACTGAGGAAACACTTTCTGAGGTATTAAGGGAGCACTATCTGAGGCATTGAGGGAGAACAATCTGAGGTATTGAGGGAGCACTATCTGAGGTACTGAGGGTGCACATTCTGAAGTACAGAGGAAGCACTTTCTGAGGCATTGAGGGAGCACTATCTGAGGTATTGAGGAAGCACTTTCTGATGTATTGAGGGAGCACTTTGTGAGGTATAGAGGGAGCCCTATCTGAGGTACTGAGGAAGCACTTTCAGAGGTATTGAGGAAGCAGTTTCTGAGGTATTGAGGAAGCACTTTCTGAGGTATTGAGGGAGCACTTTCTGAGGTACTGAGGGAGCACTTTCTGAGGTATTGAGGAAGCACTTTCTGAGGTATTGAGGGAGCACTTTCGGAGGTACTGATGGAGCACTTTCTGAGGTATTGAGGGAGCACTTTCTGAAGTACTGAGGGAGCACTTTCTGAGATACTGAGGAAGCACTCTCTGAGCTACTGAGGGAGAACTATCTGTGGTATTGATGGAGCACCTTCTGAGGTATTGAGGGAGCACGATCTGAGGTATTGAGGGAACAAGTTCTGAGGTATTGAGGAAGCACTCGCTGAGGTACTGAGGGAGAACTATCAGAGGTACTGAGGGAGAACTATCTGAGTTACTGATGGAGCACTTTCTGAGGTACTGAGGAAGCACTTTCTGAGGTATTGAGGAAGCACTTTCTGAGGTATTGATGGAGCAATTTCTGAGGTACTGAGGGCGCACTATCTGAGGTATTGAGGGAACACTATCTGAGGTATTGAAGAAGCACTTTCTGAGGTATTAATGGAGCACTTTCTGACGTACTGAGGGAGCACTATCTGAGATATTGAGGGAGCACTATCTGAGGTATTGAGGAAGCACTTTCTGAAGTATTGAGGAAGCACTTTCTGAGGTATTGATGGAGCAATTTCTGAGGTACTGAGGGAGCACTATCTGAGGTAATGAGGGAGCACTTTCTAAGGTGTTGAGGAAGCACTTTCTGAGGTATTGAGGGAGAACTATCTGAGGTATTGATGGAGCACTTTCTGAGTTATTGAGGGAGCACTATCTGAGGTAAAGCGGGAGCACTTTCTAAGGTGTTGAGGAAGCACATTCTGAGGTACTGAGGGTACACTTTCTGAGGTATTGAGGAAGCACTTTCTGTGGTATTGAGGGAGCACTTTCTGAGGTACTGAGGGAGAAGTATCTGAGGTACTGAGGGTGAACTATCTGAGGTATTGATGGAGCACTTTCTGAGGTATTGAGGAAGCACTTTCTGTGGTACTGAGATAAAACTATCTGAGGTACTGAGGTAGCACTATCTGCGGTATTGAGGGAGCACTATCTGAGGCATTGAGGGAGCACTATCTGAGGACCTGAGGGAGCACTTTCTGAGGTACTGATGGAGAACTATCTGAGGTACTGAGGGAGAACTTTCGGAGGTACTGAGGATGCACTATCTGAGGTTCTGAGCGAGTACTATCTGAAGTACTGAGGGAGCACTATCTGAGTCATTGTGGGAGAACTATCTGAGGTATTGAGCGAGCACTTTCTGAGGTATTGAGGGAGCATTATCTGAGGTATTGAGGGAGCACTTTCTGAGGTACTGAAGTATCACTTTTTGAGGTATTGAGTTTGCACTTTCTGAGGTATTGAGGAAGCACTTTCTGAGGTATTGAGGAAGCACACGCTGAGGTACTGAGGGAGAATTATCTGAGGTATTAATGGAGCACTTTCTGAGGTATTGAGGGAGCACTATCTAAGGTAATGAGGGAGCACTTTCTGGGGTATTGAGGAAGCACATGCTGAGGTATTGAGGCAACACAATCTAATGTATTGAGGAAGCACCTTATGAGGTATTGAGGAAGCACTTTCTGAGGTATTGAGCGAGCACTATCTGAGGTACTGAGGGTGCACTTTCTGAGGTATTGAGGAAGCACTTTCTGAGGTATTGAATGAGCACTTTCTGAGGTACTGAGGGAGAAGTATCTGAGGTACTGAGGGAGAACTATCTGAGGTATTGAGGGAGAAGTATCTGAGGTATTGAGGAAGTACTTTCTGTGGTACTGAGGGAAAACTATCTGAGGTACTGAGGTAGCACTATCTGCGGTATTGAGGGAGCACTATCTGAGGCATTGAGGGAGCACTATCTGAGGTACTGAGGGAGCACTTTCTGAGGTACTGATGGAGAACTATCTGAGGTACTGAGGGAGAACTATCTGAGGTTCTGAGGGAGCACTTTCTGACGTACTGAGGAAGCACTATCTGAGGTCCTGAGCGAGTACTATCTGATGTACTGAGGGAGCACTTTCTGAGGTACTGTGGGACCACTTTCGGAAGTATTGAGGGAGCACTTTCTGAGGTATTGAGGGAGCACTTTCTGACGTACTGAAGAAGCACTATCTGAGGAACTGAGGGAGTGCTATCTGAGGTACTGTGGGACCACTTTCTGAAGTATTGAGGGAGCACTTTCTGAGGTATTGAGGGAGCACTTTCTGACGTACTGAGGGAGCACTATCTAAGTCATTGTGGGAGAACTATCTGAGGTATTGAGGGAGCAATTTCGGAGGTACTGAGGATGCACTATCTGAGGTTCTGAGCGAGTACTATCTGAAGTACTGAGGGAGCACTATCTGAGTCATTGTGGGAGAACTATCTGAGGTATTGAGCGAGCACTTTCTGAGGTATTGAGGGAGCATTATCTGAGGTATTGAGGGAGCACTTTCTGAGGTACTGACGGATCACTTTTTGAGGTATTGAGTTTGCACTTTCTGAGGTATTGAGGAAGCACTTCCTGAGGTATTGAGGAAGCACACGCTGAGGTACTGAGGGAGAATTATCTGAGGTATTGATGGAGCACTTTCTGAGGTATTGAGGGAGCACTATCTGAGGTAATGAGGGAGCACTTTCTGGGGTATTGAGGAAGCACCTTATGAGGTATTGAGGGAGCACTTTCTGAGGTATTGAGCGAGCACTATCTGAGGTACTGACGGTGCACTTTCTGAGGTATTGAGGAAGCACTTTCTGAGGTATTGAATGAGCACTTTCTGAGGTACTGAGGGAGAAGTATCTGAGGTACTGAGGGAGAACTATCTGAGGTATTGAGGGAGAAGTATCTGAGGTATTGAGGAAGCACTTTCTGTGGTACTGAGGGAAAACTATCTGAGGTACTGAGGTAGCACTATCTGCGGTATTGAGGGAGCACTATCTGAGGCATTGAGGGAGCACTATCTGAGGTACTGAGGGAGCACTTTCTGAGGTACTGATGGAGAACTATCTGAGGTACTGAGAGAGAACTATCTGAGGTACTGAGGGGGCACTTTCTGACGTACTGAGGAAGCACTATCTGAGGTCCTGAGCGAGTACTATCTGATGTACTGAGGGAGAACTACCTGAGGTACTGAGGGAGCACTTTCTGAGGTATTGAGGGAGCACTTTCTGAGGTATTGAGGAAGCACTTTCTGAGGTACTGAGGGAGAGCTATCTGAGGTACTGAGGGTGCAAGTTCTGAGGTATTGAGGGAGCGCTATCTGAGGTATTGAGGGAGCACTTTCTGAGTAACTGAGGGAGCACTTTCTGAGGTATTGAGGAAGCACTCTCTGAGCTACGGAGGGAGAACTATCTGTGGTATTGATGGAGCACTTTCTGAGGTATTGAGGGAGCACTATCTGAGGTACTGAGGGAACAAGTTCTGAGGTATTGAGGAAGCACTCGCTGAGGTACTGAGGGAGAACTATCTGAGGTACTGAGGGAGAACTATCTGAGGTACTGAGGGAACACTTTCTGAGGTATTGAGGGAGCACTTTCGGAGGTACTGAGGGAGCACTTTTTGAGGTATTGAGGGAGCACTTTCTGAAGTACTGAGGGAGCACTTTCTGAGATATTGAGGAAGCACTATCTGAGCTCCTGAGGGAGAACTATCTGTGGTATTGATGGAGCACTTTCTGAGGTATTGAGGGAGCACTATCTGAGGTACTGAGGGAACAAGTTCCGAGGTATTGAGGAAGCACTCGCTGAGGTACTGAGGGAGAACTATCTGAGGTACTGAGGGAGAACTATCTGAGTTACTGATGGAGCACTTTCTGAGGTGTTCAGGAAGCACTTTCTGAGGTACTGAGGAAGCACTTTCTGAGGTATTGAGGAAGCACTTTCTGAGGTATTGATGGAGCAATTTCTGAGGTATTGAGGGAGCACTTTCTGAGGTACTGAGGAAGCACTTTCTGAGGTATTCAGGGAGCACTTTCTGAGGTACTGAGGGAGCACTTTCTGAGGTATTGAGGGAGCACTTTCTGAGTAACTGAGGGAGCACTTTCTGAGGTATTGAGGAAGCACTCTCTGAGCTGCTGAGAGAGAACTATCTGTGGTATTGATGGAGCACTTTCTGAGGTATTGAGGGAGCACTATCTGAGGTACTGAGGGAACAAGTTCTGAGGTATTGAGGAAGCACTCGCTGAGGTACTGAGGGAGAACAATCTGAGGTACTGAGGGAGAACTATGTGAGGTACTGAGGGAACACTTTCTGAGGTATTAAGGGAGCACTATCTGAGGCATTGAGGGAGAACAATCTGAGGTATTGAGGGAGCACTATCTGAGGTACTGAGGGTGCACATTCTGAGGTACAGAGGAAGCACTTTCTGAGGCATTGAGGGAGCACTATCTGAGGTATTGAGGAAGCACTTTCTGATGTATTGAGGGAGCACTTTCTGAGGTATAGAGGGAGCCCTATCTGAGGTACTGAGGAAGCACTTTCAGAGGTATCGAGGAAGCACTTTCTGAGGTATTGAGGAAGCACTTTCTGAGGTATTGAGGGAGCACTTTCTGAGGTACTGAGGGAGCACTTTCTGAGGTATTGAGGAAGCACTTTCTGAGGGATTGAGGGAGCACTTTCGGAGGTACTGAGGGAGCACTTTCTGAGGTATTGAGCGAGCACTTTCTGAAGTACTGAGGGAGCACTTTCTGAGATATTGAGGAAGCACTCTCTGAGCTACTGAGGGAGAACTATCTGTGGTATTGGTGGAGCACTTTCTGAGGTATTGAGGGAGCACTATCTGAGGTACTGAGGGAACAAGTTCTGAGGTATTGAGGAAGCACTCGCTGAGGTACTGAGGGAGAACTATCTGACGTACTGAGGGAGAACTATCTGAGTTACTGATGGAGCACTTTCTGAGGTGTTCAGGAAGCACTTTCTGAGGTACTGAGGAAGCACTTTCTGAGGTATTGAGGAAGCACTATCTGAGGTATTGATGCAGCAATTTCTGAGGTACTGAGGGTGCACTATCTGAGGTATTGAGGGAACACTATCTGAGGTATTGAAGAAGCACTTTCTGAGGTATTAATGGAGCAATTTCTGACGTACTGAGGGAGCACTATCTGAGATATTGAGGGAGCACTATCTGAGGTATTGAGGAAGCACTTTCTGAAGTATTGAGGAAGCACTTTCTGAGGTATTGATGGAGCAATTTCTGAGGTACTGAGGGAGCACTATCTGAGGTAATGAGGGAGCACTTTCTAAGGTGTTGAGGAAGCACTTTCTGAGGTATTGAGGGAGAACTATCTGAGGTATTGATGGAGCACTTTCTGAGTTATTGAGGGAGCACTATCTGAGGTAATGAGGGAGCACTTTCTAAGGTGTTGAGGAAGCACATTCTGAGGTACTGAGGGTACACTTTCTGAGGTATTGAGGAAGCACTTTCTGTGGTATTGAGGGAGCACTTTCTGAGGTACTGAGGGAGAAGTATCTGAGGTACTGAGGGTGAACTATCTGAGGTATTGATGGAGCACTTTCTGAGGTATTGAGGAAGCACTTTCTGTGGTACTGAGGGAAAACTATCTGAGGTACTGAGGTAGCACTATCTGCGGTATTGAAGGAGCACTGTCTGAGGCATTGAGGGAGCACTATCTGAGGACCTGAGGGAGCACTTTCTGAGGTACTGATGGAGAACTATCTGAGGTACTGAGGGAGAACTTTCGGAGGTACTGAGGATGCACTATCTGAGGTTCTGAGCGAGTGGTATCTGCAGTACTGAGTGAGAACTATCTGAGGTACTGTGGGACCACTTTCTGAAGTATTGAGGGAGCACTTTCTGAGGTATTGAGGGAGCACTTTCTGACGTACTGAGGAAGCACTATCTGAGGTACTGATGGAGTACTATCTGAGGTACTGTGGGAGCACTATCTGAGGTAATGAGAAAGCACTTTCAGAGGTATTGAGGGAGAACTATCTGAGGTACTGAGGGAGCACTATCTGAGTCATTGTGGGAGAACTATCTGAGGTATTGATCGAGCACTTTGAAAGGTATTGAGGGAGCATTATCTGAGGTATTGAGGGAGCACTTTCTGAGGTACTGACGGATCACTTTTTGAGGTATTGAGTTTGCACTTTCTGAGGTATTGAGGAAGCACTTTCGGAGGTACTGAGGGAGAATTATCTGAGGTATTGATGGAGCATTTTCTGAGGTATTGAGGGAGCGCTATCTGAGGTAATGAGGGAGCACTTTCTGGGGTATTGAGGAAGCACATTCTGCGGTATTGAGGCAACACAATCTAATGTATTGAGGAAGCACTTTATGAGGTATTGAGGGAGCACTTTCTGAGGTATTGAGCGAGCACTATCTGAGGCACTGAGGGTGCACTTTCTGAGGTATTGAGGAAACAATTTCTGAGGTATGGAATGAGCACTTTCTGAGGTACTGAGGGAGAAGTATCTGAGGTACTGAGGGAGAACTATCTGAGGTATTGAGGGAGAAGTATCTGAGGTATTGAGGAAGCACTTTCTGTGGTACTGAGGGAAAACTATCTGAGGTACTGAGGTAGCACTATCTGCGGTATTGAGGGAGCACTATCTGAGGCATTGAGGGAGCACTATCTGAGGTACTGAGGGAGCACTTTCTGAGGTACTGATGGAGAACTATCTGAGGTACTGAGGGAGAACTTTCGGAGGTATTGAGGGAGCACTTTCTGACGTACTGAGGAAGCACTATCTGAGGTCCTGAGCGAGTACTATCTGTTGTACTGAGGGAGAACTATCTGAGGTACTGAGGGAGCACTTTCTGAGGTATTGAGGGAGCACTTTCTGAGGTATTGAGGAAGCACTTTCTGAGGTACTGAGGGAGAACTATCTGAGGTACTGAGGGTGCAAGTTCTGAGGTATTGAGGGAGCACTATCTGAGGTATTGAGGGAGCACTTTCTGAGTAACTGAGGGAGCACTTTCTGAGGTATTGAGGAAGCACTCTCTGAGCTACTGAGGGAGAACTATCTGTGGTATTGATGGAGCACTTTCTGAGGTATTGAGGGAGCACTATCTGAGGTACTGAGGGAACAAGTTCTGAGGTATTGAGGAAGCACTCGCTGAGGTACTGAGGGAGAACTATCTGAGGTACTGAGGGAGAAATATCTGAGGTACTGAGGGAACACTTTCTGAGGTATTCAGGAAGCACTTTCTGAGGTATTGAGGAAGCACTTTCTGAGGTATTGAGGGAGCACTTTCTGAGGTACAGAGGAAGCACTTTCTGAGGTATTGAGGGAGCATTTTCTGAGGTACTGAGGGAGCACTTTCTGAGGTATTGAGGGAGCACTTTCTGAGTAACTGAGGGAGCACTATCTGAGGTATTGAGGAAGCATTTTCAGAGGTATTGAGGGAGCACTTTCTGAGGTATAGAGGGAGCACTATCTGAGGTACTGAGGGAGCACTTTCTGAGGTATTGAGGAAGCACTTTCTGAGGTATTGAGGAAGCACTTTCTGAGGTATTGAGGGAGCACTTTCTGAGGTACTGAGGAAGCACTTTCTGAGGTATTGAGGGAGCACTTTCTGAGGTACTGTGGGAGCACTTTCTGAGGTATTGAGGGAGCACTTTCTGAGTAACTGATGGAGCACTTTCTGAGGTATTGAGGAAGCACTCTCTGAGCTACTGAGGGAGAACTATCTGAGGTACTGAGGGAGCACATTCTGAGGTACAGAGGAAGCACTTTCTGAGGCATTGAGGGAGCACTATCTGAGGTATTGCGGAAGCACTTTCTGAGGTAATGAGGGAGCACTTTCTGAGGTATAGAGGGAGCACTATCTGAGATACTGAGGGAACACGTTCTGAGGTATTGAGGAAGCACTCGCTGAGGTACTGAGGGAGAACTATCTGAGGTACTGAGGGAGCACATTCTGAGGTACAGAGGAAGCACTTTCTGAGGCATTGAGGGAGCACTATCTGAGGTATTGAGGAAGCACTTTCTGAGGTAATGAGGGAGCACTTTCTGAGGTATAGAGGGAGCACTATCTGAGGTACTGAGGAAGCACTTTCCGAGGTATTGAGGAAGCACTTTCTGAGGTATTGAGGAAGCACATTCTGAGGTACTGAGGGAGCACTTTCTGAGGTATTGAGGAAGCACTT